>NC_090941.1:414981827-415284857 GCF_040938575.1 Ambystoma mexicanum | reverse complement strand
GCCATGTCGGACCAAACACCATCTGGGCCCAGTGGCAACCTCCCGGAAGAGAGGCAGAGGGCTGCTAGCTTCACTGCCAATGAAGTTGGCATCCTGGTAGAGCAAGTCCTGGGGCATTATGAGGCCCTCTTCTCAACATCGGGCACAGAAAAGGAAGGATGGAGGAGGATCTGGGAGGACATTTTGGGTGCCATCAACGAGGAGGGGGTCGCACCCTATGACTACAAGCACGTCCTGAAGCGCTGGGAGGACTTCAGGTCCAGGACCCTCTACAAAGCCTAGCGCCTTGTCCAGGCTGAGGATGATGTGGGGCGCCGGGGCCAGTTGAGCAACATCTAGATGAGGGTTCTGGAGCGCATACACCCAGCGCTTCACCACCAGGTCCTCGAGTAGCAGACCCGTCGGGAGTCGAGTGGTAAGTGTTCTTGTCCTGCGTAGTGCATGTTGAGGTGTGGCTAGAGTGTGCACCTTGGACTTATGTCTGGCATGCCACATGTATGGATGACTGTGTGCAGGGCCATGACTGTGCTGCATGTGAGTCCAGTCAAGCGTGTTCCACATCAATGAGGTCTGTGTTGAAATGCATGATGTGCACCAGCATGTGAAGACGCACACATGTTTGGATGCCTGTGTCTGGACTTGGCCATTTGAGGGGTGTGAAACAGGGATGCTTAAGTCACCTTCATGGACATGCATGGTGTACATGTGCGTGTGTCTGAGTGGTGAGTGTGTGACTGGAAAACGCCATGGATGCATGACACATGAGCATCACAATGCGTGATTGACTGATGCGGCCCAGTTGTCCATGAATGCAATGTGACGGGATGTAGACATGGCCAGATGCATGACTGTGCGGTGGTGTGTATGCATGTGATGTGCATGTCTGATGATGCATGTGAGGTTCAGCCCCCTTCTGATGTTCACACAGTGCCTTGGACATGGATGCCAATGTCTGTAGCATGTGCCATGCTTGTATGTGCATGTGTGTTGCTTGCACTGGCCCGTGTGTTGTGAAGGGTGATGATGGATATGACGTTTGACTGTGCCACTCATGTGCATTTGCTTTGTAGCTAGCAGACATTTGGTTGGTGCCCTAATGCTTGTGTTCAATGTCTCCCTATCTACAGCGTCGATGGAGGAAAAGGGCGGAGACAGCGCTATGGAGCAAAGCGGCTGGGATGCCTCCACCAGGCAGAGACGCAAGGCCCAGTCACCCACCCATGTTGCAACATCTTAGGGAGCGAGAGGACTGGTGCCGCGTCTGCGACTACGGCCGCAGAAGGGGCAGGTGAGCTCCCACAGGGGCAGGACAATGCAGAAGACGGTGCAGAGGCATCCAGGTTGGTGGTGGTTGAGGAGGAGGAGGACGCGGCATCAGACCCTCACATTGGGCCTGGAGGGGGTGATGTCACCGGTGCAAGTGGTGCAGTCCAGGGGCAGGGGCAGGGTCAAGAGGCAGCTCAGGTCACCGCGGAGGGGCCTGTGCCTAATACTGTCACTGAAACTGAGACTGCATCACTGTGCACGCATGCCTCAGTCCAGGCCTGTCCGCAGAGAGCGGATGAGTCCACGTCAACTGACCTTCCTCTACCTGCGGATGTGGCAATCCATGACAGAATTGAGCCCGTCCTAGTCGGTGTTGTGATGCACACACGTGTCATTCGTGATGATGTGTGTGCTTCCTGGCAGGACCACGCACATCATCACGAACAGGTGTGTGCCATCCTGAACTGGCTTGTCTGGGGTTTCCTCCATGTTCTGGACACTCTTGCGAACCCCGCCTCATCTTCACCCACTATGCGCCAGTCGTCCTCCATGCTGTCTTCCGGGCCAGATAACACGAGGCCCCCTGTGGACCTGCCCCATCCACTACGGCCAGGCTGGTTGAGATCCCATCCCTGCCACAGTAGGGAGTCGGACGTTCAGCAAAGGTGGTCACCCCAGCAACAGGACCCCTGGCAATGGAGGTTGCACAGGCACCTTCGAGCAGGGCACGTGCACAACAGCCCCGGGGTTTGCCATCATCCCGGAGGCAGTCGTGTTGGCACAGGCAGATGGCATCAAGGCAGCAGCAGGCTTGACGTAGGAGGCATCAGGACTCAGGGCCAACTACATCACAGGGGCAGGCATCGGCCAAAGGGTAGGAGGACCCTGCATAAAGTGTGTCTTCCGTGTGGCAGTGGATAGGCCGGCAAATAGGTGCAGAGCGGCGGCGGGCAGAGAGGGCTCACCATGGTCAGGGCGGAGAATTCCATGCAGCGGGCATTGCGGCGGGCAGAGTTCCTCGAGGAGAGTCGGAGGGAGTTGGTGGAGAGCATGGCAGCGTCCCTGCAAGCCCTCAAGGATAGAGCACAGTCCCTCCTGTGGGCTATAGACACAGAGTTCGATGATGCCCTGGCCAAAACTCTTGGTAGCAACTGTGAGCTATAGGACAAGCACTGCCCTTGTATATAGTTCTGTAGGGTTAGGTTTCATTTGTTTTATTTTTTATTTTGGAGTACATAGACATTGCTCCACTTCTTGTATATAGTTATTTTATAGTGTAGTTTGTGTGTGCAGTTTTTTAACTTTTGGGATCATGGACCTTTCATACTATATAGTTGGACTTTGTTGGAATTTTGTATTAATATTTTTTTTTCACCATTAGGTAATGGTTATGTGTTTTATTTTATTTGGAACTGGACGACGGAGTATGGACCACTTTCTTGGATTTCATTTAATTTAGGATTTCCCATTACCTTTGGATTTGCATTTCTTTTGCTTTTGCATTCAATTCAATTTCATTTTAATGTTTGATTTTCATTTTGTGTCTTTTTGTTTTTTCAAAACACTTTCTTTCATACATATCTAAATGGTGTCTGCTGTCAATGGTTTGGTGCATGTCTCACTCTTCATTGCATATGTAATGTGTCACTGCTGGGGATCATTGTTGGTCATATGTTTGGCTGCGTGCATGTGTGCATTTTTGGATTCCCATTCCATGGGGCATTGGGTGCACATTTGATACATGTTTGTATGTTGGTACAATGTGCTGGTGGGGTTGGGGGATATGGTTTGAGGCCTGCCTGCAGGTTGCCGTCACTGGTGGGGACGGGGGGCATGAGTCGGGGCCTGCATGCACTGCCTGCGGGGCATGGCCACGGGTCCTGGAGGGTCTGCTGTGGTGTGGGCAGCCTGTGGGGCATGGGTGATGGGCTGATGCAGGGCATGGTCATGGGTGATGGGGGGTCGCCTGTGGTGTGGGCTGCCTGCGGGGCATGGTCACGGGTGATGGGCTGTCTGTGGGCATGGTCATGGCTGATGGGGGTCCCCTGTGGTGTGGGCTACCAGCGGGGCATGGTCACGGGGCTGGGCTGCCTGCGGGGCATGGTCATGGCTGATGGGGGTCCCCTGTGGTGTGGGCAGCCTGTGGGGCATGGGTGATGGGCTGCCTGCAGGGCATGGTCATGGGTGATGGGGGGTCCCCTGTGGTGTGGGCTGCCTGCGGGGCATGGTCACGGGTGATGGGCTGTCTGTGGGGCATGGTCATGGATGATGGGGGTCCCCTGTGGTGTGGGCTGCCTTCAGGGCATGGTCACAGGTGATGGGGGTCCTGTGTGGTGTGGACTGCCTGCAGGGCATGGCCATGGGTGTAGGGGGGTCCCTTGTGGTATGGGCTACCTGCGGGGCATGATCACGGGTGATGGGCTGCCTGCGGGGCATGGTCATGGGTGTTGGGTTGTCCCCTGTGGTGTGGGCTGCCTGCGGGGCATGGTCACGGGTGAGGGGGGTCCCCTGTGGTGTGGGCTACCTGCGGGGCATGGTCACGGGGATGGCCTGCCTGCGGGGCATGGTCACGGGTGATGGGGGTCCCCTGTGGTGTGGGCTGCCTGCGGGGCATGGTCACGGGTGATGGGCTGTCTGTGGGGCATGGTTACAGCTGAGGGGGGATCCTCTGTGGTGCGGGCTGCCTGTGGGGCATGGTCACGGGTGATGGGCTGCCTGCGGAGCATTTTCAGGGGTGTTGGGTGCTCCCTGTGGTGTGGGCTGCTTGCGGGGCATGACCATGGGTGATGGGCTGCCTGCGGTGCATGGTCAGGGGTGTTGGGTGGTCCCCTGTGGCATGGGCTGCCTGCGGGGCATGGTCACGGGTGATGGGCTGCCTGCAGGGCATGGTGAGGGGTGATGGGGGGTCCCCTGTGGTGTGGGCTGCCTAGGGGCATGGTCAGGGGTGTTTGGTGGTCCCCTGTGGTGCGGGCTGCCTGCGGGCATTGTCACGCGTGATGGGCTGCCTGCAGGGCATGGTCACGGGTGATGGGCTGCCTGCGGGACATGGTACAGGTGATGAGGGTCCCCTGTGGTGTGGGCTGCCTGTGGGGCATGGCTACGGGTGATGTGCTGCCCGCAGAGCATGGTCACAGGTGATGGGGTCCCCTGTGGTGTGGGCTGCCTGCGGGGCATGGCCACGGGTGTAGAGGGGCCCCCTGTTGTGTGGGCTGCCTGCGGGGCATGGGGAGGTGAGGATGGACCACCCCAGAGGCAAATCGCATGTAAAACACACTTGCATACCCTTTAAAACACATACCCCGCTCAGCCCAGTCAAATCGCATGTAAAACGCACTCGCGTACCCCTGAATACATGTATGGTCACGGGTGATGGGGGGTCTCCTGTGGTGTGGGCTGCCTGCGGGGTATGGTCACGGGTGATGGGCTGCCTGCGGGGCATGGTCACGGGTGATTGGGGGAAGACATCCTTGCCACTGAAAGTATGCTGGTACGGTATTCCCCTGTGCGTAATAAGTACTTGCTTGTAGGCGCTGGTAACACAATGGAGCTGAGTAAGGCAACTCGGAGACGGGAGCGTGATAGCATCTGAGTCAGGATCCATCCAAAACTGGAGGAAATTAAAGTGCTATGCATTTGAGATTGGCAGTGGCATGGGAGGGTTGGGAGTTATAGTCTCCGAAAATCGCAGGCGTTTTAATCACATGGAAAAGCAACTGTTGTCACTAATGAAAGCAAGTGGCGCTATTACACTGAGGATAAATCGAGGAGGTAAACAAAATTATTCTGCATGTTTACTGTGCTGTATTTTATGCAGTTCCCTAGCACTGATCTAAAATACGGTGTCTGTCATGCCCTATACGTCTACAAATAGCATATGAGGATTGCTTAATATCGGCACCAAATCTGTCCACACATAATCCTCATTACAACCCAGGCATTAAGGGGTTAACGGCGCCGTAAAAGGTGTCGGCGCTGTTAAACCCTTAATGCCTGATTATGAGGTCCCTTTGCGGGTTGCACTTTAACGCCTGCTTTTAGCAGGCGTTAAAAAACCAACCCGCAAAGGGACCTAGCGCCTTCCCCATTCCCATTGAGCCCTATGGGCCAAAAATGGGAATGTGGAAGGGGCCATGGTGAATGGGGAATTACCGCCCCGCCAACCTTGGAATGGGGCGGTAATTCCGCCATTCACCATGGCGGAGCCCGGCATGGACCATGGTGCTAATAGCACCATGGTTTAGAGCCGGGGTCGTAATGAGGCCCATTTTGAACCAAGGGTTTGTTTTCAATGATCTGTGTACACGAGAAGTTCTATTGTCAGTGTTTGCATAGAGTAATCGCCTCAAGCACGTTGTATCTGTTATATGTGATCTTACCGAAAACAATTACAGAGGGCCTCATTACGAGTCAGGCGTTAAGGGGTTTACGGCGCCGTAAACGGCGCCGACCCTTAACGCCTGATTACAAGGTCCCTTAGCGCCATGGTGAGTTTAACGCCTTCTTTTTGCCGGCGTTAAAATCCATGGCGCTAAGGGACCTTGGAGATAATTACGGCACCGTAATTTACGGTGGCGTAATTATCTCCTTCCCCACTCCCATTATGCCCTATGGGGCAAAAATGGGAATGGGGAAGGGTAAATGGGAAATGGGGATTTACCGCCCCACTCACCTTGGAATGGGGCGGTAAATCCACCAACCACCATGGCGTAAACGTAGTTTCCGCCATGGCGGTAAAGGTACGACCCAGGCAGTAACTTACCGCCTGGGTCGTAATGAGGCACAGAGTGTTACATTTCATCATGGACAAAACACTGAAAAACTCTCATTTTTTGTAGTTTTTATTTAGGGTGGTCCCTCCAAGCTCCCTTTTTTTTTAGCCACATAACGCCACCACTCTAAATGCATCCCGACCCATTTTAACCCCTTTACCCCACTATCCTTTGTTTATTTAATTCATGTTTGCAGTGTTTTCCGGTGTTATGGTCCACTCCACTCTGTAATGTTTTAGATATTTTGACTGGATACCGTTGTATCGTGTCATTTTCTGAGATGTCTTGTTACAAGACTATGGCCCGATTCATGGACTATTTTGCACGGTTCAAAGTGACTTTGCACTGCTGAAAAGTGACTTTCCACAGAAGACACAAACGCTGATTTATGGAGCTGTGCAAAGTGTATTTTTGCAGTTCAAAGTCAGTGCAAAGCCATTTTGGCAGTACAAAATTACTTTGCACTGACTTTGCACTGCAAAAATACACTTTGCACAGTTCCATGAATTAGGGTTTCTGTCGGCTGTGCAAAGTCACTTTTCAGCAGTGCAAAATCACTTTGAACCGTGCAAAAACTTCCATGCATCAGGCCCTATGTTACTAAAACTCCCTTGCTATTTTACATTAGCTCTGTTTCAACTAAGATTGACATTGCATTACATTGATTATCACTCAAAAGTACTATTACAATTGAGTGCATATAGTGTAAGAAAGGTGTTATTTGAGCGTTTTTATGAGTCTAGAGAATCTTAAAACAGATTAAATTGTGCCATCACCACGAATGGAACTGTAGAATAGCCTGATGAGCAAAGTAAAACCAAGTCAAAGGAAACAGCTAAAATGTAGGCCTCATGTCCCTCCTATTGGGGGCATTGCTGCCAAATGATCAAATAACTACTGATGAGCCTATTTCTGGTTTATTTCGTCCTCCGCTTCAAGAAACGTTGTGGCATTCACTTTTTTCTTCCCCAAATACCATCATGATTGCAGTAAAACCATGTTACTTCTGAAGGGGAGGGGAATCAGACACTGCAACACCACTCTTTCATTTCTCCAAAGGCTGAGTGGCCATGCGGTTGCCTGGGCGACTCAGTCTTATTTGGATGCTGCCTTTAGACTTATATTAAAAATCACTGCAAACTAATATGTAGAAACTCAGTAAGATGATGTTATATTATTTTTAAAGTCAAAGTGTACTTATATTAGATATTAAAGTTTATTTGGGATATCTGAATTTTATGAATTTTGCATGCATTTGTATGTATGCATTATTGGCCATTCACTACATTTATTGCTGTTTTACTGATGTCAAACTTGTATAGTTTTTCTAAACCAAAATACAGTATTTTGACTGACTGACTGATAGGTCAATGAAGGAACTGTGCATAGTAGATTAGACAACTGGCCTTGGACACTAGGTCATTTTAACAGAATCTCTTGCCTTCAAGTTTAGTTGCACACCTTCTGAGTCATACAGACGTTTCTTTAATCCAACCCATCAATATACTATAAAAGTTAACATTCCTTTGTTTGTGGCCGGATTTGTGATGAAGCATTGTTCCTTATACAATTCCACACCGTTTCAGCAATCTATACCAAATTTGGCACAGTTGTCTGTTAGGACCCGCCGGACATTACTGGCTACATGACATTTGGAGACCTCACCCCTTTCTCTGGGTATAAGCACAAGTCCAAATAGGTTTGTTGGATTGTGGAAAAGTGTTGTTTCTTATACAATTCCACACTATTTCACCAATCTCTACCACATTTTGCATAGTTATCTGTTAGGACCTACAGGACATTGCTGCCTACATGGCATTTGGACACCCCACCCCATTCCCTGGATTTCAGTACAAGTCAAAAATAATTCTGCGGGTTTGTGACTTGGCAAAGCGCTGTTTCTTACACAATTCCACATCATTTCACCAATCTGCAGCAAATTTAGCATATTTACATGTGAGGACCCTCCGGACATTACTAGCTACATGACATTTGGACATGCAACTCTTTTCCCAGATTTCAGCACCTTCACTCATGAGACGGTTGCCGGAAATTGGCGATACATCTGTGTGGTCACAGAAGGACCATTCTCTGCACAGGGAACAAAACTTGAGGTCCAGGCCTAGGATGCACGGTTTCCAAGATATTTGCACTGCAATGCACTGCAGTGAACTGCACCATGCCAGGGTGAGGTGACAGGTGGGGAGATAGCACAGAAGGTCCAAGGAGGCAGCAGCGCACCAACTCTAGCCTCCCCCGAACGTCTGCTCCGGGGTATGTCAGCCGGCCACACACGCCCATTCTCAATGCAGTTTACTTTAGGGTGCAAAGACCATCAGGCGATAAGCGAATCGGAACAGCGACCTACAGAATCAGTGTTATCATGTCTGTCTACCAAACCCGTTTGGGGAAAATGTACTGAATAAAGTTGGTGAGCTTCACTTCCTGTGGCTCAAGTGTTCTTTTGATCCCCACACTAGCACAAATGATGTCAGAAGTACCACAAATGATGTCAGAAGTGCAATATCAGGATTCCACTCCAATGAAAACTTCAAACCTAAGGGTAGTTTTGTTGTGCACTAAAGCTAAAATCGCTAGATAGACCATCCCTAAGGCAACAGGCTACAATCTCTATAGTACACCAGAAAGGGTGTTTCCACTACAAGACCGATTGGACTGCAATAAAGATCAACCTGACAATGAAAGTTCCTCTTTGTGTCACTGGGCATCCAGTATCAAAATATAACGCATGGCTTCCAAAAGCTATATATAGCTAATAAAGCGGGAATACAGTGGGAATCTCAGGGTGTCATTAAACCACATTGTTCCCAAACCTAACCTGTCCATGAGGTAGATGCCATTACCCAGTTGATATGTGAATGGTTTTTGGTACAAGAGATAGACATTGTTCAAAGTTTATTGTACACTATGGAGAGATTGTGAGTTTGGGTCCACCCCTCGAGTGCCTGATCCAGTCCCGATCCTAGGAAAATTATATAAATCCAGAGACTTTCATGTTATTCAATGAAACAAAAGAGTGCTGAAAAGTGCCTTATGCAAGTCAATACTGAAACTGAGGGGGTTGATAAACAGGGGCTATACGTCATGGAGAGGATGAGATATGTGCATGGAACTGAGCAAATCAATAAGGTAGATACCAGTTACAGGCCCCAAACCATTATAGCCAATAGTCTTGGAAACTACACATTCCCATCTAGTTGCCGGGCCCTTAGGGATAGCAATTACCCAGGCACACATACTCTCACGTTTTATTTCTGGCTAGTCATGTACCAGTAGCTGTAGAACAGTTCTGTTCTGCATGTGGCATTTGCCAAAATACACTCCCTGCTTGTATTCTAAAAGCACCCCTTCAAAAGCTCCACAATATAGAAATACCATCTTACTGCAAAGGGATGGTGAGTGAGTCAGTGAGTGAGGGAAGGAGATGCAGAAGGAGTGAGAGAAGATGGATGAGAGTGAGTGAGATCAGATTTAAGTGTGCACTCTGAACTGGATTGCCTCTTGGTCAAGGTAGGTCCTAAAATCTATATGTCAAATTTTTCGAGAAACAGTTTGTTTTTGCAGGTAATCCCTTCAGTAATAACATCAAAGCATGGTCACGTTATATTGACAATGTGCTCGTGATATGGGAGGGCACACGTGAAACAGCAGTAGAATTTTTAACATGGCTCAATAGCCTTAATCGACACCTTCAGTTTACTCTTAGCATTGAACAAGAGGCAACCAACTTTCTGGATCTGACTTTGTATCATGAAAATGGGCCCATCAGTGTTAGACCTTTCCATAAAGAAACAGAGAAAAATGCACTCCTACATTTTCAATCACACCATATTAAACACTTGAGAGACAATTTGCCCTTCGGGCAATTTCTCAGGCTTAAGCGTAATAGCTCTAGTAAAGAGTCTTATGAAAAAGAAGCCCAACATTTAAAAGTTAAACTTTTGAATAGAGGCTATCCCAAGAGCCTGATAAAAAAGGCGGCGAAGCGCTTTTAACAATAATAGACAAGCCCTTCTGGAAGACAAACCCAAAAAAAGTTTGGAGGATCGAATAGTGTGTGTAAACACTTTCACCAATCATAGTTTAGCTATTCGTAAGATCATTTCGAAACAATGGAAAGTGCTAAAAACTACCAAGTCTGACCCCTCTGTGCCCCTTTTTGCCTACACGAAATCTGCCTCTATAGGCAATTGGGTAAGTCAAAGTTGTTTCCAAAGCCAATTGGCACTGATGACCAGCATTCCCAATTTATGGGGGCTCCCCCCAGTCACGGGCCATCATCCTTGTGGCCAATGTGTAGCCTGTAAAACTACATCTAAATCCCAAGAAGTAGATATAGGTTTTAACATCATGTGGATCCAGAAATCTTTTTCGAACTGCAACACCGACCATGTAGTTTCATGGTTACGTGTCCTTGCGGTCTTCATTACATTGGTAAAACCAATCGGAAGATAAAAACTTGTTTTAATGAACATAAGAGCTGTATCAAAAACAAAACACTCCAAGCCCCCATGGTCAAACATTTTGTTGAGAAAGCACATGATTTTGAGAGTTTCAGGTGGACAGTACTCTTGGTGGTTAAAGCCAACACCCTTTATATCCAAAACCAGAAACTCCTACAAAAAGAACAACAACTCATTTTTCGAACTTGTAGTGACCTCTACGGGTTAAATGATGCTATCGAGTGGCACAAAGTAAGTAAGTGCCCTAGTATCATATGCTTTAGCCTGGGGTTGTCCTTGACTCATTACCTTTGCGTCATTTTTGGAGGTACAATTGCGAGTTTCAATTGGCTGAACCACTTCTGAGGGCTTTTTTTGTATAAACTACTTGTATGCACTGTTTTACTTTCTCTAGGCTATTCCATGGTCTACCACTAGGGGTCGTGTTCCTTTTGACTTGGACTGCGGCACTGACACCAAAAAGGGCCTTTTGCCCTCCCCTTGCCTCGCAATACAAACACTTGCTAATGGCGGATGGTACCGTTTGTTTCCTTTTGCATAGACTGCTGGGATTTCTTTCCCCTTTAAAAACCTGAGCACAGCCAATGTGACGTCCTGCAGGGATTGGTATCTGTGTACGCCCACTTTTTCGCTTTGCAGGCTGACTTCTTCAAGAGACGCTGGCCCCCCTTTGACCTGCTCAAGCCGTCTGATTGATTTATCTTTACGAGTGCGAGCAAGGGTGAGTGTGCCTCTTTTTCCCTTTCTCTAATGCGGTACGGGAAACAGCTCCGAAAGAACTTTTTGCTTTGATGTGCCCCCATACATGGAGTGATCACTGCTCTTCCTAATCTGGTTGCTTCTTACATTTCTTCTAGTGCACTCCAGCCATTCTGCTGTAGTGCTGCTTCTTACGGGCATCCAAATGCATACTGCACATGCCCCCTTCACGACGCCCAGCTAACTTTGTCAACATTCTGCAGCTGCAGTAATTTGTTCACAGGGCTCCTGGTGAGTCTTCTCTTTGTTTCTTCCTTCTACAACACTCGTGTCTAGCTATTTTAGATCCAGGATAGTTTGGGGACACCTTTACTTTTCACATTTTGTGTCTAGTGCTGAATTTATGTTGACTCCACTCTCTGTGTCCATGGGAGGGTGTTTCTTTCCCTTTCCTAATATCCTGACTAGTTTTGGTTCATTGTTTTGCAAGATGAGGTTTGCAAGATGAGGTGTAACCTTTGGGCACATGTGAACAGATGTTTTTTTAGAGGCTATACATGAGTAGTGTTTTTTTGATTGATTCAACCTATATGTATATATTTTTTTCAGATAGTGAGAATTATGAAAATTGCATTTACTGCTTGAACTTGGAATTAATTCTAGCCTTCTCCTGTATCACTACTACTGTGATGCTAGGTAATAGAAGTATTTATTTTTTCTCATTCCTCGCTTATACAGATTGAATCTGTTTCTGCTGTAGTGAATATCTAGACTCACCAGTTCTTTTAATGTTTTTTCAGCAGCACCTTTTTGGTTTGAGCACTGTAATATGTTAAAGTGCCCTATTGATTGAAAAAAAGAAAAGTGACGGAATAACAAAAAATCCTCCTGAAGAAAGTTTGAATGAAAATAAATGAACTGAAACATGTCGAGGCATTACACCAGCTATTAGAACATCTGGTTGGTGTATCTGGGTCTTCATTGACCAAAAAGTGTTTCCTCTCCTGTAGATGTCATATGAAGTTGTACTATAGGAGTTGCACTCTAGTCTAGCCAAAGACTGATGTTTAACTGTCACAATTGATTTGTGACCATTGACTTTTTGTGTCACTTGCACTTTATATATGTATTTTTTAAAACTTTTTTAACATCTCTGTGTTTTTAGGATTTTTTTTAATGATGATTAATACAATGTGTATTTTGTGATAATATGTTGGTGTGGCTGATTACATTTTTCTCTACCTTTGCTATTTGTATTTTTGTCTCTGTAAACCCTTCTTTGAAGGTAGAGAAGCCTTTACTAACTTAGGGAGTAAGCAACTTGAAGTGGTCCCCCCTTAGTATATTCAGGTCCCTTTGAAACCTCAAATTCAGGCACCAAATCTATAGCAATTACAGTCCATTATTCCACCCCTATAGAAAGGCCTTTTGCCTCATGCCAACAAAGCACAGAAGATTCTAAATCAACTACAGCTATTTTCACCTGTAGAATCATGTTCCCTATAGAAGTGTTTATCAACCAATTATCCAGTTAGATGTCAGAAAGTATACGTGAGATGTCAAACTCTAAAATCAGCTTGTCATATGGAAGAATTGCTTGCACTTTATGGAATCAGAACAAAAATCCCCAAAGACTAATTCTCCCAAAATCCTGAAAGACATTGATCCAGATCAGAGGATGGATTTTCGAGATTTCCTTGAGACTTTTTCTGATTTCTTCTCCAAACTGCCAGGGTGAGTCAATGTTTTTTTTCACCACATTCACACTTCACAAGGGAAGTTCATCTGCCTCTGGCTACCAGAAGCTTGCAAACCATAGAGAAGAATCAGGGCACATAGTCAGTAGTCCTCAGTTATAGTGCTAGAAGATAATCCCAATAAAAAATGCCAGTTTTGTATCAATCTCAGGAAAGTGAACATATTTTCCTAGTTCAAGACTTACCCTATGCACTGCAAACATGAACTAATTGAAAAAATCAGCTCCTCTGCCATCATCTCAACCCTTGACTTAACTACTATAAGGGTTATTCCAGTTTACCCTGATTCCATTTAGGTAGCATGGGACTTTTGCCACCCTTCATGAGACTAATGAATACCATCTTAAACCATCACTCAGAATTTGCCAGACCCTACATTGATGGTACTCTGGTATATAGTCTATCATTATCATAGGAAGATGCATGAGGCGTTATGCTTGATATGCCATGCCATAGGGAAGGGGTCATTTAACTGCAAATCCAGCAAATTGTCATGTAGCCCAGTCTGCAGTAAAATACTTGACATTCTACTTTGGAAATGTGCCAGTGCCATCCCAATCAGGAAAAGTGGAAGTCATGCAAGAACTCCACTTCTCTTTATGAAACATCAGTCACGGTCCTTCTGAGAAGTAGTCTGATTTTACCACTGGTTTGTATTTAACTTGTCCACCAGAGCAGGATCTTGCCCAGACGAACTCAAGGCTAGCCAACTAACCAACCAGAAGTGGAGTCAGGGGAATATGGGCACCTTTCGATCTTTGAAACTCCTCTGTGTAAACACCCAAACCTATTGTGCCACATTTCCAACCCTTTCTGTTACAAATGGATGCTTTGAATAATGGTGTGAGGGCAGGACCATCACAGGGGTGATGAGAGATTGAACAACACTCCTTAACATCAGTGAACTTGTTCCACCAAGTGAAACATTATTGATTTAAAATGGGCCACAGAAGAACGAAAATATTTCTTGATTGGCTCGAAATCGTGCCTCATTGCTGACAATGCCCCATAGATTTGTTTTTCATGGAATTAACATTGCAACACTACAACAATGTGGTGTTTATTTAGCTTACACCTCTACACTTTCATAGTAGAACACAAGCAAGGGAAACTACAAGAAACGTGGACTTGTTCCAGACACCCATATCTTCTCCCCCAACCTGAAAACTATTAGGGTATGTTGGAAAGTTGAGGCATGTACAATCAGATTGAACATTCCCATTTGAGAGTACAGGGAGACTCTGTGGGCAGAAGGATCCACCAGCTATGTGATGAGACCCCTGGAGGTGGAAAACGAGGAATCTCCAATGGTCAATCTATCCTCCTTATTTTCATTTGTATAGGAGTTATAGATTGGCATAAGAACCTGGTCAGCCATCCCCGTATCTACACCCACCAAACCCACCAACTTGTACATACATTTCGAAGATAAGACCTTCCCAAGTTGCATAAATCTGACAGAACCAGCTGACAGCATTAGCAGCTGCAGCGGCAGTCCATAGAACGCAACAGCTAAGACACACATGTTGACCATTCTCCTGATCAGAAGTGTTTCACTGCTTTCGAGAAGAGGCTAGATGTGGAGTCTTGCAGATGCCAAGACAGTTCCACCTGACTACCAGGTGTAAGAGAGCGTTCTTAAACCTTCTGCCCACATACTATCAAATAGTCAAGCAATGACTGGTCACAAAGAAGCAGGAGAGTCACAAAAGCTGAAGAAACTAATCGTGGGAAGTGAAACACATGGGAGGAGGGTGGTCATTTAAAAAACGGAAAAATCCTGCCACCTAGTGCACAGCACATAAGGAAAGGCCATGATTCATTACCTCATTTAGAAAGGGCTGAGGACTATTAAAGGAGTAATGAAGAAATTAGCTTTGAGGGCTTTGGGACAGTGGTCCACAGAGAAGGGGAAACCAGAGAGAAGGCGTGTAAGAAAGAAAGAGGAGCATGGCAGGTTACTAAGGGCCATAGCTTGGTCATTGACCCATGTTATAACTAGAACATCAGGAAAGCACGTTGCCAAGACTCTTTTGGGGACTATTTCAATGAAGCTGGTGGAAACCAGTACAAGGAGAAAAGGAACAGAATGCCCACTGACTGCTACATTGCAGTTCTTGGTGGCAGCCAGAGTCTGGATGGAGAGAAGTGGGGACTTTTGAGTGCGCCAGCCCAGGTGGACTTCACGTCAAAGCTGCGATTGCCTTAAAGTGGGAAGCTTCATGCATACAATCTTTACCATTAGGTTGGGACCAAGCCTGATGTGCATATGGTCTTCCCTTTTTGTACTGGCTTGGCAGGTGAAGAACGATGGTCTGGAGGGTTGCCCAGAGCAATGCAGAAGTTAAGATGAATTCCAACCTTCCAGCCATCAGCTCTTTTGTTTTGCTACAATCTTAACTTGCAAGTTCTTGAAGTATCTACCTATAAAACTAAACAAATATCTCCTCTGATTGCCCTTCACTATCTCGTCTCTCAAAATGAGATGCTTTTTCCTAATTCACCTTAAAATTCAGGGATATCCTTCTGCGCTTTTTGGGTACAGTGGCCCATTCTGTGAAATAGACTCTCTTTATGTGCTTTGTAAGTAGCCCCATTCTGTGGAATAGACCACCTGGAGCACTATGTCAGGGGGCCAGCTTCATGTCCTTCGGCAACAATCTCAAAGAGCGTGTTCTCTACTGGGGGCCCCACCAGGGACTTCTGAGAATCTTTCACTTTGTGATGGTTAATTGAGCAAGGTTTGTGTTTAAACATTCCATCACTCACTCCAAAAACACAAGGATAGCAAAGAAAATATTCTTGTAGGATTTGCTTTCTTCTTTAAACTGTTGGAAAGGTATATGCCAAAAAAGTGCTTCCAGTGTGTCATGTCTTATGAATGGTATAGAATCATCCTCACAGCATGAGTTCATGCTGGGTAGATACACTGTGGGTCAAAGGAACATGAAAACTACAGCTATGAAATATGAAACAGGCCAAAAGGGTACCTCTCTCTGTGCTCCCTCTGAATGCCAAGAAGAGTTTTCAATGGAGAATGTTTGTATAGCAGATGTTAGAATGTATGGGTTTTGTTGATATATTTTGCGATGTGTACCTGTACTGTATTATATACTGAACCCAAAGCTAAATTGCTCACCAATGGCATACTCTCTTATAACTTGAACAACATACACATCACACATTAAGGCTGCCTGCTGTCCCTGGTATTGTATGAACCGTACATGGATGCTTTACTGAATCAGAGAGATCAAGCCATTACTCTTGTTACTACGGAAAACCTCCCTCAACGGACTGACCTATGGAGACGACATTGGCACTTTGATGAAGGACCTACATAAGGGAACCCAGACAGTTATTCAGACTAGGTTGCCTCTTATTAAAACTATAGCAATCTGTGTAAATGCAGTCACATTTGAGACAATCATTCCTGAAACGACGTTAGGCAGATTAAGTGGGCATTTGCATTTCCAATCACGTGTCTGCGTTAAGATCAAGGAGCGATTCAATTCCCTGATCCTTCTTGGCAGGTATAATTGGACAGCCTTTTTTGAAAGCCATCATACATCCCATTACACATTCTGTGTCTAAACAAGCAAGGCAGAAGGAGGAAAAGTATGAACCGACTTTAATTTCCATACCAGAGGACTACTGCATGGTATTGTTCTGCGTGGTGCTTTATCTTCCAGGTAGGTGCTTGGTCCTCTGACTCCTCGCTTACCCTCTATTTATATCTGAGACTGAAAAGCGGCATCGTCGAATGGTAAATCTCACCAAGAAGACTCATGCCACAACAAGCAAAAGGCTGTGAGTAGTTAGGTTTAAGAACTGCCTTGTATGTTCTAAAGATCATCATACTTCCCACTTTAAACTCCTACCTCTCCCCTTGGGATCCTGCCAGTGGTTTTTGAAAAATAAACAGTGTTATTCAAATAAGTCCTCTTTTCCCCTCTATAAAGATAACTGCCACATTCTGTGATGACAGTCTCTGCCAAGGTGTTGGATCACTAAATACCTGTTCTGACGAGACACTGGATGGTGGGTAGGTGGGAATGTCTATATATTTGGAATATAGTTGGTCACAGCTTTCATCCTTTTCGAGCAGCAGCAGATGGTTGGCATTTCAGCAAGATAGCTGTTCTTCGTGAAGGTGTGGCTATAACATATTGGAAGCAGCAGACCCACTCCACCAGAAAACATGGCCGTCCCAAACACCTTTGAGGATTAAACGTTAAAGAGAGTCTTTGGTGACCCCCATCATTCGTGTCTCATATTCTTTTAAGATGCTGTTGTTTGAAAATCCATATTCAATCATGGAAACATAAGGCTACCAAACTATGTTTCATCTCGTCACTATGCAGGTGTGCCTTCATTTCTATTACAAGGCAAGCAGGGCATTTCACTAGATCGTTTTGCTGCATTGTAGACTTTTATGAACTTGGGTGCTGTGTCCTTAAATGAAGGACTCGCGAAGGAAGACAGTGAACACTGGTCGAATTTTAAGTGCACAACAAATGTGTATCTATGAAAACCTCCCTGCCACCAGAGCGTGTGGATTTTTCCACAGCTGCATCTGCTGTGGATCAACTCTGTGTGGTCCTCCTCCTCCTATGATCGAGGGCTGGACGGCCGATACATGCCAGGGAAAGTGCTGCCTTGCTGTTGTTCGACCTTAGATTGGTAATAGGTATTTATTTGATACTGTATTTTACTTTTTGTGACACTTTGCATCTGCTTTCATGCGCTATTACCTACCAAAGAGGGAGAGGAACGGATAACTGATGATTGCAAAAGTGTGTGATGAAAGTCTGTCTTGGAGTCAAGAGACGGCCATTCATGGACGTCTCACAGCTGGGGAAAGAGGGCCAAATGAATGATTCTGTGGCGAGGACGAGTGGGATGTACAGAAGCCTACCTGTCTTGGAGCTCCGTAGACACAGATTGCCATGCCTCCTGAGGCTTCATAGGAACAACCTTGTGGCCGGACCGCAACAGATAGAGCACACTGACAAACACTTTATTCCATCACTTGAATCATTTCCCTTCAGGCTGTTGCCACTCCTGCGGCCACCCTGACATGGGTGCTGGTGATTAGAGAATGAGAAGAAGATCCAGTGCCCATATTGTTGGCAGCATCAGCAGCAGCAACAGTCTGGTTTCTCACTCTCTTCAAGGAACCCGTATACATCACTGCACCTATAAAACACTGGCTCCACCTGCGGTTAGATCATCTGCAGCTGTAGTCTAGCTTCTGTCTGTGCCACAAAGTGCCTCATTGCAGGCTGGGTGAATTCGTTTGGTGAAAGACTGTTGTTCATGACTTCCACTTCCACCACTGTAGTATTTCTGAAAATCCACCCAATTACAGCTTTGCCAATGAAGCAGCGGCAATGCTAGTGGATTTGATGGTACACAGCCAACAGTTCTCCAGAAACAACACTTGTGTATTTTTTAAAAAGCCCTCTGATCCATTGTCACGTTTTTAATGGTGGATATTGAGAGTGTAGAGCAGTGAGGCATAGCACTGCTGTACACTTTTTGTTAGCTAATATAAGTGTCACTCCTGACCCTTTTGTGGTTTATATTGGCAAGGTGATAAGAGGGTGTGTATCAAAGAGAGCGGTTTCTACCCCGACCCCATGCCTTCATTCACAAGCCCCCCCCCTGTATTGAAACAAAGAACTCACACTCCCTTCTGTACAGGAGAACATCTTTAAAAACTCTGGGGACTACTTGCAATTATTACCTCCACCACTGTGGTGAAAATCCACCTTGTAACAGGGCAGTACTCCCTTGGAATACTATCAGATGCATGTACACCCAAACCTGAAATGGGGAGGCAGGTAAAACAGGTGTTATTTGGCAAATACCACCTATTTTCCCAGTACCTCTGAGCCTAAGTCTCTAAAGGCCAACTTTCTGGGAAAGTGCTCAGTCAGAAGATCACTCTCTGATCAGTGGAGCGAACTCCCAGAATCATCGCCTGGTTGTGCAGGGGGCTTCTATCCCAGAGATGTATATGCAGAGATGCACCTCTCAGGCAGTGTGACCGGGGACGTGGCTCTAAGCACCATGTTGCCTTCACAATGCTGCATCCCACCTCAACAGAAGAAACACAAGCTGAACATCCACCCAGCTTCTCTGCCTATCCCACCAATGGTTAGCAGGTGAAAGGTCCACTTTGTACTCTGGTGTAAAATGATATGACCTTTCCTTTTTGGGAACACATTAGTCAGTGGGCGCCCTCTATATACCCAGCACATAGTGCTAGTTACTCTGAGGGGGGTCGCACATTGGTATTGCAGACATGCGAGTTCCCTCACTTGCATGCACTGTACACCATGACCATTAGGAAATCCCAATTGTCCATGCATGTGCTTTGAACTTCCAGAGCAAGGGCCTGGGCAGTCTCATCCTGAGGGTGTGCTGGGCATACTTTGCACTTTCAGAGCACATGTTTAGAGGGCCCCTAGACGTGAGAAAAAGGGCCCCAAGAAGCATCAAAGGAGCCTCACCCCTGCTCCCAGTGTCGGGAGTCAGTTAAAGACGGTGTCATCCTGTAGGGTGGTGGCTCCTTGTAAATGCTGTTCTTTGCACTCGGAAGTAGCATTTATTTGTCCTTATAGAGTGCAAAGTCCAGGGCTGTGGCCCTTCACCTCGGCGGACATCTCATTCATCAATATTTATAACATTTCACTGAACCAAAAATGTGCCTCCGCATTTATTACACCTCCACCAAAAGTTATGCAAGACAGCAACAAACAGTTACTTCACCTAATTGAATTATTCCAACTGAAGAGTGCTGCCAAATCTGACAACAATGTTTTTCCGTCTACATTTACTTCAGTTGTCCATCATTGTCTGGGCTTGTGTGTGTTTTCTTCAGAAGGCAGGTCACTTAACAGTTTGTGCACCAGGATCAAGCCTAATGTGCATATGGTCTTTCCCCTTCTGTAATGGCGGACATGTTGAAAGAGTCTGAGGGGGTTGCTCCGAGCAATGTCAGAAATTGCGATTCATGTAAAGCCTTGCAGTCATCAATCACTCTTCTGGCGGGGGGCGTGGCCAGCAGGCATAGGATGAGGACGTGATTCCTCGCTGCTCCCGGCCGCCAGCCTAATCCTACATCCATCCTGCGACTAGAAATATAGATAAAAAGCCCAAAAATACTACAGCGACGTCTGAAATCCTGCTGCTTCGAATCGGAACATCGCGGACCCGAATCGGTGCGCGCTTTGCGAGATATAGCCCTCGGCGCACTTAAATTGCGAACCGCTACCAACATCCAAGATGGCCGCCTGAGGGCGAGGGAGGCAGAGACCGAGAATCCTTGAAACTACGGCCACCCCGGGAAACTGCGAGGTGGCTGCGACGTACGAGAGCCTGTGGGAAACCATACCGTCACCTCGCCTGAAGGGGTGAGAAGCCAGCCGGCAGCTCCAACAATACGAAGGCGCCCTCCCCCGCCGTGATCCACACCTCCTGATACGTGCGCGGCACGATACGGGCCCCACCAGAGGATCACTGGGGCAAAGCCGCTCCGGTCCCAGTCAAGCACCCGCAGAGCTCCGACGGCGACTCCGGATCATCCTCCCGGTCGCTCGCTGAGGACTCGGGCTAGCGGTAAGGAGAGGGGGAGACGGGGGATTGGATCCTGGCATCCTGTGTGACTTTTCCTGGCCATATATGTGCAAACGCCACGCTCTGTGCCCGACGTGCGTGTCGCAGCTCCTAAGCGAAACTCCGAACCCCGGAGAGATAGGCCTTTCCAGCTATCCTACCTCTAAGCCCACAGGCCTACCCAGAATCGCGTGTGATCACCTGCCAAACACATCCTCGGAACCGATTCAACGCACTCAAAGCGGTACTGGGAGAAGCACCCACTTAGTTGCGGTGCACAGAACTCCGGCCCTCCGACCGAACCAGACCCAAATCTGAAGGCTTCCCCCCCGACACGTGCACATGGACTGTGGATGCCCCTCTCCCGAAGGGCCATCAGTGCAGCGCTGCCATAACCATTTCTTCTGCCTATTGAACACCAACACTCGCTTCTCTGCCCTCTAACAAGCATCCTCTCCTGGGTGAACCTTTGCCACCACCTCCCCACCTCATCTACGATGGGGAAAGATAAGCCTAGGAAGACCTCCACTCAAAGCCGGATTGAACAATACGCAACTACGCCACTCACTCGCTCCCCGGAAAGACCAATGCAACAGGACTCAGACCCCATGGAGGATAGTATCTCCCTCAGAGACATAATGGGCCTCATTAGGACCCAGGCGGACTTCGCGGTGCTAAATGCACCGCGAAGCATGGCGGAAAGCCGCCGATAGCGCCATGGGGGTTGGCGGATTTACCGCCCCATTCCGACCTCGGCGGAGCGGTAAATCCCCAATCCCCATTCTGCCCTTCCCCATTCCCATTTTTGCCCCATAGGGCATAATGGGAGTGGGGAAGGAGTTAATTACGCCACCGTAAAATACGGTGGCGTAATTAACAACGAGGTCCCGTAGCGCCATGGTTTTCTCCGCCTGGTAAAACCAGGCGGAAAAGGCCGCCATGGCGCTACGGGAACTCGTAGTATGGCGGAGAGGTACGCCATGCACTACGCTGGCGTAACACCCTCTCCGCCAGGGTCCTAATGAGGCCCAATGTGTGCTATTGCCAGCTCTAGAACTTCCATGGAGAAAAAGATGGACAGCATCGGTGCGCATGTATCCCTGCTAAAACATGATCTACAGAAGCTGACCTCTCGTACTGGGGAAGCGGAGATGCGGATCTCCGAAGCGGAGGACAACCTTCACGGTGTGAACCGACAGATGTCCGGCATGTTGGCACGCATAAAGCTCCTGGAATCGAGAGCTGATGAGAGTGAGGGCAGATCAAGACGGAACAACGTCCGCATACTGGGTATTCCGGAGAAAGCAGAAGGAGATTGCATGGAACTATTTCTTGAAGGGTGGCTTGCGGATATATATGACGCACAATCCTTCTCCAAATTCTTTTCCATTGAGCGAGCCCACCGCATCCCCACAGGCAAGATCATTCCAGGAGCACCACCACGCACAGTCATTGCGAGGTTTCTAAACTATAGAGACAGGGACACAGTACTGCAACTGGCGAGGTCCAAAGGGACTATTACATACAATGGCTCAAGGATTGCTTTCTTCCCTGACTTCACCAGAGAAGTACAGAAAGCGCGCCAATCCTTTGATCCCCTCAAAAAACGCCTGCAAGCAATGGGAGTCAAATACGGGCTAATATTCCCTGCCCAACTCAAAATATATCACAAGAACACGACAGTCCACTTCACTGATCCTAAGGAGGCGTGGAGCTGGGCTGAAAGACACATAGACGGCGATTGGAGCACTGTCGGGAGAGGAGGGAGAGAACGGAATGGACCGCGCCCTGACCGACCGCCTGATCGGGAACCGCAGCAACAACAACAGGACGGAGTCCCACAACAAGCGGAAGTTTAGTAGACATCACTAATATCTGGGATATCCAGGCCACCACTATGACCCTGCAGGGATGCTGTATTGTACACTGTAAATGCGATCAGGATAGCAATTCCGGCTGGCGGCCGCCCACACAGCGCCCCCCCCCAGCCCCCGGACACCAAACCAAACGAACTCGGAACACCACATAGCGGAGTTCCAACACCCTGCCTTGTATCTTCCCCCCGGGGCGTAACAACTGGCACATCTGTGCCCGAGACGCGGATTGCCACGAGACAGGAAGATGTAGACTATTGTTAAATTGTTTAAAAGTTAACACTGGGTCGACAGATGCTTCAGTTGTGGGTGGAGTATGGGGAGGGGGGAGTTGGGTTTCTTATAGTTATTCAATGTTTGACATACAGAGGCAAGACGAGTATGATATACGGATCGAATATGACGGAACTATTGCACATGCAACCAAGGAAATATATCTGTGTAAACAAATTGCTCATTGACAATGGCAACCCGAAACACTGCAACCCAAAGTAATCTTAAACTCCTGGCATGGAATGTGAACGGACTGGGTGCCAGCATCAAAAGACGGCTAGTCCTGCAACATCTAAATAGACATTCCCCAGACATAGCCATACTGACCGAAACACACCTGGCCGGAACCACATGCAAATTTTTTCAAAGATCTAATTACCGCACTGCGGTACACGCAGGCTTTTCCATGGGAGCGAGAGGGGTCCTCGTACTAATCCACAAGAGGCTTCCGCTAGTGACCACAGGCGTGTTGCTGGACAGAGGAGGCCGTTATGTATTCATTCAGGCAACACTATGGAACCAAACACTAGCACTCATGGCAGTGTACTCCCCGCCAGCTCTCCTCAAAGATCTGCTAAATGAAATCACCCCCATCCTGGCAACGAGAACTGCAGACACATTGGTGATAGGGGGAGACTTCAATGAGGTCATGGACTATACGCTTGATCGCACGCACCTAAGAACCAGGAATCCCGCCACCACAACCAAACTGGCCTCCTTTGTGTCGGCAATGGGCCTCTGTGACGCATGGAGGGCCCTTAATACACAGACTCGTCAATATTCCTTCCACTCGGGGGCCCACGCCTCGATGTCTAGGATAGACTACTTCTTCCTCCCACACCAAAGTATCCACCAAATAAAAAATGCATCCTTCCTTCCCCGAGGAATCTCTGACCATTCCCCATTGCTGCTGGAGCTGGAAACGGCCAGACCGAGACCACCCCTCTCATGGCGCCTAAATTCCTACTATTTGGGATTCCCTGAATTTCAGGAGATGGTAGAGACCGCCACCTCCGACTACTTTGAGCTTAATATAGACTCAGTTGATAACCCCAATACACTATGGGAGGCATACAAACCAGTCCTCCGCGGAGAAATCATATCATGGACGTCCCATAAGAAAAAGAAACAGCGCGAAAAAATCGTCGAAGCTGAAACAGAGGTCACGTCCAAGGAACTGGACCACATTGCCAATGACACCCCGGAGTCAAACAGGGCTCTACTATTGGCACAAAGGAAGCTGCATAATTTATCCTTGGACTGCGCCAAGAAAGCACACGCAGCAATGATGGCGCGTTTATATGAAACAGGCGACAAAGCAAGCAAACTGCTTGCGTGGCTGGAAAGACGTGATGAAGGACAATCGAAGGTGAAATGCATCAGAACCCTAAACGCAAACCTAGTCCATGCCGACGCAGAGATTGCTGAACGCTTTGCTGAGTTCTACGAGAACCTCTACGAACCCCCCACCGATATTGTGGATAGTACCATACTAGATGATATCGTTCTCCCAACACTCACCCCGGACCAGACCACTGCCCTAGATAGTAAAATCACTACTACCGAGATATCAACTGCCATTATGCAACTCCAGGCTGGTAAGACCCCGGGCCCGAATGGGTTCCCGATTGACATCTGGAAAAAACTACAACATCTGGACATACCCGCACACTTGCTCAAGGTGTTTGAACACTCTCTAACCCAGAATGAGCTCCCACCTGACCTTCGCAAAGCTACCATCATAGTGATCCCTAAAAAAGGCAAACCCCCAGAAGAATGCACATCCTATCGTCCCATATCCCTTATCAATAGCGAAGCAAAAATCTTGGCCAAAGTTCTAGCCAACAGATTACAACCAGTCATCACATCACTGATCCACCCGGACCAATGTGGCTTTATGCCCCAGCGGTCGACCAGAATGAACATTCGCAGATTGCACCTGGCACTAGAAAGAGCCCCGGCCCTGCAGCAATCTCTGGCTCTGTTGGCCATAGACTTCGAGAAAGCATTCGACTCTGTTCACTGGGAGGCGCTATGGGCCATAATGCATAGGATGCACTACGGAGGACCGTTCATAAAATGGGTGCAACTCCTATACAAGAACCCAATAGCCGAGGTTAAAGTAAATGGGTGGCCGTCGCGCACTATCCGACTAGGGAAGGGAACCAGACAAGGTTGCCCACTTTCGGCGATGGTGTTTGCACTAATAATGGAACCACTAGCAGTCCTCCTGAGGGATTCTTCCGCATGGACTGGCTTTCGATGGGGTCCGGGCTGTGAAGATAGAGTTTCCCTCTATGCAGATGATCTCCTAGTATACCTGGGCGACCCAGCCTCTTCATGCCCTGTGGTCACGCAAATCCTAATAGAATACGGATCCTTTAGCGGACTTAAAGTAAACTGGTCCAAATCTGTGCTGTTCCCGGTTAAAGGGATAGACTGCGTTCCGACATCGGGTTCCCCATATAAGGTTGAAACCAAACAGTTCCGATACCTGGGTATTTTAATCGCCAATGAATTAAATAACTATGTAGAACAAAATCTACGCCCACTTACTAAAAGATATGAGCAAGATGTAACCCACTGGCAGGCACTCCCGTTGACACTGTTAGGAAAGGCAGCGCTCTTCAAGATGCTGGCCCTACCCCGCTTTTTATATGTTCTTCAGAATGCCCCCCTCCACGTCCCCGCTGCAGAATTCCACAGTATAAATAGCACAACACGTATACTCCTCTGGGGTGGGAAGCGCCCGAGAATTGCCCTCCACACTCTCCAACGTTTGGTTTGGGAAGGGGGAATAGGGCTCCCGAATATCCAGATTTATTACTGGGCATCCCAGATGGCAACAGTCAATGATATTCTACACGGGGACCCGAGCATCCCTCACATAAGAGCCGAACTAGCGGCGAGACATGGAATGTCCCCACTCGAAAGTCTCTACTGCAAACAGACTCACCCGCCTGCACACACGATAGCAGTACACACAGCCCTGGTATGGAAAGAAATACACAGACACTTGGGTTGGGACAATAAAATCACCCCACTCCAGCCCATCTGGAACAATGCTCATCTTTCGAATCTTGCCAACCTCCCGAAATGGCCAGCCTGGGCCGCAGCTGGCATACAAACGATCCAACAGATAATCGTAAACGACCGGCTGACGCAGTTCCCCGAGCTGGTTGCGGCACATGGCTTGCCGGAATCTGAACAGTATCACCACAGACAGCTACAACACGCACTTGTCGCACACAGAGCCCAACTTGTAGACATGCCGGAATGCACACCTATTCGAAGAAATATAGTAATGGACAAAGTGAACAATAAAGTCACGTCTACCATGTACAATGTTATTTCTTCATTCGGCACGAAAGAACTTCTGACCCTGAAGACGAAGTGGGAAAATGACATTGGCCCCATATTACCGGAAGACTGGATTGAAATCCTAATGTATCCTAGAGAATGTGCAATTTCGGCACGGATTCGTTTGGTACAGCTCAAAATACTACATCGGATATATTATCCTCGAATAACACTCTACAATTGGGGTAAATCGACCGACCCCAAGTGTCTACGCTGCAAACAAGAAGAAGGATCCTTTTACCACATCCTCTGGCAGTGTGCACGCATACAACGCTTCTGGCATAAATGTAGCGCAAGGCTCTCTCGGGCCATGTCCCGCCCAGTTCCGACGGACCCTAAACTCATGCTCCTAGGTACTACAGACGACCTAGAACTGTCACGATTCGAAAAGCTACTTGTTTCAACTGCCACAGAAATTGCGAAAAGGAACATCGCGCAATTATGGGGTTCAGAAAACACCCCGAAATATGATCACTGGCTATCGGATGTGGATGCAATCATCTTAATGGAACGCAGAGTCTATCAAGCCAGAGGTTTTCCGGGCAAAGCGGACAAGATTTGGGGAAGATGGGAACAGACAATGTAATTCTACTGCAATAGTGTCATTGTGCATTGCCGTGCATTCCCGCAAGATCCATGTCTGCTAACACCATGCTTTGGGGCATTTTCACGTAATATGACTATCCAGGAACTGATTGCCACCTCAACTGCTCATATAATTTATTTCATATGTGTTGCTATGCTTGCTTATGTCCTCCAGTATATTCGTCCAGGCTACCCTACCGGCCGTATGCAAAGTCTTGTAGTCTTGTAGTTTTGTTGATTTCTTGTTGTTTCTTGCACAAAATATAATAAAATATGTTATATAAAAAAAAAAATCAATCACTCTTCTGTTTGGCTCAAGTCCCCCCAAAGTGGAACAGTGGGTCCCAAGCGACACATCACTGGCGATGCTAAATGAGGCTGAAACATGTCTGGCGTTGCTGGTGGTCTCATGGATAAGGGGATATAACGTAGCGGTTTTGGCTGACCTTCCCCTGTTGGGGTGGGGCAACCCCCATTTGCATTTTGTCTTTCTGCTTCTGTGATGGCAGGTTGAAAAACAAAAGAGGGAGTGTACTAAATGCATGGTCTCTACATTTGGTCAACTCCATTCAAAAACATACTACAAGATGGTGCTGTAGTAGGGGTTTGAAAAGCCGATGCTCACATTCATGGCTGATATGGGGCACGCCGAACAAAGATGTTTTGTCTTAGCCACATTGCAGAGCAATTGCATGATACAGTTTGCACAAGTACAGCAAGGTAAGAGAGTTATAATATTGGGTAGTCTAGGAAGATCAAGCATTACCATAACAGCTTATGAAACATATTTTGATAATTAGGTACAAAAAGTACTGTACAAAATAAGAGTAGTGATATGTGAAATCTCCAAAAATACATACTATTCTATCTACAAACTAAGGGACATTTTGTTCCAGTGGGTGGGTATGGCCTGGTAAGCATATGCTCAAATTCCAACCCCCCTTTTCTAATCTTTAGATGTATAATGTGTCAGAACGATATAGTTCGGCATCATTCACAATGCAACCTGAACTGTGACCAACATAATTTATATGTGTGGCCCACAGAAAGAAAACTACTAAGATTCTCTCGGCATGAAAAAAGGTTCCATAAATATTAAGAATTGAATCTCCTGATGAGGAGGTAATAAGGAGGCACTTTGGTGTAGAATTCACATAAAAGATTTTTTTTAAAAAAAAACACTTTGTAAGACAAATAGATAACTATTTAACAAAGCTTCTGCCTTCTGTTATTTGCAGATTACACTGGTATATTGGGCAATGAAAGAAGCTAATCCAACATCAATATGATTCTAATGAGTCTATGCTCCTGAGGAATGTTTCACACTTTGAGTGACACAAAAACAGAAACAGGTCATGTCACAATTTTCTGGACATTATATAGCTAAATATAATGTATGATGTGTACACTAGTTTAATAAATGAGGCATATGGGATATTTTGTAGGACAGGGTATCATAAAAATGTCACGAATTATTGTCTAATCAGAATTTGTCCTTTAAACAACTTTGTTCTAGAAACAAGGACGGGTTGTGTTGGGCCAGAGTGGCCTGCAGAAATAATGGACCGAAAACCAGCTTCTTATAACACGTCCTTTTTTATTTCTCTACAGAACTAGAAGCAGCCCAAGGTGAGTCTCTCCCTAGGGCCATGCCCCAGATGCCACACAAATAGTGTTTAACACTGTAAAAGTGTTAAAAGATGGCATTTTTTGCACGCTCGGCGCTCCACTCTCCTTCCCCACATCCCCTTCCTTCCGCAGTCCAATTCCACCTCCCAACCCTCCACCCCACCCTTATTGTTCAATTCCCCCCTTCCAAACACAGTTGCGGTGTGCGGCTTCCTCGCAGTTACATTTCAAAGCTAGAAGTAGCCCAAGGCGAGTCTCTCCCTAGGGCCATGCCCCAGATGCCACACAAATAGTGTTTAACACTGTAAAATTGTTAAAAGATGGTGTTTTTCGCACGCTCAGTGCTCCACTCTCCTCCATATCCCCTTCCTTCCTCAGTCCAATCCCACCTCCCAACTCTCCCCCGCGCCCTGATTGGTCAATTCCCCCCTTCCAAACAAAGTTGCGGCATGCGGCTTCCTCGCAGTTACATTGCAAAGCTAGAAGCAGCCCAAGGTGAGTCTCTCCCTAGGGCCATGCCCCAGATGCCACACAAATAGTGTTTAACACTGTAAAAGTGTTAAAAGATGGCGTTTTTCGTGCGCTCAGCGCTCCATTCTCCTTCCTCATATCCCCTTCCTTCCCCAGTCCAATTCCACCTCCCAACTCTCCCCCGTGCCCTGATTGGTCAATTCCCCCCTTCCAAACAAAGTTGCGGCGTGCGGCTTCCTCGCAGTTACATTGCAAAGCTAGAAGCAGCCCAAGGTGAGTCTCTCCCTAGGGCCATGCCCCAGATGCCACACAAATATTGAATAACAATGTGAAAGTGTTAAAAGATGGCGTCTTTGCGTGCTCAGCGCTTCACTCTCCTTCCCCATGTCCCCTTCCTCCCCAGCCCAATTCGGCCTCCCAACCCTCCCGGGCGCCCTGATTGGTCAATTCCCCCCTTCCAAACAAAGCTGCGGCATGTGGCTTCCCCGTAGTTCCATTGCAGAGCTAGAAGTAGCCTAAGGTGAGTCTATCCCTAGGGCCATGACCCAGATGCCACACAAATAGTGTTTAACACTGTAAAAGTGTTAAAAGATGGCGTTTTTCGCGCGCTCAGTGCTCCACATCCCCTTCCTTCCTCAGTCCAATCCCACCTCCCAACTCTCCCCAGTGCCCTGATTGGTCAATTCCCCCCTTCCAAACAAAGTTGCGGCATGCGGCTTCCTCGCAGTTACATTGCAAAGCTAGAAGCAGCCCAAGGTGAGTCTCTCCCTAGGGCCATGCCCCAGATGCCACACAAATAGTGTTTAACACTGTAAAAGTGTTAAAAGATGGCGTTTTTCGCGTGCTCAGCGCTCCACTCTCCTTCCCCATATCCCCTTCCTTCCCCAATCCAATTCCACCTCCCAACCCTCCCCCGCGCCCTGATTGGTCAATTCCCCCCTTCCAAACAAAGTTGCGGCGTGCGGCTTCCTCGCAGTTACATTGCAAAGCTAGAAGCAGCCCAAGGTGAGTCTCTCCCTAGGGCCATGCCCCAGATGCCACACAAATATTGAATAACAATGTGAAAGTGTTAAAAGATGGCGTCTTTGCGTGCTCAGCGCTTCACTCTCCTTCCCCATGTCCCCTTCCTCCCCAGCCCAATTCGGCCTCCCAACCCTCCCGGGCGCCCTGATTGGTCAATTCCCCCCTTCCAAACAAAGCTGCGGCATGTGGCTTCCCCGTAGTTCCATTGCAGAGCTAGAAGTAGCCTAAGGTGAGTCTATCCCTAGGGCCATGACCCAGATGCCACACAAATAGTGTTTAACACTGTAAAAGTGTTAAAAGATGGCGTTTTTCGCGCGCTCAGTGCTCCACATCCCCTTCCTTCCTCAGTCCAATCCCACCTCCCAACTCTCCCCAGTGCCCTGATTGGTCAATTCCCCCCTTCCAAACAAAGTTGCGGCATACAGCTTCATCGCAGTTCCATTGCAGAGCTAGAAGCAGCCCAAGGTGGGTCTCTCCCTAGGGCCGTGCCCCAGATGCCACACAAATACTGTTTAACACTGTAAAAGTGTTAAAAGATGGCGTTTTTCGCGTGCTCAGCGCTCCACTCTCCTTCCCCATATCCCCTTCCTTCCCCAATCCAATTCCACCTCCCAACCCTCCCCCGCGCCCTGATTGGTCAATTCCCCCCTTCCAAACAAAGTTGCGGCGTGCGGCTTCCTCGCAGTTACATTGCAAAGCTAGAAGCAGCCGAACCTGAGTCTCTCCCTAGGGCCAGGACCCAGATGCCACACAAATAGTGTTTAACACTGTACAAGTGTTAAAAGATGGCTTTTTCCACGCGCTCAGTGCTCCACTCTCCTTCTCCATATCCCCTTACTTCCCCAGTCCAATTCCACCTCCCAACCCTCCCCCGCACCCTGATTGTTCAATTCCTCCCATATCATGAACCCTCCCAGAGCAGCCCTATGCCCGGCAGCCCCTGCGGCTAAGGGCCCCAAGGCAAAGGGCGGCTCCAACAGAGGTGTCTCCAAGAAGTGTCAGCAGGTGTCCGCAGGGGAAGCCAAGGAAACCAGCAGCCAATAGACATCAACAAAACTGTGAGTGTGGCATGGGTGGGGTGTAGAGCAATTACACTACTCCAGAAAGCCCTCACCACTGTACCTTACCTCTCGATAACGTAGACTTCCATAGAATTACAACATGCATACGTGGAGAGATTTGTGACCATGAGCCTTAAATCGACTCTTAGATCGTCTACAAAAATGTTGCAATACACAACGCACTAACATACTATCCGATGTGAACATATGCCACACTTAGCTGGAATACTCAACCTTGGCATGTGCCACACTCAGCTGAAAGTCTTAACCATAGCTCATGTCAAACCTAGATAGAATTGTGAATGTTAACATCTACCACACTTAAAGGGAATTTTCAACCTTAGCTTGTGTCACATCTAGATAGAATTGTGAATGTTAGCATCTGCCACACCCAGCTGAAAGTCTTAACCTTAGCACGCGTCACACCTAGATAGATTTGTGAATGTTAGCATATGCCACACTCAGCTGAAAGTCTTAACCTTAGCACACGTCTCACCTAGATAGAATTGTGAATGTTAGCATGTGCCACACTCAGCTGAAAGTGTTCACCTTAGCAAACGTCACACCTAGATAGAATTGTGAATGTTAGCATATGCCACACTCAGCTGAAAGTATTAACCTCAGCTTGCGTCACATCTAGATAGAATTGTGAATCTTAGCATGTGCCACACTCAGCTGAAAGTCTTAACTTCGGCTTGTTTTTATTACTGTCCACATTTTTTGTATGTGTATGAATGAATAACAATTCATGTATGAGTGTGTATGGTATGTATGATGATGAGTGGGAGAATTAATAATTGAATTCTGATCATGTATTATCACTGTGTATAAGCCACTTAACCATCTAGGCTCCCATTAATGGGACTTACATGTGGAATTACGTTGCATCATTCTTGTACAGTGATGTTTTCTGTTTTTTATTCTTTTTATTAACACTCTCTCGATTAGCTCTATGAGAGGACATTTACATTATCTTTGTATTTAACTTGTATAATACATGTGTAGTGAATATGCAATTGTTTTAGATTTCTCAACCTTGTTGTCCCTTATCATTGATGAATTTGATACCAGTTGAGGACATGAGATAGTACTTCCCGTCTCTCCAAGAAAGCGGTTGTTTTGAGTCGCAAGCCTTTTTGTTGTTGCCAAGGGTTCTCTCCCTTAATGTGAGGGTTTGCTTGTGACTCCAATCTCTCCCTCAACCTCCTAGTGTTTTCTTGTGTTATCCTCGGCTTGCGTCACACTAAATAGAATTGTGAATGTTAGCATGTGCCACACTCAGCTGAAAGTCTTAACCTTAGCTTGCTTCACACCTAGATAGAATTGTGAATGTTAATATCTACCACACTTAAAGGGAATTCTCAACCTTAGCTTGCGTCACATCTAGATAGAACTGTGAGTGTTGGCTTGTGTCACACCCGGATAGAGTACTGGGTGGTGGCTTGCGTTGCATCTGGACAGAATTGTGAATGTTAGCATGTGCCTCACTTAGCTGAAAGTCTCAACCTTAGCATGCGTCATATCTAGATAGAATTGTGAGTGTTGTCTTGCATCACATCTGGATGGAATTTGTGAATGATAACATGTGCCACACTTAGTTAAAAGTCTTAACCTCAGCCTGCATCACATCTGGATAGAGTTGTGAGTGTTGGCTTGTGTCACACCCGGATGGAGTTGTGGGTGTTGGCTTGCGTCGCAGCTGGACAGAATTGTGAATGTTAGCACGTGCCACACTTAGCAGAAAGTATTAACCTCAGACTGCATCACATCTAGATAGAATTGTGAATGTTAGCATGTGCCACACTCAGCTGAAAGTCTCAACCTTAGCACATGTCACATCTAGATAGAATTTGTGAATATTGGCTTGCATCGCATCTGGATGGAATTTGTGAATGTCAGTATGTGCCACACTTAGTTGAAAGCCTTAACCTCAGCTTGCGTCACATTTAGAGAAAACTGTGAATGTTAGCTTGCGTCACACCTAGATTGAATTGCGAATGTTGGCATGCGCCACACTTAGATGGAATAGTGAATGATGCCAACTAACCAATCCACTAACAATTTCATCCCTCTGCATACACCTCACAAACTCTAACCAAACACAACCACAAGCCTTAAACGCAGCAAACCGCACAAACCTCACTACACTGCAACAACAAAACAAACCACACATAGGCCCTCATTACGACCCTGGCGGAAATCGAAAAACGATGGCGGAAATGCAATACCGCCATCGAATACCGCCCGTTGCGATTATGACCCGTCACCGTAAAGTACGATGCCATTAGCGACACCGTAGTGAACGCCAACGCTAACTGCACCAAGTACGCGCACGCGCGCACTGCGAAACCGTAATTACCACCATGGCGCAACGGTACGGGAATTCTGACCCTAGCGGACATGTACCTAACGCCATCAAGAATGGCGGAAAGTACCACTCCGCCATGGTGATAAGTACGGCATCGCAAACCAACCGTAAAAGGCCTTACTGAGTGCCTGTACACCACTCCCTGGCCACATTGCACAACTCCTCGTAGGTGCAATGAAGTCAAACAATGCAACCAGTGAAATGTACAAGTCACCCATGCATGCCAACGAACAAATGAATGTAGGGGCTCCAAGTGCCTTGTGAGTGGCCATCCATATTAGCCATGGCACCATTGCCGTACTGATGCAGCACAGGCATGTGAAGCTCCAAGTACAGCAACATGAACTGAAAACTGAGACAAACAAAAACAGGCCCCCCATCGCTTGACACCAGTGCAAGGCAACATACAAAGCAGTATCCTGAGTGAGACTGCACCAGCCCTGTACTCCTGCCAGTAAACAAACCAACCAGCAGCATACGCATGGACCACACAAGTTGGCAGAGTGACTGAGCAGCCAGGCACATCTCAAGAGGGGCCAATGGGAGCAGCAGGGCACAGATGGCACGAATACAGAAGCCATTCCAATGGACATGACCTCAGTCTCCCTCCAAGAAACGCACGCAAACACAGGCACCTGTGACCAGCCATATTCTGAAAATCACATCATTCCACCAATCCACCTGGCTGACCGGCATCTGTTACACAAAAGCCAATCCCCCTCCCATGACCATGACATCATTAAAACAGTCATAATGGCAGCCCCTATCCCTGACCTTAGTGCCCTTCGTAGGCAAACGCGCCCAGTACAGTACCACGCAACTATGCTCAGAAGGCCGAACCCAAAGCAGATCTCCTCACAATACATCGCTCCACAAATAGGAATATGCTACATTACTTGCAAAGAATAACGCTACAAGGTCAATATCATAATCAAAATTTAATGCACAACAAAATCACCCGGGCCATACAGCTATTAGGTCATGAACTCCAAATCATATCTCATAATTGTGGGCTGCATCCGCAATAAATGACCAGCTTCTTCTTGTGTGACGCCCTGTTCCTCCATGGTACACAGGGGCTACATCCACGTTCAAAAAGGCAACATGGAAGCGCCTAGAACCGCAGGGCCGTCCCATTAGGTAGGCACTAGTCCAGCTGAAAGCTCGAAATGTTGCTCCTAGCCACTAGTACTGCGTAAGGGCATGTGGGCCATTGGCGATCGTCCCATAAGATCGTAATGGTGCTCCACTGATTAACACGAAGCAGCAGGTGTCGGGAGTAAAAGCCATCTGCAGGAGTGGCATACAGATGGCAGCGGCAAAAGGGGAGGAGATACCTGTCACCCAAATGAAACGAAAAAAAATAGTATGGGCATCTGAACTCCATTTGCATTACTCACTTCAAATATCACACTAAATCCACAGCCATATGCATGCTAGCCCACTCAAAAGGATTATTCGCACCCAATAATCACTTGCGAATCATAACCATATAAATCGAGTTGAAAACACTATTACAAACGAGTGTTTGTGTGCATGCGTCTGTTAAAACAGAATCCATTAGATGGGATTAGTAACGTGCATAGACACAAGTGTTTGAAGGCGCGTCGAGACAGGGAGGGTTCAACAAGGGCAGATAGACGATGGCCCCACTATGGCAGCCCTGCATCACATAGCGCAGAGGAAGTTGATAGATTCCAAAAAGCCATGTACATGGCAGACTCTCTATTAAATCATCTGTCCATGCATCCATACATCATTCCCTCATCCCGGTATAAAAACGCCTGATTATTTACTCACATAACATTAGAAATTTCCATTGAATCTGTGCTTAATGCAGTCTGCTAAATCCACTGTGCTCCAGGCCGGAATTCTAGTGTTGTGAAGTAACATGTATTTGGGAACGTCCTGCCTTATCCTCCACTACGCTATTGCGCATCCCATACTATTCATATCAATCATTGCATTCACGGCATGGCCCCTGTCCCAAGGACATTAAACAATAGAACTTTCTATCGGCAGTCAGACCTGTGGGCGTCTCCTCGCCGCTAGCTGGAAACCGAAAGCGCTGTCCTTCGAATTCCTCATTTGCAACATCACGTCGAAAAGGCACCTGTGACCGCTTGAAATCACAAATCCATCCATTTAGTGCGGCAGTGTGTGAAAATGGCAACTGGCTACACTCACAAATGGGACGCCCCGCCCGTCGGTGAACCGCGGTACAGCACTGCATGAGGGTCCACCGTTAATCGAGTACTACATTCCACGGACCCTTCACAAGTATGTTCCCGACTGCAAAGATAGTATGTGAAACAATGGGAGCATAGCAGAATTAACATATGAAGCAAAATCTCACTGCCATCGGGATGAAATACATGATTGTAATAGCAAGATGCCATGCGTCGATTTGCAGCGTTGTGTGCGGGACGTGCTCGCCCAAAGGGGATTGCAGCTTGCACAGGTGGAATGAATCACCACAGGTGGAGGCTATAAAGCTTGGATACACATAAATTGCACACCCAACCCCCTCCCACAACCACACCCACTCCAAAATGCTACCGGCAGGACTTGCGATGTTGGCCCTGGGGGACCTGATAGCACTGCAAGTACTCCAACTTCAAGAAGAAGACGAACACCAACTACTACAACAACTGGCTGCACAGAGGAGACGCAGGAGGAGGAGGAGGGCAAGGCAGGGCCAGCAAAGCCCACCAGCACAGCCACTACCACCACGCAGGCAGCCCGCAATCCCACGCCTCTGAGCACATCCGTTCAACCTCACTGATGAGCAGATCCACACCCTCTACCGTTTGGACCGGGACACCATAACCGCCATTGTGGACATGACACACGCTGACCTTGTCAGCATGATAGATAGCCCAACCGCCATCCCACCCCTACTGAAGGTGGTGTCTGTACTCCACTTCCTGGCCAAAGGCACCTACCAGCAGACAGTCGGACAGTTGCATGGCATTTCACAGCCACTGTTGTCACGGACACTATTGCAAGTGCTCGATGCCCTCCTGAAGCACGCAGACGACTACATCTCTCTACCACGCTCGGAGCAGGAAATTACGAACACAAAAGTGGGATTCCATGCACTTGCCGGCATACCGGGTTGCATTGGTGCCATCGACTGCACCCATGTGGAATTGGTTGTCCCACATGCCATGGAGGCCCAGTACCGCAACCGAAAACAATATCATTCTCTTAATGTACAAATGGTGTGTGACTCAAACAGGATCATTACACATTGTTGTGCCCGATTTCCTGGATCAACCCATGATTCCATGGTCTTACGGAACTCAACAATACCACGCTACATGGAGCGACATGCAGGGAACAGATACTGGCTACTCGGTGAGTCTGATTTCATGCATGATAATGTGGGGTATGTGATGCGGCAATGACCTGCCAGGAAGGGGGGGGTGCTTACGTAGCAATGTCATTCCTCAAACATCCTTTATTGTCCACATACAGGTGATGCCGGGTATCCACTGAAGAGATGGCTCCTCACACCACTCCGGAACCCACAGGACCAGCATGAGGAGGACTACAACCATGCCCACTCACGTACCCGTGTAGTCATAGAACAGGCATTCGGCCTACTGAAGGGTCGTTTCCGCTGCCTCAGCAGGTCTGGCGGGGCACTCCTGTACCGCCATGAGAAGGTTGCTAAGATGGTCATGGCATGTGTCATGCTACACAACATGTGCATACGTAGAAATGTGCCCATGCCCCCTGACGCAGAACTGCAAGCACCAGAATATGGTCATGATGTGGGTGGGGATGTGGCAGAACCTCAAGGAGTCCGCGAGGCACAGGAGGGCCGTGAAATTCGTCAGAATATCATAGATTCATGCTTCTAGCACTCACGCCTGGTGGTTGATACATGGACACGGGAGTTGTGGCACTGTGTGTGTCTGGAACATGCACAATATGAACTGTACGCCTATGATGGCCTCGTACACAAAGATCAATGTCCACACATCTCATTGGATGATTTTGAAATGTTTATAGCAAATGTGAAATTGTGTTACACACCCCATCGACCCGCCACCCAAGTAAGCCCAACACACCCCCTCCACCCTCCTACCTCCCCCCCGAACACCAGTGTCCAAGGATGCTCATTGTCAGTGGGCAGACGCTATTGCAAGCCCCCTCTCTGGGTATCAGGGGCACCCCTGCCTGTGGAGCGCAGGTTCCTCCCAGATCTACGTTGGGGGCTGCCCTGGACGGAACTTGCAACGGATGATGTCTCTGCCTGCTCACGTCCATGCATGTCCCTAAGGGTTTGTGAGAGCTCAGTGAGCACACGGCGCACAGCGGCAAGTTCAGCACATACGTCTTTGGACGTCGCATGCAGTTCCCCCCTCAGGCTCTCGGTGCTTCTCTCCATTTGTACTCTCAGGCTCTCGGTGCTTCTCTCCATTTCTGCCCTTAGTGTCTCTGTACATGTTTCTATGGCTGCCTTGGTAACCCCACATTCATCAGCATGGTCCTTGAGGAGCGTGGCTAGTTGCTGCTGTTGCACGATCACCTGGTCGAGGGACTTTTGCCTCTGCTGGGCCATGGCCATTTGCGGTGGTGTCACAGAGGGGCTGATCACCTCATGTTGCCTTGACACAGGGCTTGTGGGGGATGGCCAGTCGTCGTCTTGTGAGTGCCCCTGCGTGGTATCCTCATGTTGTACGGGATGAAACAAACAGGGGGATTGAGACAGGTCATGGATGGATCGTACATCGACATCACCGTTTTCTGTGTCGGAGCATGCTGCCATTAATGCAGTGTCACCTATGGTGCTGCTGCCACCAGAAGCAGTGCCTTCTGTGGCATCCATTGGGGGGGCCTGTGGTGGTGGTGGTGTTGTGGCCATGCTGGCTGCTCGGGTGCCTGTTGAAGTCCCCTCCTGTGTGCTGCCACTTGATTTGTGCTGCTGCCGTGTCTTGATGCGTGCAGCTGAGGTGGAGGGTCTTTGGCCGTTGGTCTTGGCCCTCTTTGCAGGTGTGCTGGTAGGGGTGTCCTGGAGCTCGTCGTTAGAATCGGACCCTGTGGTGGAGTAAAGGAGGGCGAGCGTTATTAATGGGTCTGTGGGAATTGGAATGGCAATGTATCACATGCATTGGGGTGGTACCTGTGGGTGATTTGGGTCAGGGCCTTGGAGGTGGTTTCATTTTTGTGTGGATTGAGGGTGCAGTTGTATTATAGCCTGCAGTTAGGGGGTGCCTGCTGCACGTGTAGAGGGTGTTTTTAGGAATTTTAATTATTTATTTATTTAATGTGACTTTAATGTCCGCTATCAGGCCAATGTAAGTGGACGTTCTCCTGGACATGTGTTTCTGTTGCACTATGTGGACACATGGTACTTCACATGATTGGACATTGTGGTTTTCGCATGGTTTTATTTGGGCCACCTACCTGATTCTTCGGATGTCTGCACTCCTTTCTCCATCCCTCCGACTCCCTCTATGGTCTCCATTCCAATGGTGGAGGCACAGATTTCTTCCCAGGGGGTCAGCTTGATGGGTGATTCCGATCCTCCCCCGGTAGCTGTGGCAATGTTACGGCTGGCGGATAGTATGCTCCGTACGCGTATCCGCAAGTCGTCCCATCACTTTCTGCATTGCTGTGGGTTGCGGGGTGCGGTCCCCACCGCACTTACCCGCTGTGCCACCAGGGCCCATATGGCCTTCTTGTTCGCAAGTGCCGTCCTGGTCATTTGTGTCGAGAAGACGACGGCAGCATTCTCCTGGAGGGTCTCTGTGAGCACCGTGAGTTCCTCACGTGAGAAGTGGACCTGCCGCTTGCGGTCGCACGCTTTTTTCGCTACTTTTCCCATTGTTTTGGTTTCACTAGGGTGGATGACGGGTTGGGATGTCTCTCAGGGTAGTGTTTTTAATGGTTGTGTGAATGTTCTGATTTTATAGGTGTACGGCGTGCTGTTTCCCGTTCCGGGACCATGTTTTTGCTTCCGTTTCCGTATATTTACGGTCACCGTATTTTCTGATTGCCGCTCTTTACGGTGACCGCTATGTACGGTGGCGGAATTGCACCTAGGTCGCCGTACGACGGCGGTGAGGGGCGTTTTGGGGACATTTCCGCCATCGCGGACTTTGCACTTCCGCCAAGGCGTAGTGCTCGTGCCCGATGGGTCAGAATTAGCTGCACTTTACTCTGTCGTGCCATGGCGGAAACGCTATTTACGCTATGGCGGTCAGGTCAGTTGCTTTCCGCCAGGGTCGTAATGAGGGCCATAGACTTGCACACCAGCACACAATGGCTACCGACCGTAAAACACCCCAAGCTTAGCCAACGGACCTACCGGGCTGAGGCTGCCAACAGCAAATCACTGCTTTCTTGCATTTGTCCAGTTCATTCCCACTAACTCACCCCCACCCCCTTGTTTCAGAGCCGCCAGAGTGCCAGGGGACCACTCCGTGGTGATAGCGCGCGGTACAAATATCCTTTAACATTAACATTAACATTAACCTTTCACCCCCCAACTCCTCCCCATTTCTGTCACGAGTCACGTGACTTCCTCAAGAGCCTTATCTCCCTCTTAAAGAGACAGAGGGCCGTGGCAGGTTGCACTAGGGAAACATGCTAAAACGTGTAATGCTTTTGGAATTGTTTCTGAAAAGTATTTTGTGCTAACATTTAAAAACATGTTTTGATTATTTGTCTACTTTATAAGCTTACATTAATATATGTCACTACTGCAAATAATGTTTATAAACAACATCCCTGAGTATATTGTCTTGAGATTTGAGTCCGCTAGGGCTGTTGCTGGGTATGTCCCGCGGTTCTGCACTGTTTTTTGTAAAGGTTGAAAACTAATGGTAGAGGTTATCATTTATTCAAAACCATGTTCTAGCTAGCACTCTTTTTATTTTGACTTGAAAAGGGCCGCCAATGATGAGAACAATGTATTTCTTTCTACATTTGGTCCAGCCGTGCATCATTGCCTCCTTAGAGAGAGAAGCATAAATAAAACACCTGCAGAAGATGTGCATGGGATATGAAGGGTCGCAGAGGAAGGCTCTGGTGTGAAGGAGTGCACGTGTAAAGCGTATCACTCTCTGCATTTCCGTTCGCAGGCATGAGAATTGTTGCGGGTAGAAACATTTGTCTCCGGCTCCCGAGACAATGCACTCCCACATCTGGCCTCTTTTTTCGCAGCTTATTAATGTTAGAACATTATAAGCCCCATTCTTTCTCACTCGCTAACATGTTTTCCTGAGGGAACGTTTAGGCTTTTCTCTGAAGGCGCCATCTTAATAAAAGCGCGCACATTCACAGTTTAAGCTGCCAGTGCTGCGGTATTTATGCCATAATTCATATTGGCCACTTTCTGTATCCAGGGCCATTCTTCATGGTTAATGTTTATTTCTTTAGCTCTTATCAGCAATGTACATACATTATGAGTCTTCGTTTTTAATATGTAGCTTGTGATAACGTATAGCAATAACAGTACTCGCTGAAGAAAGTAACGGCGGTAGGGCCCAGAGCACACAGCTGATTTGAAAATAACCCGGAAACACAGAAGGGGCATTGAGGATGCGACACTTGCAATTGTTTTCAACGTGGTTTATTTTAAAACATAATTAAGCATTAAATTACGTACTTGAAATGGCAAGCACAGAATTCATACCGCGAGGTCTTAGAAGATGGTGGGTGATATAATATACATAGTTCAAGCTGCGACGAAAACAGTATAGGTTAATTTCCCACCATTTTGCAGCTCCCACAATGAGAGTAGGCCCGAAATGACTGTTGACTCTTTGCTGCTCTTCATGTAAGCGCCTTAATCCTTGCGTGACAAGACATGTAGGAAACTGATTTTGCCTGATACTAACTAGGTTGAGACAGAGAGAAAATGCAGTTGTTTCCCTTGAACAGTGCTCAGATTAATCACATATTTTTCTTTAGCTCTTATTCACTGAAGCAATCTCAAGTCAGTTAGACAATAGTGTATTCTAAATCCAGCGCAAGCCATGCAGCACATCAGGTCCTTATGTAGAGGGTTAATGCACCCCTATGGGGAATTTAAGTGTAATAGACAACACATGTATTTGGTTACCCAACTCAGTGGTACTCATTTCATCAACATTGAAACGATGAAGGGCTAAGCGGACCTTCTAGAACTATAGAACTATGCGACTATATAATCGAACACAGATTCCTGTAGTGGAGACATGAATCCAATTAACCAAATGAAAACATCAAAGCAGAACAAAAGAGGTGATGGCTGGAGAGTTTAAAATCAATCTTGACCTCTGGCATTGCTCCAGACCATCGCTCTTCACCTGCCAAGTCATTACAAAAGGGGAAAGACCAACTGCAAATTAGGCTTGGTCCCACCCCAAAAGGGGCAGTCCAGCCTGAACTGCTAGGTCACATTCCTTCTGAACGAGACTACACACATCACCACACATGTTTCGGCCTCATTGGGCATCATCAGTGAGGAGTAACTTGGGTCTCTAGACCCAGGAGACACGAGACCCATGTCTGGGCATAACCATCGCTCTCGGGGTGACTATAGCAAAACAAAAGGGGTGATGGCTGGAAGGTTTAGAATCAATCTTAACCTCTGGCATTGCTCTGGGCAGCCCTCCAGACCATCATTCTTCACTTGCCAAGTCAATACAAAAGGGGAAAGACCAACTGCAAATCAGGCTTGGTCATACCCCAAAAGGGGCAATCCAGCCTGAACTGCTAGGTCACATTCCTTCTGCACGAGACTACAAGCATCACCACACATGTTTCGGCCTCATTGGGCATCATCAGTGAGGACTAACTGGGGTCTCTAGGCCCAGGAGACACGAGTCCCACATCTGGGCATAACCATTGCACTCGGGGTGACTATAGCAAAACAAAAGCGGTGATGGCTGGAAGGTTTAGAATCAATCTTAACCTCTGGCATTGCGCTGGGCAACCCTTCAGACCATAATTCTTCGCCTGCCAAGCCATTACAAAAGGGGAAAGACCGTATGCAAATCAGACTTGGTCCTACCTCAAAAGGGGCAGTCCAGTCTGAACTGCTAGGTCACATTCCTTCTGTATGAGACCACAAGCATCACCAGACATGTTTCGGCCTCGTTGGTCCTTATCAGTGAGGAGTTGCTTGGGTGCCTAGTTCCCAGCAGTCATGGGGCCCTTGTCTGAGCATACCCGTTTGGATGGTTGCCCAGAGTTGTGCCAAAGGATGAGATTAATACTAAACCTTGCAGGCATTAACTTTTGTTTTGCTATAGTCACCAAGAGAGGGACAGGTATGCCCAGACGTGTAAAAAGGAGTGCCCTCGCTACGCTCCGTGGGAGTGGGCAAGATGCATATAGAAAGTGTTTGGTGTCCTGAGTTCTGCTCAGGATGATACTGTGAAGGCCAAACATTTCATTAGAGTTTATGCCAGTCTGCTATCCAGTGGTGTAGGCTTGTGTGCTTTTCTTGCTCTCCAGCGATCTTGCGCAGCAGCACCATGTGGATCGGGTTTCTGGAATGGCAAATGCTTGGTCATCACAAACATACAACCAGCAATCTAATTAAAATACACTTTCTGCACAGAAAATGCAACCAAGCAGGTTTTTTTTTTGCAGTACCTTTTATGGAATGCCACGTTAGGGATAATAGGAAACTGAGAAACAATAGCCTGACTGAAGCAGCCCAGTGAGAAGGTGAACCTCCTGTCCACAGGCCCTCAGATCTGCTACCCATAGAGTTTGGAACACTTATTAAAAAGTGCACAATACTGATGATCCCTATTTGCATGTTGGGGGACTGAAGGATTGTGGGGATGTGTTAGGTCCCAAAGGTGTGAGTGAAGGTCTTCAGCAGTCAGGTGATTGGTCAAGACCTGCTACTTAACTGCGCTGCTCAGTTAGTGCAGAAGAACATTCCTGAAAGTGAACACCTCAACCCCAGGTGGACTAATAGAAGATTGGCATGTGTTTGCCTCAGCATGATAGTAGACCAGACATATTAATCTTTGGGGCAGGGCCAGAAATGTTTAAAAAAAAGGAGAGAGAAAAAGAAAAAAGGCTGATATGAGAATGTTGGCTATGGTCCATTTGTTCAATATGGTTTTGGGGTTTATAGAGAAAACATGTTTTGCATGGGTTTAAAAGATGCAACATTTGAACATGGTTGGAAAAAAAAAATGAGGATTTATTGTTGCGAATGGCCATGGCTAGCCAGAAGAGCAGAGCACCACGAATAATTTTATTTATTAACTTTCCCTTCTGCTGTTTTACTTTTACGAGTGCTCGGCCCAGCCAATATGCTTTTCTTACTGAGCTTTGCTCCCGTTATGTTTCGTTTTTGTTGCTATTTATTTTTTCACTTAGTGCTAAAGCAGGTTGAGGAAATGGATTGGACTGGTAGGGACGGTTGCCCAGCATTGCTCATGCCAAAGAAAATTGAAAAATAAAAACGTACCTGTGTTTTGTGTGGAAAGATATCCAGATGTCGTACCTGCAGATGGGCTGCCTCGGTGCAAAGGGCTATCGCCTGTTTGCGGAAATTACCTTTCTTTTATGGGGCTAGGGCTACTCAACCATTCGCTGAGGATGCTGGGAAAAGAAAGACGGATATTTATTTAAAGTGGTTGATGTGTGTAGCAACCGGGGCGGGGCGGGGGAGGCTTTTATTCTGGAATTAGCTGATTGTCATTTGTTTATTATTTTTTTTTGTATTTAATCAAAAAAGATTTTTACAAAGTTTTGAATTTTCTGTCTTGGGTTCAACTCTTTAAAAAGAAAGAAAAACTCTCTAAAAAATCTCTAAAAATGTGCCGACGTCGCCATATTATCGCTTCCAGTATTTTGTAGGTAGCGATTTGCCATTGGGTCTTGTCACCGCCGAGCAGACGAAACCAACATGTTTCTTCTTCCGAGATGATAAAGTCTGTGAAGGTTGATCTTAGATATCGGGTTCTTATATGTTGGTTTGCAGCACATTTTAGGAGCAGATGGCGAATTGTTTCCTTTTCTTGTGTTCCACAAAATCGACGAGAATTGTTTTCTGGCTGACCTCTAATGGCCAAGATCTCGTTTGTCGGGAGTAAGTTCAACCGGGCCCTTAACAGTGTATCTCTCCCCTTCCTGGATGGAAACCTCTTTATATATTCTTGTAGTTCATTAAGTTTCCTCGTATTTGGTGGTAGGTGTAAGGTTGGTTTGTTCCTTCCTGCTATCTCCAAGGTTGTTATCCAATCAAGTTCTTTAATTTTAGGGAGAATTTTTCTTGGGTTCTTTATTAGCTGGTCTTCATCTGCCTGCACCTGTTCCAGCAAACTGGTGTTTTCTTCTTTCCATTTGACGAGTGTTTTGCTTGTCTTTCTTTCTATTTCCATATTGATAAGGTTATATATTGATGGTGGCGTCGCCGTCCGACATTTCCTGTACAGCATTAAGGTTGCTTGTGATACAGAACTTTTGAGAGAAGGTACACTGAGCTCTCGGCGGATTGAGGCAATTGGAGTGGAATTTGGGAGAGTGAGAACTTTCCTCCAAAACTTTCCCTCCATTTTTGTCCAGATAGTTGATGGTAAATTCATCATTGCGGCTCCTCCATATGTCAAAGTCGGCATCACCTTTTTCTTGTAGTATTCCAATACTGGGATCAACGAGAATCTACCAAACTTTTTATCTATAGCTTGGGCTTGAACTGCCAGTTTGTTGACTTTATTCATCAGTGCTGTTTACATTGCTTTGTCTTGAGAAGAGGAGTCTAGAATTACTCCTAAATATTTAAAATCAAACACTCTTTCAATCAGGGAACCTTCCAGCTTTAGTCTCAATTTTTCCTTTTTCCTGGTCGCTTTTTCTAATACCAGGAATTTTGTTTTCTTTACATTTATTTCCAGTTCGTGTTTTTGCCTATATTTCTGGAGGTTTGTCAATTGACGCTGAAGACCTATTGGTGTGTGGTCCAATAGGACCAGGTCATATGCGTAAAGAAGTCTTGTTATCGAGGTTTTACATATTTTAGGAGGGAATGCACGTATTTCAGTGTCCTCGTCTTGTATATCACTGATGAAAGCCAGGAATAAGGCCGGGACCAACGGGCAGCCCTGCTTCACCCCTCTTGCTGTCGGAATTGGCGATGATAGAAGGCCGCTTTGGTCTAGTCGAATATGCATGGAGGTGTCAGTATACAAGGCCTTTATCGGGTTTAGTATGGGTTGCGGCCAGTCCCAGGCTTCAAGTTTAGACCATAGAGTAGCCCTATCTATCCTATCAAACGCCTGGGTCAGATCGATGAAGGCTACAAAGATTCTTGTCCCCCCTTCCATTACTCTGTTTTTTAAGACGTTTAACATCAGAATATTTGCTGTCGTACCCAAATTTTATTTTTAATCCCGTTTGGAAGGGATCATTGCAAGGTGAGTCTGCCGCCCGGATCTTAAAACGGTCGAGAAGCATTGAGCCAAATACTTTGCCTATTACATCTAGAAGGGCAATTGGTCTATAATTTGCAGGATCTCTTTTGTCTCCTTTTTTGAATATGGGTACCATCGTTGCTGTTTTCCATGAAGGTGGTATCGTTTTAAAGTTGGTACATCTGTCAAAGATTTTGCTCAACAGGCTAGCCCACTCCTTTTGGTTTGTTTTTAAATCTAAGTTCGTTATCCTATCGGGTCGTGGGGCTCGGGAATTTTTTAAACTCGCGATCTTCAAGCGAATTTCTTCCGGGTCATCTACTCTTGCCCATGACTCCCAGGTCTTATCACTTTGGCTCACTGATTGGATAGTTGGCCCTGCATACATTGCAGAGTAATGTTTTATCCATGTTGTTTCTCCGATCTCACTTATTATGGTGTTTTCTTGTACTTCATCAACAGATCTATCGCTCTCCAAAATTCTTTTATGTTTTTACCGCTGATCAGTTTTAGAATTGTTTCTGCGTCCTGTTGATGGAGAGCCAGTCTGTGTCCTTTTAACCAAGATTTGTAAAGTTTTGTTGCCATTTCCGCTTCTTTCACTGCCACTGGTGATCCTGCAGATTTTGCTTTACGGTGTATTTTACGAAGCACACAGCGTCTCTCCACCAATGTTTTATCATATGTATGTCTGGGAGGATTTCCACCGTTCATTTTAGTTGTACGCGTCTTCTTGTACTTCATCAGTAGGGGCGTGTAATCCGTTTGATTTGTACCCATGTTATTTGGCATATAACTGAATCTATTTTCTATGTCCATGATAGAATCACTTGAAAGTTGTAATCGGCTTCCCTGTGCATTGATGGTAACGTGATGTTCCACATATTCGTTTCGGGGGCTTGTTGACTCCCAGGTCGTTGACAAGGGATTATGATCACTTGCTTTTATTCGTGTTGTTTCAAAAGATTTAGTTATAGCCAAATAGGTTCAGAAACTAAGATGTAATCTATGGTGGCCAAGGATTCGTTTCTTTCCCACGAAGCTTTGTGCAGGTTATGGAGGTTTCTCGAATTCATCAGTTTGACCCATAATCTACCTCTTTGTTTACCTGTCGTGCTTTGGCCTTGTTCCGTTTCCCAATCTTCCGAATCCACACAGGTAGCATTCAGGTCCCCACAAATAAGGAAGTATTTTGCCAAGTGGTCAGCTAGCGCCTCGTCTATTGTGGCCTCAATGTTTTCTAGGTAAACACTTGTCTCAATACTTGCTGGATTCCAGTAAGTATTTGCTATTATTAGGGTTGCTGTTTCATAACCAACTTTGTTGGTTACATGTCGAGTCCACGACCCCTTAACCATCAGTATCATCTGGTTACTGATTGAATGTCTTCCTAGACGCCCTTGTTTGGCTGGTGCCAGGATGACCTCAAAGCCCCTCATGGAGGGAAGGGCAGTCAGCCAAGTCTCCTGGAGGCATATTAAGTCGTATGCCCCCAGATCCATATCACTGGTTGTCAGTAGGTGGATGTGTCCTCTCGTATTCCACGAGCACATTTTTATTTTCTGATTTTGGAGGATCCGACGATGTCTTTCCTGTAAAATGTGCTTGTCTCTCCTGCATTGCTATAATTGCTTTTTTTCCCTCAGTGCTTTAGGCAGCCAAGACCATATGCCTTTCATTGGTTCACATCTTTTTTGCAGATCATTTACGGTTGTGTGCATTTGATACATTTTTTGTGGAAATGTCGCGATTCTATTTGTCTTTTTTATTTCTTTTTTCTTTGTTACGATTTCTTTGTGTTTATCTTCTATGAGGAATAACTGATTTACCCCCAATTTCTTTTCTGGTTCCATTTTTCTTGTTCTTCCCTTGTTATTTGTGTGGTTTTTCTGTGTAACATTTGTAGTTGTCGTGTGTTTTTGATGTTTTGCTGTTTGTTTTTCACTGTACTTGTGACACTCTTTACTTACAACCTCCTGTTTATTGTCTTCCGTGCTTGTTGCTGATTGTACCTCGTAACCCATTTCTTCCAGTTCCTTTCTGCAGTCGAGAATAAGGTTCTTTAGCGTTGTTGATGTTAAGTAGAGCACCGTTTTTGCTTTGGTGTCTACATGGCTAGGATCTACCACTAGTAGATCGTCTGATTTAATATGTTTCAGCTTTCAAACAAACTTGAAAAGTCTTAACACTGAGTTACGGTTCAATATTATACCATCTCTGTTTTCTTTCACTTGTGTCAATTTTATTCTCCATTTTGCTTTGTCCACTTTTTTCACTTTTTGATTGTATTTCTGGGTTCTAGATCTGTAACGGAAGGCCATTTCACCTCGATCCCGTGATGAACTGGATCGGTTGTGAGCGTAGTTTTTATTACGAGCGTTTCTGGATTTAGTTCGAGGTCTCAATGTTGTTTCGCTCCTGTGTTTTTTTTTCTTTTGATTTTGCTCTTCTCGTCGAGGTTCTGGTCTACCCCGCGATTTGTCATAATCACCTTCTTTCTGTTTTGGGTAATTGCTTCTGTGTTCTTTATCTTGAAGTCTAAGAGTCCGTTTATCTGGAGTTCTGGATCTCATCCTTTCTTTTTCCGTTTCTTTCATCTTCCGTTTTAAGCTCATCTGTCTTCCTATTTCAGTTGATGTTGCGCCTTTTTTCTTTGTGCTTTTCTCAGTTTCCCTCAGATCTACTACTTTGGTTTCCTTAGTCTCTTCCTCATTTCCCTGTGAAATTACTAATTTTTTCTCTTCTATAGAAGGTTGTAGGTTTGGTGCTTCGCTTGAACTGTACAGTTTTGTGCTCTCAAGCGGCTCTTCTGATGGGTATTGACTTAGGTTCATCAGCTCTTCATTTTCAATGAGGTCAGTCATTGTTGGTGATAGACTGGGATTTATTTTTTTCTAATGATTCTTTGTTTTTTGTTTTCTGTGAAGTTGCTTCGCTGACTTTCCTTTGTGATGTTTCTTTCTGATTTACTGGGCGTGTAAAAAATTCCTTCCGCGACTTGATTTCCAGATGCAATTTGTCGCAGTGAAAGGATCTTTTTTGATTTTGGATTTGTGTTTGTTTGGCCCACAGCTGTTGTTGTCTTCGGCCTTTTATTTGCCGCCTCATTTGGCAGTTTTGTTTCTGTAAGATCAATAGTTGTAATAGTTTGGGTACCAATAGTTTTACCCAGCACAGTTTGGTCTTTTCCTTTATGATTCTCATTTTGTCGAGGAGACGATCCTTCATCATTTTCCTTAGACATGTTTGTTTTCCTTGCTTCCAAAGCCATGACATAGGCTTCAAGGAAAATAACTTTGCTGTACATCATCGCTTGGATGTTTGTATGATCTTTCAATGTGTCAGCGATGGTTTCGTAAAGTTTCATAAATGGTGATAACGCGATGTTTACTGATGACATAATGGATAGTAAGTCCATTTTTTTTTTGTTTGAAGGGTCCGTTGGAATAATTGGTTGTTGTACAGAGTCTCTCCTTATTGGTGAGTCAATTTGTGTTACTGGTAGGTTTGTCAAATGGTTTCTCGATGGCCTTGCTGTTTCTGATAGGCCTCTTCCGATTCTTTTTCTGTCAATTTGTGGGCTGTTGTTGTCATTTCCCCCCATGTTCCGATTTAGGTTGCTCTGTAGTCTTGAGGTTATGTCTTGATTTATTTCCTGTAAATCTTCTAGGGGTGACCTTTCCATTGACATACTCTCTCTTCGTGTAGGAATTAGACATTCTATTTGATGTGGTTTTCCCTGCTGCTTCTTTTTTTTTAAAGGTGTATGCGCGCCGTCTGTGTTTTCTTTATTGGTGTTTTCTGGTGGAGAGGCTAAATCCTCTGTAGATGAAGGTGTTGTAAGGTTTAGTTTGGGACATACCTCATTCTTTTCTGTTGTTAATCCATTATCACCTTCAAAATCAGGTGTTATGGGACTCTCTTCCTGAGAGTTTTGTGCTTTCCTTTGGCTGTCTGCCATGTCGGTTACCATTTCATGCTCTTTGTCCAAGTTCCTTGTATCTTCCCCCTTGCCAGATTTCTCTGGCTATCTAGCAAGTTCAAAAGGCTCTTCTGGGGGGATAACAAGATCGGTGTCTCTCCTTCCACCCTCTCTTGTTCATTTGATTTTCTTTGTTTCTCATTTCTCACTTCTGGCGCCAATCCTTTACTGGGAATCCTTTTGACGCTTGCGTAGTTCTCGATTCTGCACAGTTTAGCTACCGGTAGACATTAATTTAAGGCTTCAAGTATTTCTAAGTCCGAAAGTTCTCTGTTATAAAGCCCATTTGCTGCTCTTTGTCTCCCGTTTGCCGAGAAATAGTCTTTTATGGAGTTTTTGAGTATTCCTCCTTCGCCTCTCTTTGCCCAGTTCTCATTTGTTTTTTCCATCGTTGTCAGTGAAGTTTTTTGTATTAGTTCGGGCTTTTGAGTCATTTTTTTTTTGCTCTGAGGCTTATCTTATTTTTCGAGGGTTTACAGCTCTTGTGTTGCTTAGTGGTCATAGATCGTGTTCTCTATCTTTTCTTGCTGTAAAACCTTTCCCCTCTCTGTTCCTTCGTTTCTGTCCTTGCATCTGTTTTTGAACCTTGGCTGGTTTCTGTGTTTGTTTCCGTCACCTCCTCATTGTGGACGAGCGCCACCACTTTCACCGGTTCTATCGGTGGCGGCATCTGAGGCACAGGGGGATCGCAGTCGAGCTCCCTCCACCCATTCTCCTCTGGTGGGGGGCCAGTCACCTCCTCCATCCTCTCCTCTCCTGTGGTCGTCACTGCTTCCTCCTCGTTCCTCAACCCCCCCTCTGCAACAATCAGAGACGGGAGCCCTCCTCCGAGAGTTGCCGCCGTGAGGCGGGACACGCCCGATGACGTTCCGAGGGGGGAAGACGGAGCAGCGCGGCGAGTGCAGGCGGCATGCCCGGCTCCCTGCCCGGGGACAACATCCTCGTCATCTTCTGCATCGGAGGTTCTGACCTCGTCAGTAGGACCTCTGTGCACTGGCCGCCCCTTCTCGCCTCCCCACACAGACCGCGGCCCTCCTCCGAGAGCAGCATCCGAAGGGTTCTGCGCAGCCGTGACAGAAGCCGTTTCCGCACCGGCATGGAGTGGCGACGGGGCTGCCTCCAGGCCCACCGAGACCGGGGCCAAACCCGTGACAAGGCCCTGCAACCTCGATGTGTCCGACACCCCAGAAGGTAAGAGTTTTCGTTGTTGGGGTTCAAGGTACTCTTTATTTGGGTCTTCTGAAAAAGCTGACGGCCAGTGCTTTTCTTTTTTCCTTTGATGGTTGTAGCTCTCATTTTTGCAGTGGCCACTTCGTCTTGCCGCATTTCCAGGTTGTGGAGGTCCTTTTGAAAACTATCCAGGGGTTGTCCCACACTAGTTACCGTGTTTACCCTGCACGAAGTTTCCACAGGGTGTTCTTTGTGAACTAGTGCAGCTTGTTTTTGGTCCAGTTGTTTATGGACGAATTTTGTGCCAAGTTTAGCACTTCTGAGGCGCCTACCGTCTTCTTCTCTCTCTTCCTCTCTGGCGGAGACGCTTTGTTCGATTTCTCGTATTTCTTTATTGGTTCTGGCAGTCCTGACAGTCCTGACAGTCATGACTGCAGGACTGCCAATCTTCGTCCACTCCGCGTCCGCTCCGCGGTGGATGGGGATTTCGTAAAGTCCTCCCTCACAGCAAAACAGTAGAAACAGGCAACAGACTCTCCTGCAGGACTGCCACTCTTATTATTATTGTGGTTCACTTGTGTAACGTATGTAGATGATGACTATCCCTGTGCAAAATCCAAGCATGGTACATGGCATGGCAGAAAAAGGGAATCACTCAATTTAAGAGTAGTGTCGCCTTGTAAATCAGGGAGTTGGATCTGGGAAACAGAGCCGGTCTCTGATTCACTTTGGGCATCCTGGGGTCTGAGAGCAAGCACTCTGCTGGACTTAGAACTGGTCCTTGACTTCACTGCAACTAGAAGGTTTGTAAGACTTAGGGCCTGATTCATGGAACGCTTTCCTATGGGATTGCACCATTATAAAACACTTCCATGAATCAGGCCCTTAGGGGGTAATTCATGTAATCAAGCACAGAAATGGCACACAGGGCTCGTGCACAGAGGGAGCATGTGGCAGCTTTCGCCAGCCATGTGCGCAAAAACCCATTTTCACGCACCGCGTATTCATGGATTTCAACATCCATAACCAGCCGTGGCGCTACGACCCTTCAGCAGTGGCAGTTACGCCCCCAACCCCGCCCCTTGCACCAAAAACAGCCGCACAAATCCCCTACATGGCGCAAAGGCAATGGACCAGCATACAGCCCCCCAACAACGAAATTGCGCTAAAATTGGCACTCACCCCCACGCGACAACCCAATTGCGTGTAAAACTCCTCGGGCACCCCTCGGAATATGCGTACCCCGCTCCTACCAGCCCAATTCGTGTAAAACTCCTTGCGGACCACGTTCGCGCCAGCCCAATCGCGTGTAAAACTGCTTGCCCACCACTTGGAATACTCATACCCCGCATGCACCAGCCCAATCGCATGTAAAACTCCTCGCGCACCCCTCGGAATACACGTACCCCACCTGTGCCAGGCAAACCGGGTGTAAAACGTCCCCCCTGTGGTGTGGGCTGCCTGCGGGGCATGGCCAGGGGTGATGAGCTGCCTGCAGGGCATGGACAGGGGTGATGGGCTGCCTGCTTGGGCATGATCAGTGGTGATGGGCTGTCTGTGGGGCATAGCCATTGGTGATGGGCTGTCTGTGGGGCATGACCAGGGGTGATGGGCTGACTGCAGGGCATGGACAGGGTTGTAGGGGGGTCCCCTGTGGTGTGGGCTGCCTGCGGGGCATGGTCAGGGTAGTAGGGGGGTCCCCTCTGGTGTGGGCTGCCTGCAGGGGGTGCATGTGGCTCCTCACCACACGGGTGCGCAAATATGGGGGTACATGAGTGCGCTTTTCGCGCGATTCTGCTGGCGTGAGCACGGTACATGTATTCCGAGGGGTGTGGGAGGAGTTTTACACGCGATTGGGCTGGCGCGAGTGGGTACGTGTATTCCGGGGGTGTGCGAGGAGTTTTACATGCGATTAGGCGGGCGGGATACGCGTATTCCGGGGTTGCGCGAGGAGTTTTCCATGCGATTGGGCTGGTGCGAGCGGAGTAAGCGTATTCTGGGTGTGCGCGAGAAGTGTTACATGCGATAGGGCTGGCACGAGTGGTGTACGCATATTCCGGGGGTGCGCAAGGAGTTTTACATGCAATAGGGCTGGCGTTAGGGGTGTATGCATATTACGGGGGTACGCGAGAAGTATTACACGTGATTGGGCTGGCACTAGCCTCTTACTCAGGAGCAACCTTCCGCCTCTTGGACGCTGGTACGGACCCTGACTGCCAAATGCCGCCCTGATCAGTAGGGGCAGTGGCGCTGGTGGCGCTGGTGGACTGGACTAAGGGAGTGGCTGCTGGAACCAGGACGGAAACCCTGACTTGTGTCAGTGGCTGCTGGGTGCTGTTGCCAGGATGCAGCGCTGCAACTGCCGCAATGCCGCAATGCCAAGGTCTGTGACTGACACAGTCCTGGCTGGAAGACTCACAGCAGGGGTGGTGCTGGCTGCATCTGCCCATGCAGTTGCCACCACCTGAGGAGGAAGAACTCAATCTGTACGATGAGATTGCTACAGAGTTCATCCCGGCAGAATTGATCCATGGAGTGGGAGAGATTCTGGATTATGACGTTTCATCTGGTGAGTGTTGTTGCATGTTTCTCCAGCCCATGTGTTGTTTGCTTGTGTGATGTGTTGTGCTTGACTTCCACTACATGCTATGTGTACATGGTTCTCATGTGCGAGTCATGCAATGCTTCACTGATGCGTGACTGTTGTGATGAATGCTGGACAAGTGAAGCAGACGGGGACTGTCCTCATCACCACACATGCACCCTACTAACATGCTAGTCACTCGGCTGCCCCTCCGGTCCATGTTCCAGCTCACTGACCTGTCTGCATGTGGCCTGTGGTGTTCGTTCTACTCAGCACTCGGACTATGTCATCGTATGACTGATGTGCATGTGTGGTCAACCTGCATGCGGGTACTCCATGCGGGCATGCTTCCTTGCCCCTCCAGACCCCTGCACCACAATTTCACCATGGCATTGGTGGGTAACATGTTGAACTACTGCAATGGCCTGTTCCACGCTCCTGTGTACATGCACACTTCCCTCTGCAAACCTGCCAAACACATACTCTGGGTACATCCTTTGTCCTTGATGCAAGGTGTCTCACTCAGACTGTGCAGATGGCAGATGCTCCCCGGGGATATGAGTGCCCCTTCATGCTCCATGTGCATTCCATGCACACCCATATGTGTTCTTGGCAGGATGATCATTGTAGTACGTCTCCGGGATTAATATGTGTAATGGCATTTGGTCACCCATTCCATGCTCACTCTGGCTCAGTCCTGCATCACAAACATGTTTAGGGTGTCATTGTCTGTGTGGGGCACAGGCCTCCCCCCTGTTGCATGCCCCCAGACTCTGTTAAACTGGTGTAGTGCCTTCTGCATGAATGAGTGTACTACTGAGGGTTCATCATGTGTCGCGCTTACTGTCCCATTCTCATCTGCTTTGGTTTCAGTTGAATGAGATGATGCAATTGATGCTAGCTAACACTGTCTGCCAATACACAGTTCTCTGGTCAACCTTTCATTGCCATGCAATGCCTCCCTGCATTTTCACTAAGGGGGTGGTGGGGTTAACTGTAGCCATGCAACCCAGTACATGCACATTGCACATGATGGCTGAACTTGCCCTTACACTGCCGTCATGTTAACTGATTGACATCAAAACGTAGTTGTTGATGTAGATTTTTGGAAACGTACACATGTACCGCACTGCACCCACCCACTTCTGAGCCATGTTTCACCGTTCTACATGCCTACTCACTGCTGCAATGTCAAAGTGACCTGGCATGTATGTTCAGATGTTCATCCCTTCACTGTTATTATGCATCCTGTGACACATGTACTCTGTATTAGAACACCCTAGCGGGTGTTTATCAAAGTTAATTGGTCAATCTGTGGGATATACTAACTGGTCTAGCCCGCAGATTGATTACAGCCCACAAATCGGGTTGTTATTACTGTGGAGCTGCCTGCACGTGTGTATGTGTACACTTTCACATGCATCAAAGCAAGAAGCGTTGGAGCTGCTTGCTTTGCTGTATAAGGAGGTGTTCATATACACCATATGGGTGTATATGAACACTTTCACATACACATGTGCAAGCAGCTTCAACGTTGTGGTGTGCAACATTGCAGCTACTTACTTCAATGTGTGTGAAAGTGTTTATTTACACATGTGTTCTCAGCAGCATTTTTCTTAAAATACAAATATGTAGTTATTTTACATGAATGCTGCTTAGATTTCAGCATTGCGCCCGTTATGTTAAACCGGCACAATCCTGAAGGTGCACTGTCGTGCACTACGAGTATACCCAGGCCCACTTGAGAATACTGGTGGAGCCTGGGTGTAGTGATTTGATGCACTGAATCATGCTTTTTGACACATTCACTGCACAAAGTGCTGAATCAGGCCCTGAAGAGTGTTCTGAAAGCTTCATGGACCAGCAGCTCAGCCTGTACCGGGCGCTATGGTCCCTCATACCTCGTTGAAGACCCTTGCTTTACTCGGGACATTAACTATGTCTTCAGGGCCCATGACGCCCGGTACGGCCCGAGCTGCAGATGGATGAAGCTATATTGGTGATGATGATTTAGTGATGCATGTCTACATGCATATTACGTGTGTCATGGTGTGTTTTGATTCACTTGCAGCTGTGGCCATTTGGCTGTTCAAACATGCTTATGCTACATGCCATCTCTTTGTTGACATCTGTCGTTTCCGCTAGTGATCTGTGCCTGCCAGAGGTTGTGTGTGATGCAGGTGATATACTACATTCAGTACATGTGTAGGCTTTGCAATTTACAGACATCCATTTCTGCTTTCGGGATGCTGTTGCATATCAATGCCACTGTATGCATGCCAAAGTTTGAGTTGTGTGTGACATGTCTGCTTCATGTTCATGCTGTCGATGTAGTGATGTCTATGTGTGTGTGTTATTTGCTGCTGACATGTGTACTCATATTTGTTTTGTTCACGTTACAGGTGATGATGCAATGGATCCAGAAGATGAGGATGTCATTCCAGACACAGGGTTGATTTTACATCAACAACCCGGCACAAGTGGTGGTCGTGGGGTGGTAGACCACGAGCACCAATTTGCGTTCCAGACCATTGTGTCCAGGGCTGTCAATCAGTCAAGCTCTGATGACTCTTCTGAGCACAATGTTGAATTGGATGCACATCATGACAATTCGTCGCCAGTGAGTGATCTTGATGTGGATGATCTTCTGTCTGCGACACCTGCAGGAAGGGGCCAGCCAGTGTTGGAACGTCCGTCTATGGTGGTTACGGGCATATGGTCACACTCCACACCAGTTGCTCATGTTCCTGGGGCATCAGGTCGATGGAGGGATGCAGTCCTGCAGCCGCGGGCAGTGCCAATCCAGCAAAAACCACGGCTCCTTGGGTCCCACAGGTGTAATGTCGGGGAACGCAGTGGCCGTGCACCACCGGGGAGCACTGAGTGGAAGCATGCCATTTATGCCAGTTCACAGCAACAGGGGGCAGCTATTATAATGATTGCCCAAGGCATGGAAAGTGGGGCCCAATCCATATTCCCCCCTGATAGGCAGGTGGAGCTCCAGCAGCAGGCAACACAGTCCACGTGCTGCTCACTCAGGCTGGGCATGGTGGCCTCAAACAGGGCACACCGGGCTGAAATGGTGTCTCTGCGCAAAGCACTTGCTGCTCAGGCAGAGGCACACAGGGAGGCCCTGGGGGAAGAACACCAATCCCTCAGATCGACTCTGGGTGTGCTCTCGATGTCCCAGAGGCAGCGGTCAGAAGTGAAGATAGAGCAGCTTGAAAACATCTCGGCTGAGCTACATGCAAGCTGGGAGGTGCTCCGAATGTCATGTGAGGCCATGCAGGCAGAACTCCGTCTTAAACGTGCTACCTTGCAAGAGGAAGCACACGTATCATGTGGGGTGCTGCCACACAGGACCATTGCCACACAGGACCTGGCTTACCAGACCTGCATGCTTGCTGCCGTGGAGGGGCAAGCTGTGGATAGGCGTTGTCAGGGAAATGTGCCACGTCCACCTTCTGATTTACATCCAGTGGGTGAATAGGATGATGACTTATCATCCACGCAGGTCGGGCCGTGCAGGCTTTGAGCCCATGGAGTTATTTTTCTTAATCTCAACATCATCCCATGTGGGTGTTGAGGTGCACCTTGTACCTCCCCCCTCTTGGGTCTCCCCATCCCCCGGGTCGTATGTGGCCATTTTTATTTTTTAAAATATTATTGTTTGTCTATTGTGCATTCATGTGACAGTGTGTTGCTTTAATAGCACCTTGGTCCACCGCTATCCCTGTAATGAGGCCCAATGTAGCACTTCCGTGGACACATTCTCAGGGTGGTAAGGTTGTGAGAGTAGACTGTCCCTTTGTCATCTTCGATTGTCACCTGCTATGTGCCAGGCCTATGTGCACTCTGCAGGGGTGGGAGTTTAGGTGAAAAATGTGGCCACAAGCTGGGTCCGGGCTGCCTCGCCATGTGCCTTTCCCCTCCAATGCGCAGCGCCTCTGCATGTGGTTGGGGATGTGGGGGCACCACCATGTCCAACAGTACGCCCGCTTTGTTGCAACATTGTGCAGGACACATGCTGCCACAATGGTCCTGCACACTACTGGGGGAGCATATAGTAGCTGCCCACCAGAGCGTTCAAGGGAGCGGAAGCGTGACTTGAGCACTCCGAATGTACGCTCCACTATGGCCCTGGTTGCAATATGGGGTGCGTTGTATCTTACCTGGGGTGGTGTGGTGGGGTTCCGTATTGGCATCATCATGTGGGTGCTCAGACAGTAGGCACTGTACGCTGGGAGGTGATGATGTTTGTCATTAGTTGGGTTTGTGCATTTGTCTGTGTGTGACTTGCATGCATGTGCACAGACATTTGTACTCACCAATGAGCCATCTGTTGCCATGCTTCCCAGCTTCCGGGGCCCGGCTCAGGGTGGACATTCTGTATATGAAACTGTCATGGGTAGACCCAGGATAGTTTGCATAGACAGAGGTGATGATTCCCTGGGCATCGCATGCAATCTGTATTTTCAAGGAATGCCAGTGTTTGCGGTTGCGGTAGATGTAGGTGGACTTATGGCCACATGTGTGCAATATATGGCACCAAGCACTTTGGGCAAGTGTGCCACCCTATAAAAGTCCTGAACCACGGCCTGCCTTTCTGTGTGTGTTCTGGGCATGTATATGTGTCTGCGGACGGAGGGGTGCGCAGTCATGATTGCCAACACCTGGTGTAGGCAGCGTGACTGTGTGGCCTGTGAGTTGCCCCCAACAATGGCAGTTGTCTGCTGAAATGACCCAGTGGCCAAAAGATGCAGGACATTGAGCACCTTTTCCAAGGGGCTCAGTGCTTGGGAGCACAAGGTGGGTGATGTGCAGTCATCCTCCCACTCAGTGACCAGGTCTAGGATGATATGAGGTGGAAACCTATACCTGCCATAGACCTGGTCATCAGGCATCCCAAAAAGGCTGGTCCTGGGCAAAGAAATGCGGGGCCTGGCTATTCTCCTCCTCCTGCCGTATCCCACGATCACTGCTGCGAGAGATGGGACATTCATCGTAGCTGTATATGCGTGTTTGTTGTTTGCGCACAATTGTATACTGCACAGTGCACTTCCACCTGCTTTCGTGTGGCGGATCTGTTTACGCCTGTGCATGTCTTTGGGTGTGAGCAGGTTTTCCCTGTTCAATTCCATGAATTCGTGTTGTTCGTGAGTTTGTGGGCATTCCATGTATTTCCCAGCAGTACTTCCCCAGTTATGCCATCATGTTCACGTCTTATTTCCCATTCCGCGTGTTCCACCCCCTTTTTAGTGTGTGCACTACACGTTGTGCGCTTTCACTGTGCACGTCGTGCACATCGTTTGGGCTGTCACGGTGACGTTTAAGGTAGGCACGTATTAGGCGCAGCTCCCATGACAAACACGCGACTTCCATGAATCACTTGCGTGCAAATCGCATACGTGCGCTGGATTTTTCACACTTGCTCCACCGATTTTGGTGCTCAATTGTTCCATGAATCGGCCCCTTAGTTTGTAGTTTTATTTTATTTTATTACTTTGCAGTGTTTACTTTTTCAGACAAGCAATACATGTGCCACCTGAATTTCATACCCATTCTGAAGTTTGTGAAGTACTTTCCTCCAGAATCCAGGCCCCCTGGTCTCCCACGGTCTTGCAATGGGCATTGGCTAAAAGGTTCCTTAAATCAGGATCCTGTTGTCAGTCAGGAAAAATGCCATCAAAAACAAAATGGATTTTATGTTTGAAAATGGTCACATAGGGCTGCCGGCTGCAAGGTGCCAGTTGCGTGCCATTCAGTCTATGAATAAGTGAATGAATGAGTGCCTTTGACATTGGGAGATAAAGGGAAGACATGGATTGGCCATGAACTATGCTTTAAACATTTTCTGAAAGTAAAGAAGTTGCTACTCTGATGAAGGGCTAGGGGGAGCCTTTTCCTTGAGAGAGTACCCTGGGCTCTAAATTCTCGGGTTCCTAATCTACTGTATTTTAATGGACCAAGAGACCATGGTCCACTGATCAAAAAGTGTGCACAAGCGAGAACTGCTGGACTTTGGAGGAGAGGTTTGAGGGGGTTTAGCTCTAAATGACATGAGTCAGGCACAGATCCTGAAATCTGTTCTAGATTTCACTGGTATCCAGTTTGAAACCGGAAATAAAAAAGAGATATTAAATCTCTTTTTTACCCCAGAAATGTGTCTGAGTGCAAAATGTGGCGACAAGTCGAGCTTGAGAGAAGTTTAGCTGGCATACCAGTCCTCTCAGACCACACCTCTAGAGTAGCCATCGGCAATGTAGCAGCCGATCCAATAACAGTCCCACTGGGAGTCCCACAAGGATCTTTCCTCTCCCCACACTCTATAATGCGTACACTAAACTCCTCTTTGTGGCATTAGACTAAATGGGAGTAATATACACCAACTTTGCGGTTGATACGTAAATACTTATTCCTATCACACGCAACCTCGATCAAGATACCATCTTTGTAAACAAAATTTACTCACTTATCCAGAGCTGGATGGCCACTAATAGCCTTTGTCTCAATGGAGAAAAAACAGAGATTCTAATAGTAGATGCCCCGGCCCGCCTAAGTAAGCTCCACCCACAGTACACCTCGATAATTATAGATGGCACCCCAATCACCATCAAAACCTTAGCTGTTGCACTGAGCGAACATTTCCACACACCCCAAAATTGCATCACCCTAGCAAGAGCCCTCATTTTAGCCAAGATAGACTATTGCAACATACTCCTACTAGGGACCTCGAAAAAATATAAACAAAATGCAACTTCTACAGAATAAGGCACTGAAAGCAGCTCTATGTATAAATGAGCGGGAACACATATCACAACATAGGAGAGAGGCACAATGGCTTCCTATACAAGCCAGAATACTTTACAAAACACTCACCAACACTTGTAAAGTTGTCATTGGTAATGCCACTATCTATCTAAACCAAAACCTCACACGCAAAATCGCAACAAGAACACTGAGATACAATGCCAATACTCACCTTCTCATCCCCCCGCTTTAAGAATGTGAGAACAGGCAAATCTAGCTTCACTGTACCAGCCCCCAGAATCTGGAATTCACTCCCAGATCATATATGCAACCAACCATCCCACCCAAAATTCAAGAAGCTCCTAAAAACATGGCTCTTCAATAAATTCTGATTCTACACCAAACTCAGTGTCAGGACAACTATAGGTCCTGCTAACCCCAGATGTTGAACCCTGCTTTTTCCGCCAATAGCTTAAAACATCATTGCCATCACCATGTCTACCGTGTATACTTGTAATTTGTGCACATATCCTTGTATCCAACTTTAGCAGTACTACCATGCAACCATTTAGATTTGTAAGCCCTAATTTTGTTGATTTAACCTGTAACTACTAAGACTGAAGGTATGCTTGTTTTATCCTTTCACTCTGCTACCCATGCAACCAAGCATCATTGTAAGCCTGCTCACTGTTGTTCCTTCTATGTAACCATTAAGTATGCTTGTATACCCTGTGTTTCACCCTGTAACCATTAAGACCTTAAGTATTCTTGAAAACCTATGCAGTGATACCCCTGGTTTTTGGCGTGTAATCAAATGCAATAAATACAAATAAAATAAAATAAAATTAAGACAATTCAATGATCCACGCACATACTTGGTGTCCATACCGTCAGTGAACAATCTTAAGGGGTGGTGTAGCAGAAAAAAAGAGACCTATGCAGTTTGAAAAAGACAATTTTTAAAATATACCTGTCATGACTAGTGAAAGGGCATTTGCCACCAAACATAGAGCTTTTTTATCTTGGTCCAGGGCATGATGTGTGTAGTGTTTGAGTGGGAAGAGAGTGAATCTAAGGAGAACCCCCAGTGCATGATGTGGCAGAGAGAACTGATATCAGTGTAGTGCCTGGGTGGGAAGATACTGTAGCTAAGGAGAACCCCCAGGACATGATGTGGCAGAGAGAACTGATGTCAGTGAATTGTCTGGGTGGGAAGAGTGTATCTATGGTGAACCCCCATGGGATGTTGGTGCAGAGAGAACTCATGTCAGTGCAGTGTCTGGGTGGGTAGAGAGTGTAGCTAAGGAGACCCTCCACGGCATGATGTTGCAGAGATAACTGATGTCACTGCAGTGTCTGGGTGGGAAGAGAGTGTAGCTGAGGAGAACCTCCAGGGCATGATTTTGCAGAAAGAACTGATTTCAGTGCAGTGTCCGGGTGGGAAGGGAGTGTGGCTAAGAAGAACCCCCAGGGCATGATGTTGCAGAGAGAACTGATGTCAGTGCAGTGTCTGGGTGGGAAGAGAGTGTAGCTAAGGAGAGCCTGCAAGGCATGATCTTGCAGAGAGAATTGATGTGAGTGCAGTGTCGGGGTGAGACGAGAGTGTGGCTAAGGAGAACCCCCAGTGCATGATGTTGCAGAGAGAACTGATGTCAGTGCAGTGTCCGGGTGGGAAGAGGGTGTATCTAAGGAGAAACCCCAGGGCATGATGTTGCAGAGAGAACTGAACTGATGTCAGTGCAGTGTCTGGGTGGGAAGAGAGTGTGGCTAAGGAGAGCCAGCAGGTCATGATGATGTAGAGAGAATAGATATCAGTGCAGTGCCTGGGAGGGAAGAGAGTGTAGCTAAGGAGAACGCCCACAGCATGACGTTGCAGCCAGAAATGATGTTACTGCAGTGTCTGGGTGGGAAGAGAGTGTAGCTACGGAGAACCCCCAGGGCATGATGTTGCAGAGAGAACTGATGTCAGTGCAGTGTCTCGGTGGAAAGAGAGTGTAGCTAAGGAGAACCCCCAGGGCATGATGTTGTAGAGAGAACTGATATCAGTGTAGTGCCTGGGTGGGAAGTGACTGTAGCTAAGGAGAACCCCCAGGGCATGATGTGGCAGAGAGAACTGATGTCAGTGAATTGTCTGGGTGGGAAGAGTGTATCTATGGTGAACCCCCATGGGATGGTGGTGCAGAGAGAACTCATGTCAGTGCAGTGTCTGGGTGGGTAGAGAGTGTAGCTAAGGAGAACCCCCAGGGCATGATGTTGTAGAGAGAACTGATATCAGTGTAGTGCCTGGGTGGGAAGTGACTGTAGCTGAGGAGAACCTCCAGGGCATGATGTTGCAGAGAGAACTGATGTCAGTGCATTGTCCGGGTGGGAAGGGAATGTGGCTAAGGAGAACCCCAAGGGCATGTTGTTGCAGAGAGAACTGATGTCAGTGCAGTGTCTGGGTGGGAAGAGAGTGTAGCTAAGGAGAGCCTGCAAGGCATGATGTTGCAGAGAGAATTGATGTGAGTGCAGTGTCGGGGTGAGACGAGAGTGTGGCTAAGGAGAACCCCCAGTGCATGATGTTGCAGAGAGAACTGATGTCAGTGCAGTGTCCGGGTGGGAAGAGGGTGTATCTAAGGAGAAACCCCAGGGCATGATGTTGCAGAGAGAACTGAACTGATGTCAGTGCAGTGTCTGGGTGGGAAGAGAGTGTGGGTAAGGAGAGCCCCCAGGGCATGATGTTGCAGAGAGAACTGATATCAGTGTAGTGCCTGGGTGGGAAGAGACTGTAGCTAAGGAGAACCCCCTAGGGCATGATGTGGCAGAGAGAACTGATGTCAGTGAATTGTCTGGGTGGGAAGAGTGTATCTATGGTGAACCCCCATGGGATGGTGGTTCAGAGAGAACTCATGTCAGTGCAGTGTCTGGGTGGGTAGAGAGTGTAGCTAAGGAGACCCTCCACGGCATGATGTTGCAGAGATAACTGATGTCACTGCAGTGTCTGGGTTGGAAGAGAGTGTAGCTGAGGAGAACCTCCAGGGCATGATGTTGCAGAGAGAACTGATGTCAATGCAGTGTCCGGGTGGGAAGGGAGTGTGGCTAAGGAGAACCCCCAGGGCATGATGTTGCAGAGAGAACTGATGTCAGTGCAGTGTCTGGGTGGGAAGAGAGTGTAGCTAAGGAGAGCCTGCAAGGCATGATGTTGCAGAGAGAATTGATGTGAGTGCAGTATCGGGGTGAGACGAGAGTGTGGCTAAGGAGAACCCCCAGTGCATGATGTTGCAGAGAGAACTGATGTCAGTGCAGTGTCCGGGTGGGAAGAGGGTGTATCTAAGGAGAAACCCCAGGGCATGATGTTGCAGAGAGAACTGAACTGATGTCAGTGCAGTGTCTGGGTGGGAAGAGAGTGTGGCTAAGGAGAGCCCCCAGGGCATGATGATGTAGAGAGAATAGATATCAGTGCAGTGCCTGGGGGGAAGAGAGTGTAGCTAAGGAGAAAGCCCAGAGCATGACGTTGCAGCCAGAAATGATGTTACTGCAGTGTCTGGGTGGGAAGAGAGTGTAGCTACGGAGAACCCCCAGGGCATGATGTTGCAGAGAGAACTGATGTCAGTGCAGTGTCTCGGTGGAAAGAGAGTGTAGCTAAGGAGAACCCCCAGGGCATGATGTTGTAGAGAGAACTGATATCAATGTAGTGCCTGGGTGGGAAGAGAGTGTAGCTAAGGAGAACCCTCAGGGCATGATGTTGCAGTAAGAAATGATGTCACAGCAGTGTCTGGGTGGGAAGGGAGTATAGCGAAGGAGAACATCCAGGGCATGATTTTGCAGAGAGAATTGATGTCAGTGCAGTGTCTTGGCAGGAAGAAAGTGTATCTAAGGAGCACCCCCAGGGCATGATGTTGCAGAAAGAACTGATGTCAGTAAATTGTCTGGGTGGGGAGTGATTATCTATGGAGAACCCCCAGGGGATGATGTTGTGGCAAGAAATGATGTCACTGCAGTGTCTGGGTGGGAAGAGAGTGTAGTGAAGGAGAACCTTTAGGGCATGATGTTGCAGAGAGAACTTATGTAAGTGCAGTGTCCTGATGGGAAGAAAGTGTATCTAGGGAGCACCCCCCCCCCCGGCATGATGTTGCAGAGATAACTGATGTCATTGCAGTGTCTGGGTGGGATGTGAGGGTAGCTAAGGAGAACCCCCAGGCCATGATGTGGCAGAGAGAACTGATGTCAGTGAATTTTCCAGGGTGGGAAGAGTGTATCTATGGTGAACCTCCAGGGGATGGTGTTGCAGAGAGAATTCATGTCAGTGCAGTGTCTGGGTGGGAATAGAGTGTAGCCGAGGAGAACCTCCAGGGCATGATGTTGTAGAGAGAACTGATGTGAGTGCAGTGTCTGGGTGGGAAGAGAGTGTAGCTAAGGAGAGCCTGCAAGGCATGATGTTGGAGAGAGAATTTATGTGAGTACAGTGTTGGGGTGAGAAGAGAGTGTGGCTAAGGAGAACCCCCAGTGCATGATGTTGCAGAAAGAACTGATGTCAGTGCAGTGTCCGGGTGGGAAGAGGGTGTATCTAAGGAGAAACCCCAGGGCATGATGTTGCAGAGAGAACTGAACTGATGTCAGTGCAGTGTTTCGGTGGGAAGAGAGTGTGGTTAAAAAGAACCCCCAGGGCATGATGATGTAGACAGAACAGATATTAGTGCAGTGCCTGGGAGGGAAGAGAGTGAAGCTAAGGAGAACCCCCAGAGCATGGTGTTGCAGCCAGAAATTATGTTACTGCAGTGTCTGGGTGGGAAGAGAGTGTAGCTACGGAGAACCCCCAGGGCATGATGTTTCAGAGAGAACTGATGTCAGTGCAGTGTCTGGGTGGAAAGAAAGAGTGTAGCTAAAGAGAACCACCAGGGCATGATATTGTAGAGAGAACCGATATCAGTGCAGTGACTGGGTGGGAAGAGAGTGTTGCTACGGAGAACCCTCAGGTCATGATGTTGCAGCAAGAAATGATGTCACTGCAGTGTCTGGGGGAGATGAGAGTGTAGCAAAGGAGAACTTCCAGGGCATAATCTTGCAGAGAGAATTGATGTCAGTGCAGTGTCCTGGTGGGAAGAGAGTGTAGCTGAGGAGAACCTCCAGGGCATGATGTTGCAGAGAGAACTGATGTCAGTGCAGTGTCCAGGTGGGAAGGGAGTGTGGCTAAGGAGAACCCCCAGGGCATGATGTTGCAGAGAGAACTGATGTCAGTGCAGTGTCTGGGTGGGAAGAGAGTGTAGCTAAGGAGAGCCTGCAAGGCATGATGTTGCAGAGAGAATTGATGTGAGTGCAGTATCGGGGTGAGACGAGAGTGTGGCTAAGGAGAACCCCCAGTGCATGATGTTGCAGAGAGAACTGATGTCAGTGCAGTGTCCGGGTGGGAAGAGGGTGTATCTAAGGAGAAACCCCAGGGCATGATGTTGCAGAGAGAACTGAACTGATGTCAGTGCAGTGTCTGGGTGGGAAGAGAGTGTGGCTAAGGAGAGCCCCCAGGGCATGATGATGTAGAGAGAATAGATATCAGTGCAGTGCCTGGGGGGGAAGAGAGTGTAGCTAAGGAGAACGCCCAGAGCATGACGTTGCAGCCAGAAATGATGTTACTGCAGTGTCTGGGTGGGAAGAGAGTGTAGCTACGGAGAACCCCCAGGGCATGATGTTGCAGAGAGAACTGATGTCAGTGCAGTGTCTCGGTGGAAAGAGAGTGTAGCTAAGGAGAACCCCCAGGGCATGATGTTGTAGAGAGAACTGATATCAATGTAGTGCCTGGGTGGGAAGAGAGTGTAGCTAAGGAGAACCCTCAGGGCATGATGTTGCAGTAAGGAATGATGTCACAGCAGTGTCTGGGTGGGAAGGGAGTATAGCGAAGGAGAACATCCAGGGCATGATTTTGCAGAGAGAATTGATGTCAGTGCAGTCTCTTGGCAGGAAGAAAGTGTATCTAAGGCGCACCCCCAGGGCATGATGTTGCAGAAAGAACTGATGTCAGTAAATTGTCTGGGTGGGGAGTGATTATCTATGGAGAACCCCCAGGGGATGATGTTGTGGCAAGAAATTATGTCACTACAGTGTCTGGGTGGGAAGAGAGTGTAGTGAAGGAGAACCTTTAGGGCATGATGTTGCAGAGAGAACTTATGTAAGTGCAGTGTCCTGATGGGAAGAAAGTGTATCTAAGGAGCACCCCCCCCCCCGGCATGATGTTGCAGAGATAACTGATGTCATTGCAGTGTCTGGGTGGGATGTGAGGGTAGCTAAGGAGAACCCCCAGGCCATGATGTGGCAGAGAGAACTGATGTCAGTGAATTTTCCAGGGTGGGAAGAGTGTATCTATGGTGAACCTCCAGGGGATGGTGTTGCAGAGAGAATTCATGTCAGTGCAGTGTCTGGGTGGGAATAGAGTGTAGCCGAGGAGAACCTCCAGGGCATGATGTTGTAGAGAGAACTGATGTGAGTGCAGTGTCTGGGTGGGAAGAGAGTGTAGCTAAGGAGAGCCTGCAAGGCATGATGTTGGAGAGAGAATGTATGTGAGTACAGTGTTGGGGTGAGAAGAGAGTGTGGCTAAGGAGAACCCCCAGTGCATGATGTTGCAGAACGAACTGATGTCAGTGCAGTGTCCGGGTGGGAAGAGGGTGTATCTAAGGAGAAACCCCAGGGCATGATGTTGCAGAGAGAACTGAACTGATGTCAGTGCAGTGTTTCGGTGGGAAGAGAGTGTGGTTAAAAAGAACCCCCAGGGCATGATGATGTAGACAGAACAGATATTAGTGCAGTGCCTGGGAGGGAAGAGAGTGAAGCTAAGGAGAACCCCCAGAGCATGGTGTTGCAGCCAGAAATTATGTTACTGCAGTGTCTGGGTGGGAAGAGAGTGTAGCTACGGAGAACCCCCAGGGCATGATGTTTCAGAGAGAACTGATGTCAGTGCAGTGACTGGGTGGGAAGAGAGTGTAGCTACGGAGAACCCTCAGGTCATGATGTTGCAGCAAGAAATGATGTCACTGCAGTGTCTGGGGGAGATGAGATTGTAGCAAAGGAGAACTTCCAGGGCATAATCTTGCAGAGAGAATTGATGTCAGTGCAGTGTCCTGGTGGGAAGAGAGTGTAGCTAAGGAGAACCCTCAGGGCATGGCGTTGCAGCAAGAAATGATGTCACTGAAGTGTCTGGGTGGGAAGAGAATGTAGTGAAGGAGAACCTCTGGGGCATGATGTTGCAGAGAGAATTGATGTCAGTGCAGCGTCTTGGTGGGAAGAAAGTTTATCTAAGAAGCACCCCCGGGGCATGATGTTGCAGAGATAACTGATGTCAGTGCAGTGTCTGGGTGGGAAGAGAGTGTAGCTAAGGAGAACCCCCAGGGCATGATGTGGCAGAGAGAACTGATGTCAGTGAATTGTCTGGGTGGGAAGAGTGTATCTGTGGTGAACCCCCAGGGGATGGTGTTGCAGAGAGAACTCATGTCAGTGCAGTGTCTGGGTGGGAAGAGAGTGTAGCTAAGGAGACCCTCCACGACATGATGTTGCAGCAATAACTGATGTCACTGCAGTGTCTGGGTGGGAAGAGAGTGTAGCTGAGGAGAACCTCCAGGCCATGATGTTGCAGAGAGAATTTTTGTCAGTGCAGTGTCTTGGTGGGAAGAGAGTGTATCTAAGGAGAACCCCCAGAGCATGATGTTGCAGCCAGAAATGATGTTACTGCAGTGTCTGGGTGGGAAGAGAGTGTAGCTATGAGAACCCCCAGGGCATGATGTTGCAGAGAGAACTGATGTCAGTGAATTGTCAGGGTGGGAAGATTGTATCTATTGTGAACCCCCAGGGGATGGTGTTGCAGAGAGAATTCATGTCAGTGCAGTGTCTGGGTGGGAATAGAGTGTAGCTGAGGAGAACCTCCAGGGCATGATGTTGTATAGAGAACTGATGTGAGTGCAGTGTCTGGGTGGGAAGAGAGTGTAGCTAAGGAGAAACCCCAGGGCATGATGTTGCAGAGAGAACTGAACTGATGTCAGTGCAGTGTCTGGGTGGGAAGAGAGTGTGGTTAAAAAGAACCCCCAGGGCATGATGATGTAGACAGAACAGATATTAGTGCAGTGCCATGGAGGGAAGATAGTGAAGCTAAGGAGAACACCCAGAGCATGGTGTTGCAGCCAGAAATGATGTTACTGCAGTGTCTGGGTGGGAAGAGAGTGTAGCTACAGAGAACCCCCAGGGCATGATGTTGCAGAGCGAACTGATATAAATGCAGTCCCTGAGTGGGAAGAGAGTGTAGCTAAGGAGAACCCTCAGGGCATGAAATTGCAGCAAGTAGTGATGTCACTGCAGTGTCTGGTGGGAAGAGAGTGTAGCGAAGGAGAACATCCAGGGCATGTTGTTGCAGAGAGAATTGATATCAGTGCAGTGTCTTGGTGGGAAGAAAGTCTATCTAAGGAGCACCCCCAGGGCATTATGTTGCAGAGATAACTGATGTCAGTGCAGTGAGTGGGTGGGAAGAGAGTGTAGCTAAGGACAACCCCCAGAGCATGATGTTGTAGAGAGAACTGATATCAGTGAATTGTCTGGGTGGGAAGAGTGTATCTACAGTGAACCCCCAGGGGATGGTGTTGCAGAGAGAACTCATGTCAGTGCAGTGTCTGGGTGGGAAGAGAGTGTAGCTAAGCAGACCCTCCACGGCATGATGTTGCAGAGAGAACTGATATCACTGCAGTGTCTGGGTGGGAAGAGAGTGTAGCTGAGGAGAACTTCCAGGGCATGATGTTTCAGATAGCACTGATGTCAGTGCAATGTCTGGATGGGAAGAGAGTGTAGCTAAGGAGCACCCCTGGGCATGTTGCTATAGAGAGAACTGATGTCAGTGCAGTATCTGGGTGGGATGAGAGTGTATCTAAGGAGAACCCCCAGGGAATGATGTTATGATATGATATGATATGGTATTTGTAACGCGCCTATACACAAGTGTTTCAAGGCGCGACGAGGCAGGGAGGGAGGGAAACAAGGGGAAGAACAGACAAACGATCCTACTAGGCCAGGTGTCATTCAGATCGCGCAAGTGCAGAGGTAAGGGGAAAAGGAGAAAGTGCAGGGGGAGGAGGTGGGGGGGAAGTGCAGTACAAGGTAAGTAGCGTAATAAAATAATAAATAAAAAGGGCCAGCTGGTGGCAAGTGCAAGGTAAGTGCAGAGCAAGTGCTGAGAAGTGCTGGGAAGGGGGGCTGTAGGGATACAGTGACAGTCCCACAGTGCAGGGGGAGCCAGGGAGGCAGTGCAAGTGGAGAGTGGCTGGGCCCTGGACCGAGGTCGCTGAGAGTGGCCCAGATGCAGGTTTAGTGCAGAACTCAGTGGGGAGTAAGCAGGTTTAGCAGGGGAGAGGGAGAGAGAAGGCAGAAGCGAAGAGGAAGGTTTTGAGGTACTTCCGGAACCGGAGATGGTTCTCCTCAAGTTTCAGGGAGGCAGGAAGGCTGTTCCAGAGGGAGGCCCCTGCTGCGGAGAGAGATCTACCCCCAGCTCGTTGCAGAGAGAACTGATGTCGGTGCACTGTCTGGTTGGGAAGAGAGTGTAGCTAAGGAAAACCCACAGAGAGAACTCATGTCAGTGCAGTGTCTGGTTGGGAAGAGAGTGTAGCTAAGGAGAACCCCTGAGCATGATGTTTCAGAGAGAATTAATGTCAGTGCACTGTCTGGGTGGGAAGAGAATGTAGCTAATGAGAACGCCCAGGGCATTGAACTGGGGGTTCTCCCAGGCCTTTAAGATGGGTTAGAAATACCTAAGAGATGGACGGTGGATGCAGAGTTTACTCAGACATCAATAGTAAAAAAAAATAACTCAGGTAGTTGGAAAAAGATACTGTTTTAATATCTAAAACAGGGAGTACAATGGACCTCAACAGACATCACTCATCATAATCTTTCTCAAGACTTCTCAAAGCATTTCATTAAAAAAAGACATTCTTATAGCAAAGAATCATCGTAGGTTACGTTTAACCTGCGTATCACTAACGTCATCCTACGTGGCAAACTACAAATACATAATGGTGAGTGTGATATGTTCTACAAGGATCATCTAGGTATACAATCCATACTCATTTAGGGCAGTGGAACAATGTGATTTGCTTCTTAGCATCAGACCGGGCAACTAAGCCCTTCCCTAAAATGTGTCACTATGAACGTCACTAAATATACAATGTCTAATTGGCTACACATCTATAGGACCCTTGATCATGCAATCCTCTTATCATTGGTTACTTTCTCTGTCAGCACCTTCCCAACCTACGTTAGCAGCACAAAGGCTGAATGTCCAGGTACGGATGAGCCAGTCTTAACCATAGCTTCCCACCAATTACCATATCCATCCATCATCACCTCAGTGGTGCACTGTCAGTTAGGTCTTTGAACTTGGCCTTGAACATGTTCTTTGCAACGGTGAATTCAGGGAAGTGAAGGTACAATCTGCCCTCGTGCGTACGTGTGACCACCATGCTCATCCTACTTCTTCTGCCCACGTGACTAAAGACCATGAAATTGAGCTTTCAGTGTATTAAAACACTATTCTTTAATAGACCTCTGATGTCTTCATGTTTTTGTCCATGCCTTCTGAACAGGAGCTTTGTTCTTTCACACGATTTGTATCCAATGTCAGCCTACCCCAGTCTAATATGGCCTTTGCTTCTTGGCTCATCCAACCTCAACTTTCAGAGTTTTCTCCTGTAATTCAGTTCTTTTCTAACTGCGACGCACTTGAAAAAAGCGGGTTTCCTTCTTTTACGTTGTGGGAACATCCATCCTTTACTGACGCATATATATAAATATATATATATATGAATGTACATGTTGGCGTATAACGTAATCTATTCACTTGAAAGCTAGCCTTTAAGAATACTTTATCTGCTTGCATTTTTTTACATGTGTACATGTGTTAAGTAACTTGATATCTTCTTTACTTCTGTGAAGTTTCTTCATCTTGATCCCAAGATGTCATTTATCTCAATACTTTCTTGATGCCTTATAGAATTTTCTGCATTCTCTCGTCCCTACATCTCTTCTCTATACGTCAGCTTTGCTCTATATGACGGTGGTGGTGATGTCATCATTCTTCTTCGTCATCCATTCACTCTGTTTCTTCTGGGATTTCGTTTAGACGACCATATGAGACCATCGTATTGTCTCATATGTAAGTATGGTTTCCTCAATGGGAACATTGCCTCCCAGATTCTCATAGGTATCGGCATCTTCACTGGTACTGCACGTGTCTCACACTCTGGCATCCGACATACAGATGCTGTGGCCAAGATGGTTGAGTTAGGGGTACTTAGCTCCTTCTCTACTTCCCCCCTCTGGGTGATTCATCGACCACTCACCCCTCAGTCTTCATGTCTAGACATCCTTGTTTAAAGAAATGCTTCTTTGGGATCCATATATTTATTTCTCCCTTCAGGCATCCAGCTGATTTCACAAGCTCATCTTTGAGCGTGCACTGTCCACTTGGACTGCAATAGATCCATCTTCCCACATACTTCTTATGTTTCTTTGGATACAGAAACTTTGTTCCCTCATGTGCATGGATACTGGCCTTCACAAAGTCTCTGATCTCATCACCTGTTAGATCTTTGGCTTTCCATCCTCATTCAACATCAATCATGATCTTCATCCCTATGGCTTTCTTTGTTGTCTTCTTGCAGTGTGTGCTTATTATCCTGATCACACAGAATCATAGTAATACTAACATGATCAGGGCTCCAAGGAACTTGAACATATCTGCCATCCATTGTGGAATCCAAGAAAAAAGTGATACATACCAGCTATCTTCATCAATGTCTTCTCCTCCGTCTATCATCTGGATGTGTAGCTTCATTAACATTTCTATGGCCTCAGTCAAGGTGCCATTCTCGTCATCGTGACATGGTATGAATGTGCAACATGATTCTCTGATTTTTGCACAAACACCTCCATCCATAGCTGTGATCATGTCCAAGATATGTATCTGTTCTGAAGAGTCATCAGTCTTATGGCGCTCAGCTCTTCCTTGATATCCATGAATCCCTTTATGGCTATATTGATCGTCTGCAACAATTCCCATCTGGTTATCTGAAACCATTTAGTATTTGCTCCAACCTGGATACTCGGCATGAAAATTTTCCTGAACACTGACGAAGTCTGGCTGAACAGTCTGTGTTCATATGGAATATAGTTAAAAGCTTCTATTGACTTAGCAGAGAAATAATTCTCTCTCTTTATTCGGTGAATCAGCTACACAGATCTCTACTTCCTCAGATGAGCATCTGCTTTCGGGAAACTGTCAATATTCAGGTCACTTTTAGGAATCACTAATGCAGGAACATGAACATTCACCAAGGTGCATATTCCTCCCCAGTCTTTGGGTAGCCTCATATATGCTCTGGATCCACAAGCCCAGTAGTGATCCATGATCACTTCTGTTCCAAGTTTCATTCCTGGTACATAAAAAAATTCGCCCACATTTCTGATTTTCTCCCGACTTTTCTTGCGCCATTGTTTCTGAAGCACAACTTTGAACTTTCCAGAGGCACTATCTTTAAGGGTCCTCCTCTTTCTTTGACCCAGGTCAATAGTTTAGCAACTCTTGGTCATAGAGGTTTGCAGCCATTCTGCACTATATCAATGGTTGGTTGATAACGATCAAAGCCCACCCAGGCTCTGCAGATCACCACTCCTTCTTCCCATCCATCTGGTGATAGCACTGATCCCCAAATCTGCATTTGGCCTCTGTTCTTCCATCTACTATTTTCTTCTGCAGATTTTCCTGAAAACTCAAGTTTTCTGTTTGCTTCTCGTCTGATTTCTGCTCCTTTCACTCCAGTTTTTCCATATCTGATCACGAGGTTCTTCGTCTGCGCCTTAATTCTTGTCTTTGTATCTTGTGTATAATCATCTTCATCTGGATCTGTCTTTTCAGTTGCCCATTTGAGATAGGCATCTCGACCCATGAACTGACATCTTGTTCTGCAGAGTCCTACGTGAGATTGACAATGTGCTGTATGGATGTCGATTTCAATGGCTATGAAGATCCTAGACTTCCCCATGCTATAAGGCAGGAGTGCACATACAGAGCATTCCTCCTTCGAGGGTCTCCTTCCCACTTCTTTCATATGCTGATACCAAAGATTGTTCCCCAAATGTGCTCTACTGGCCAGGTAATCATTTAGCTCATGATCATTCTCCCTAGCTTTTCTTTTGGATCTCAGTTTTCCTTTAAGAAGTACATCAGCATAGTTTCTTCTTACTGGACCAATCATAGAACCATTCATCAGTGCACTAGGCGTATTCACATGTGCTACCTGAGTAGGAGAAAGTTCTAGGAGTTTCATCCACTCAACATAAATTTTAGGCATGAAAATGTCTCGCAAAATCTCCATGGGTGATTTCTTATTAGAAACTAATCTTGGTTCATTTATCACAGGACCAGGTACTTTTGCATGTATCTCTAAGTTAGGGATAATAATCTTAGGTCTCGGCTATCTAGTAGTTGCCACATTTGTACCCTTCTCGTGCACAGGTGGATACACAGGAATCTTTACTTCATGCATCGCTACAAAAATTGCAGTGCATGTTGCAAGTGAAAGCAATACCACTAGGAATATAATGCAGGTATAGATAACCCACATATATGAAAACTTGCACCATGAGCTTCATGCACAACATGGACGTCTCTCATGATCTATCATGATGAAGTTGCTATTGATGCTGCCCATATTAAATTTAAGAAAGGAAAAAGTATTTTTAATGGGGCAACATCATGCAGTACTTTGGTAACATCGTAATCTTCTCAATAAGTTCTTCAAGCAGCTGGCTGATCTCAGGACAATTAACAGGGTTCCTGATGTATAGAAAAGAGTTGTCCTTTCGCCAGATGAAATGTGGATGCCTCTTCAACAAGAAGTAGAAGACTACAGAAAGTAGGCCCTGGATCTCTTCCTTAAAAAGTCTCATTCAGGATTTCCTCAGTCTACTTCAGCTGGCAGGATTATTTCAATGACATTCACCAATTCCCAATCAATACCACAAACCTGCTTTAGAGCAGATGACAGGAATATCTTTTCTTTCAGAATTAAACAAAAGTTTTTCCTGATTTAGTGAACCTTTTAATTTTCTTCCTCGAAAGTCTCATTCAATCCTTAAGGTTCTCTCGGAATACTCATTCACTTGGTGTATGATGTCTCTAAATATTCGATTGAGCTCTGCATTATTTCTCGGGTCTCTCAAGAAAGTTCTGACATTAGATTGTCTCCCTACAAGATGTGGACATTCTTCAATTAAGTAATAGAATACTAGGCTGACCAGCCAATGTGCATTATCCGGTGACAAGGGCATCTGTGTTTCCCCCACTGTACTCAGGAAGCTGAAGGATCTGTTCAGTGATAACTGTAAGCAATCTTCTCACAATTGGGCCATTCTTAGGATCTTGCAAGAAAATAGGAATGCTAGTAGTTATCCCCACCAGCGCCGGAAATTCCCACAGTACAAGCTCTAGAAAAGCAAGAATGATCTGTGAAACATTGTCATTGGGCACCACGATAGGCACCTCCAAAGAGAAAGTCAGTAAGAAAGGAATCAGGATACTGCTCTCTTTTCGAAATCGCCACCCCACATGCCTGCTACACGTACTCCTGGCAGCACACGAAAGCGCCCTGTGCATAAGATTACCCCCACTGCCCCATTGTGTTGCAGATCGTTTCGGGAGCATTGGGGGTTGCTGTGAAAACAATGGCATTCTGCATTTCGTGGTTCACGCGTTCTATCACTTTAGACCCGTATTCCACTGGTCATGTGGTTTCTTTCATTCATTCATAGACTCCACCCACGGTTTTCTCGCTGATTCTGAATATGGTTTCTGCAGCGATTCTTGCTGTTACCCTGATTTTCTAGTTGTTGACATTTTGCTACATCCCTCGATTCTTCTTGTGCTTCGCCCTTACTGCTTTTGGAACTGATCTGGTTGCTGACTATTTGGAACGCTCTCAACCTTGTTTTGGGCCTCACAAATTCCAGCCTTATCTTGCTTGCATGTTGCTAAAAACCATGGAACGCTTTGGACTTGATATTTTCTCCCGCGATTCTGTTTTGGTCATAAGCCCGCATGTTGCTGAACCTGTTTTCCACAACGGACACTCTGTGTTACTCGCTCTTCACTTTGGTATTCCTTGGAACTTCTCACATCTGCGCCTTTGCTCCCTTCCTTCACTCTTGGATTGCAAGGACAGCGCCTGTTTCCCTTTTACATACCCAACACTCAGGATTACACTGGTTTACAGTGTTCTGGACTAGAGACTGCCTCATGGAACACTCTTAGGCATCCTTGTGCCGGCGGGTAATAGGGTTTTGGGACTTTCTGTTGGGACTAGAGACCTTTTAAATACAAAAAGAAAGTCTGATATTTCCATAGGTATCACTCAACACTCTTCCCACAACAACAGTGGTATCAATTATCACAACATTTTATTAAGATTCCATATATCTCATAAAACAATCATAAAAATGATCATAGTACATAAAACATATACATTATGTTTAAAACCACACAAGTATGAACACCATAAGTGAGTAATGTTTACAGTTATTCCTTAAGGATCTTACACTGTGTGTACATCTCACACTCTGATTCCTATACCACACTACTAATGGCTTATTTCCTATCGATGTAATACAAACAACCCAACTTGTACAAGTTTCTGTCCTTGAAATAGGGTCATGTAGGACATTCTTCAGGGGAAAATTGTCTTGTGCCGCAATTTAAAAATTCTTCTTTTCTAGGGGAGAACCCTGTTGATAAAAGAAAATGATGAACACCCTATTAGTATCTAGTAATAAATTATCGATCTCTATTGATATGAAAAACACATGTGTACCCTCATCCCTCAAAGGGTACAGGATATGTCTTGAATTACATACCTCTATCCCCAGTAGTGAATCTTGGGCTTTATCTGTTGTGTATTGCAGATTCCCAATTTCTTCAGGAATTCTAGTATTTCCTTTCTCTCCCTTATCTAAAGTAGTGTGCAATTAGGACAAAATGAATAGGGGATTTTACAAAAAATTCTCATATTTATTCACTTCCTAGACCTACAAATATATATGTAGGTGGTAAATCTTACCTATTTCAATGTAGCATTATGCTGGAGTATTGCTACACATCTCGGTCCCAAAGATTCCTTTAGTATGGAGTTACATTTCTAACAAATGTGGCCGGGATTGGTTGATACTAATCATCGAAACAGCACAAGAAACAGCTAAAAAAATCGAGATTGATCTGAAGGATTTAGAAGATAAAATCAAAAGCAAATTCGATGTGGAAGCTTCCAAAAAAGGCTTAGACAAACATCTTAAAGAGATGCAAGAATTTAAGAATGAAACTGTCTCTGAGAGAATCAAAAGAATGAAGAAGGACATTCTTAACTTCTCGCACGTGAAAGGTTTTCGTTACACTAACAAGGACTATACATTTGGAGAGCCCAGACCCATATGAAACAGAATCGGCGAGTACGGTTCCGGTATACATCGTATAGTTTGAGTGGAGGTGGCTCCTCGGACTATGATGAATCCGGTGATCCAGACATTCCCAACAACAGGGGGGGAGGCCGTCCCTTTAGAGCTAGAGGGAGAGGCACAAGAAACAACAGCCAGAGAGGCAATAACCAAAGACAGTCTTGTTTAGGAAGAGGAGGAGATCAGAGGCAGTGGGAACCAGAACGGATGCAAACGAGAAGTTACAGGGGTTGGTAGTGAATCTGTCTGATACCCAGATCACTAAAAAAGAAGAAGAAGTGCTTAGCAAGGGTCTGAATTTTGTACTCACTAAGTTTCACAATCCTTTTGAGTTTAGGATTGAATTCAACCAGTTCATGCGGAAAGTCCATCTGAAATAATTCTTTATGGATAACGCATCTGATAAAGGTGACAATTGTAGTGGTTTGAGAAATCCCTCTGTTTTTTGTGCACCTATTAATGCACATTCAGCAGAATCTAAGGTTTTCGAAAAAAAGATTTTGGAGGAGGTAACCAAGTTGGAAACCAAGGGTATTCCTCACCATTCTAATTTAAGTGTTGCAGAACAGAAGATTTTGAAGAATTTGGGTGCGAATGATAAGATAATTATTCGCCAAGCTGACAAAGGAGGACCATTGTTATATTGAATCGGAGCGATTGCATCCAGGAATGTGAAAGACTGTTATCAGATGAGAATCATTACCTTAAAATAGAAGAAGATCCCAGTAATGACCTTTAACACATCATACGGGACAAGGTACAGAAGGCCGTGGATGAACAGATGATTAGCAAACAAGAAGGTGAATATCTCATTAGGGAGAACGGTCGGGTACCCATATTTTACACATTACCAAAAATTCACAAGAGTTTAGAGAACCCGCCGGGGAGACCTATTGTCTCAGGGGTGAGTTCTCTTTTGGAACCACTTTCTAAATTTGTTGATTTTTACTTGAGACCTTTCATTCCCACCATGAAAAGTTATATCAAGGACACTACGGATGCTATTAATAGAATTGAGGGGAATATTTTTGGCCCAGAGGCTAATTTATTGATCTGCTTAGATATTCAAGCACTATACACAAATATACCTCAGTTGGCTACTTTGGAGGTAGTGGAGGAGACTCTATTGAAAAGAGATGATGAAAACCCGGTATCCAACTCTTTTATAAAATGGTGCACAGAGATGGCCCTTACAAAAAATGTCTTCCAATTTATGGGACAGTTATGGGCTCAGCCATGGCCCCCAATGTTGCTAATTTGTATGTTAACATGTTTGAAGAAACTGTAGTCTATAATGTACGCAATCCTTTTCAGAATAATATCATCTGTTGGCTACATTATATAGACTATGTTTTCATCATTTGGAAAGGGAATGTAGAGGAAGCAGACCACTTTTTTACAGTGGCTCAATCAACAAAATAGATACCTGAAATTCACCAGTAATGTAAGCAACAAGGAAGTCAATCACTTAGATATATGCATATACCATCAGAATGGGTCACTTCTAGTTCGACCATATACTAAAACAACTGACAAGAATGCATCGTTACATTTCAAGAGTCATCATGCCCAACATGTGAAGAATAATCTCCTGTTTGGTCAATTTTTGTGGTTAAAAAAGAATAGCAGCACCAATGAATCGTATGAGAATGGAGCAAACAATTTGATTACCAAGTTGGTGCATCAGCTTTATCCGGCCCCCTTGGTAAAAAAAGCAGCTAAGAGGGCTTTTAACAATAATCGTGAATCCCTCCTTGACCAGCAAATGCAAAGAGAAAGAAAGACAAAGGAGACGCCTCTTGTATTTGTTAATACATTCAGTAATTTGTCATATAAAATCAAGGGCATCGTGACAAGAAATTGGAACAAGATCATGACCAAGGAAATAGGGAAACCCATTGTAGCCTTTAAAAAGAGTACCACCGTACTAAATTTGATAATGAGAAATGATGTGAGTATCAAAAAGAGGCCCATGCAACAAACCAATTTGTGGGGTCTTCCCCCAGTAGTGGGGAATTATCCTTGTGGGAATTGCTCAATGTGTACCCAAACAAGAAAGACAGTGAATGTAGATTTGGGCCTTGACAGGTTGTGAAACATTAATGAACATACCAATTGCAATACGAATAATGTGATTTATTTAATTATGTCCATGTAAACGTATGTATATTGGCAAAACAAATAGGAAATGCAGAGCCAGAATGATTGAACATAAGAGCTGCATTAAGAATAAGGTTGAACAAGCTCCCATAGTCAAGCATTTTATAGAAATGAAACATTCATGTAGTGACTTTGAGTGGTGTATTTTGAAACAGGTCAAGGGGCAATCCCAGATGGTTATCAACAGAAAACTATTACATCTAGAACAGAAACTCATCTTTTTGTCTAAAAGTCACACTAAAGGTCTGAATGAAGTTGTAGAATGGCATAATGCCTAATTAGGTAATTAGAGAATTATGATAATGTTTCTCCTGTCATATAGTGGAATGATTACTAATTTACCTTTGTGTATAACAACTAGACCATTAGGAGGTGTTGACAATGAGGATTTGGGTTCCAGTAGTCCTCCTTTGTTTCTATGTTCGGGGGATGATATTTGGGATACCTGTGTTTCCCGGATAATGAAATGTATGTGTTGCAAAATTATGCCAATGGGAAGATTGATATCATAGTACTGCCTATGACACTGTTTCCACCCACTATGTGATATGGAATTATGTTGTATGCGTTTTGCAATCAAATGTGGCTCCGAGTGTATTGACATTCAGGTGTGGTTCTTTCGTGTGTTTTTCCGGGTTTTTCCAATTTAAGTGGGGAGACATACATACCACACGATGGCTACGGAGCAAGTAGTATTTCCATCAAGAAACAGAATGAAAGTTGAGTTTGGGTGACATGGCCGGAATTCCCGTGCTCTTAGTCATTTTAGAGATGACCTTTCTCTTTCTTAACACTAGTGTTGTTGGCCCATCTCCCAGTCCTGAAGGGCATAGACGTGCCACTGTCTAGCTACTTTGCTTCTTGGCTTTTTTTGTAGACGCACACTCGGCGCCCATAATTTCCATTTCTGCAAGGGCATAGACGTGCCACTGTCTAGCTATTTTGCTTCTCTGCATTTTTTGTAGACACGCTCTCGGTGCCCATAATTCCCATTTACACTGGGTCTGGCCACCCTGCCGCTATTTAGCATCACGGCATGTTTGCGCTTCCACTTACGGCGCCTACAAATCCCAGAACTTCGTGGGTGTAAGGCCAGTGGTCATGTGACGCTTTTCTCAGAAGCACCGGCAGCGCCGTGATGTCATCGCGTGCCGTTGGTGCGCGATGACGTCACAATGTCACGTTTCGGGTAATTTTTTACCCGTGAATTTCGCAGCATTTTGGATCCTAGCAGGGACACAGAGGCAGCACGTCTTTTTGGCTGGCAGTGAGGAAAAGAGAGAAAATACTCACAAGTAAGTTAGCAGAGGACCGTTGTGAAGCTCTTCTTGTGGAGGGGCCAATACATTTAATGATTCTGAGAGTGCTTTTGAAAGGATAGGCACATGAATGGGGGTTCTATTTTTTTCTATTTTTTGCAGAAATTTGACCCATTAAGGGAAGTGGAGATTTTGGCACTGACCCATATATGGGAAAGATACTAAAGGAATCTTTGGGACCGAGATGTGTAGCAATACTCCAGCATAATGCTGCATTGAAATAGGTAATATTTACCACCTATATATATATTTGTTAGCTTAGGAAGTGAATAAATATGGGATTTTTTTGTAAAATCCCCTATTAATTTTGTCCTAATTGCACACTACTTTAGATAAGGGAGAGAAAGGAAACGCTAGAATTCCTGAAGAAATTGGGAATCTGCAATACACAACAGAAAAAGCCCAAGATTCACTACTGGGAATAGAGGTATGTAATTCAAGACATATCCCGTACCCTTTGAGGGATGAGGGTACACATGTGTTTTTCATATCAATAGAGATCGATACTTTATTACTAGATACTAATAGGGTGTTCATCATTTTTTTTTTATCAACAGGGTTCTCCCCTAGAAAAGAAGAATTTTTAAATTGCGGCACAAGACAATTTTCCCCTGAAGAATGTCCTACATGACCCTATTTCAAGGACAGAAACTTGTACAAGTTGGGTTGTTTGTATTACATCGATAGGAAATAAGCCATTAGTAGTGTGGTATAGGAATCAGAGTGTGAGATGTACACACAGTGTAAGATCCTTAAGGAATAACTGCAAACATTACTCACTTATGGTGTTCATACTTGTGTGGTTTTAAACATAATGTATATGTTTTATGTACTATGATAATTTTTATGATTGTTTTATGAGATATATGGAATCTTAATAAAATTTTGTGAAAATTGATACCACTGTTGTTGTGGGAAGAGTGTTGAATGACACCTATGGAAATATTGGACTTTCTTTTTGTATATAAAAGTGTATGCTCACAGAGCAAGAGGTCTGTTTTATCCCTACCTGTGACTCAGAACCGTTTTGACAATAGAGGGGGACTAGAGACTTTACTGTGGGACTTTAGGGTGTCCTCCTGCCGGCGGGTGCTAGGCAGACATTCCTGGTTTCTTTTCTGGACTTATCAAAACTGCCAATTACCCACTACTTCTCCACACTACTGGTAAGACCGTATTGCATCTTATTAGCCTGTTACTAACCTCCTGCCATTTCATTGATTAGGAAAACTCATTCTTGTTTTTTGTTGTCCTTGCTCTCAGGATAGCGTTCACCTTGTTTGAGAACAGTCATTTGCTGTTATTACAGATTCATCTGTTGGCCAAGGTATCCATAGTTACGTTCTTGTTTACCTTCTGCACTTGTTGTTATTCTCTGTGATATAACTGTGCTTTCCTCTGCAGGTCAGCGGTATCCTGTGGGGTTTATCCATCTTTGGGTCAATAGACTTCTCAGTTAGTTCTTACATACTCCTGAGAAGTACATTGGCAGAAAGAACGAATCGGCTACACAACGGGTTCAATTGCCTGAGTAGAACCACTTGTTGCATTACACAGGGTGGTTGTGACACTTGAGCTCCCTTAGTTGGTACAGCCCTTCATCTTTTTTACTATCGCTGTCTGCTTCAGGCACGGCAGGTGGAGCGGAAGGCTCTTCACCCCACTCTGTGCATACATTTAATATTTAATCACTAGGAGGCGACTCATCTTTCTCCTCCTGATATATATTTGAAAAGCGCTAGCTCACTAGTCACTTGTCTAACTTTTTTCTTGCATATGCAGCATACAAATATGTCGTTATACACTGCAGAGCTGCCTTCACTGACAATCCCTCTTGCAGTTATGACATACATTTTTTGTCTGCAGTTCCTTTACCCCATTCCTCATTGTACTCTCTAAGCTTAGGTGTATTTTTTCAGCAATGTGTAAGCGGAGTAATATCCTCCAATTTTGACACGTCACTCTTTTACTGTCAATACTCACTGTTTACTCTTTGCAAATTTCAACATCACTTATTCAATGAAAATCAACATAATATGAGCATGCACCAATCGTCGCAGGCTCCACACCCTTTATTTATCAAATGTTTTCCTTAAATCTGCTAAAAAACATCATCAATACAAAATCATTTTAAATACACGCTGAGTTCCTCAAACTCTCACGTTTCTCCTCTTTATATTTATCAACTTCATCTACTATTTTGTCATCATTACACAATCACATAAAACAAACAGATAAACAGACATACTCGACCGGCCACATACATTTTGTCTTCTCTCATAAGACTCATTTCACCCCTAAAATACCACATACAGAGTGTGAACAGCCCTTCTCAGGGTCGTCTTTAATTGAACCCATCTCCTACTTCTTCAGCTATGGGATTTTAGGTGCTGTTCCTTCTGTTAGATTCTTTAAAACACAGGAACTGGGTATACTCTTTATCTTGGCTCTTCCTCACTATATTTCTTAATTGCTTGGCCTCCCCTCATGTCAATTTTTACTCATATTTAATGCTCATCATTTCTCAAGCAACATCATCCCTACCTCCGTCTGTTACATATTTTTCCCTTATTATTCTCTTCACCCACTGCCCATTCACTCTGTTGCCCCCTCGCTCAATTTTTACTCACCATTCGGGATTTTTCAACTTCGGACTCTCGAGATCGCACGTCTCTTCAGTAGCCTCTTCCAATGTTCCATTCGTTCACCTTCCTGTAGACGCTGGGAGGGGTTTCCGTGGAAACCAGGGAACCCGCCTTACCCTAGCTTGTATAAGTCTTCCTTTACTCTAAAACCGCTATCTACAGGGAGCTTCACGTCCTTTCAGCCAAATGGCAGAGGTTGTGTGATATTATGGGACCCCAAAGCTTACTTCTCTCGATGGGTATATCTAACCATCAAATCTCTGCTACTACGTGAACTGGGGGGTTCTCCCAGCCCTTTAAGATGGGTTAGCAATACCTTAGAGATGGACGATGGATACAGAGTTTACACAGGCATCAATAATAGAAACAACTCAGGTAGTTGGCAAAAGATACTGTTTCAATATCAATTATCTAAAACAGGGAGCACAACGGACATCAACAGACATCCCTCATCATAATCTCACGCAAAACTTCTCAAAGTATTTAATAAAAAATTACATTTTTATAGTAAAAAATCATCAAAGGTGACGTTTAACCTGCGTATCACTAACGCCATCTTATGTGGCAAACTACAAAAACCTAATGGTGAGTGTCATAGGTTCTACAAGGATCTTCTGGGTATACAATCCATACTCGTTTAAGGCAGTGGAACAATGTGATTTGCTTCTTAGTATCAGGTGGGGGAACTAAGCCCTTCCCTAAAATGTGTCACTATGAATGTCACTAAATATACAATGTCTAATTGGCTACACAACTATAGGACCCTTGATCATGCAATCCTCTATCATTGGTTACTTTCTAACCTCCTTCAGTACCTTCACAACCTACATTAGCAGCACGCAGGCTGAAAGTCCAGGCGCAGATGAGCTAGTCGTAACTATAGCTTCCAACCAATAAGCATATCCATCCATCATCACCTCAGTGGTCCACTGTCAATTAGGTCTTTGAACTCAGCCTTGAACATGTTCTTTGCTCCGGGGAATTTAGGGGAGTGAAGGCACGCTCTGCCCTCGTGCGTAGGTGTGACCATCATGCTCGTCCAACTATTTCTCCCCACGTGACTAAAGACCATGAAAATGAGCTTTCAGTGTATTAAAACACTATTCTTTAATAGACCTCTGACGTCTTCATGTTTTTGTCCATGCCTTCTGAACAGGAGCTTTGTTCTTTCACACGATTTGTATCCAATGTCAGCCTACCCCAGTCTAATATGGCCTTTGCTTCTTGGCTCATCCAACCTCACCTTTCTGAGTTTTCGCCTGCAATTCACTTGTTTTCTAACTGCGACACACTTGAAAAAGCGGCATTCCTTCTTTTACATATTGTCTCGTATGCAAGTATGGTCTCCTCAATGGGAACCTTTCTTCCCAGATTCTCCTAGGTATCGGTATCTTCAATGGTACTGCACATGTCACACACTCTGGCATCCAACATACAAGTGCTATGGGCGAGATGGTTGAGGTGGGGGTACTTAGCTTGTTCTCTACAGTATAATGTTGCAGAGTGAACTGATGTCAGTGCAGTGTCTGGGAGGGAAGATAGTGTAGCTAAAAAGAACCCCAGGCATGATGTTGCAGAGAGAACTGATGTCAGTACCTTGTCTGGGAGGGAAGAGAGTGCAGCTAAGAAGAACCCCCAGGGCATGATGTTGCAGAGAGAACTGATATCCGTGCAGTGCTTGGGTGGGAAGACAGTGTAGTTAAGAAGAACACCCAGGGCATGATGTTGCAGAGGGAACTGATATCAGTGCAGTGCCTGGGTGGGAAGAGAGTGTAGCTAAGAGGCCTTTTCACCACGTTAAAAAAAAAGGATAGCGTTTCAAACTGTCCCTGAACCATCGCTGGACTGGCTAGCCGGGTTACGAGGAGATTTCCCTGTAGGCCCCTGACATAGGGCCTCTTATTTTGTGGGGTTGGATACATGAATATATGGGGAGGGAAACATGAAACAATGCAGCTGCCCATGACCATGCATGTTGTCTTTGATGATTTATATTTATTTTTCTGTGTATTGTATTTCACTTCTGAACTTGTTATTCGAAGTACCTTTTTGTCCTCCCTGGGTATGGTTTGGCTTCTTGCTTAGGCTGCACATGCAGATGCAGGCCCTGTTCTGTCAGACCCGCACAGGGTGCGGCTGGCACTGCTTACGCCTGTGAATTGCACTTTGAAACACTGCCACTGCTTGTGCCCTTGGCCCAAGACACGAGCTACAGCAGCCTGAATCACAATTCCTTGCCGCATCTCGTGAAAGGTGGATGACTAGCGATAGCTGGATCCTTGATGGGAGGGGGAACGAACAATGACCACCAGCCACTAGACTAAGAGGAAGGTGAGTGAGGAGGCAGATCAAATGCTTTGGGGGCAGTACTGGTGAAAACATGGCCTTTAGAGGCACTGAAGGGGTTGGAAGAGGCTCCATGCTAGAGTCAGAGGAAAGGTCAATCAATGCATTAGCAACTAGTTCTCTTTTTAGTGGCAACTGTCGGTCATCTTATATTGAATAAGGAGTGCCTGCCTCATGGAAGTTGTTGACAAGGGTGGAGTCGTGCTGCCTGTAAGGAGATGAACTAGAGGTGCACAATGAACAGGAAAAACGGGGCATTAGAGCATGGCCGTGTTAGAGTGCTAAATAACCTGCAACCAGGGCCTGCCCTGAATGCTGCATGACCCAAGGTAGAGCTCAATAGAAGTTCTTGAATGATTGAAAAAAAGATGGGCCGGTGATAATTGGTGAGCAATACAATACAGGCATAAATAGGCTCTATATGAGACTTTCTACTTTCCTGGGTCCCTCTTTCACGCTATCCTGCCACCTGCTTACAGTAACTGCCCCAATTTTGGTACTTGGTGCCTGTGCAGCCGGATTGCATGGTTCTCTCTCTTGCTAGCAGGGATCATCGCAGTATGCTTGCACTGCTAATGATGGCCGAGAAGTGCCTTTCGTAGTCTTTCACTGTGCGTTTACAATGTTTACAGGTGCTTTTGTAGATTCAACACACATTTTTGAGGATGACTCAGTTAAATGTTTGCCCATGTCTTCGTTCACAAAAAGAAAACATTGTTCGCACAATGAAACAGTACTTCACAATTATCTTCTCGTGCAGATTTCATGTGCTTCTTGTTGTGAGTCCCCAAACTTTAACTACTTAAGCCTGTTGTCATGACAGGACTTTACACGTGTCTCCTCTACACAAACACATTAGTAACTGTGATTTGGCTTTGCACATGTACCCAGTTGTATCACTATGTTCTATCAGTGGCATGACTTTGCTCACTATTGTTAGGTCCCTGATTCCGGCTGATGCGTTGGCGGGAAGCCGGGGGAGTAGGCCCACGGTGGTGGGCCTCGCTGCGCGGCTCCGGCAGGAGCAGTAAAGACACGGAAACCTTTCGTGTTGCTGTCCTGCCCCGGAACTGCCACCGCGGCGCGGGGGCGGGGCCTTTATTTGGACGCCTTGTGTCACCGCGTAGCGGGACGCAAGGCGGATATAACATTCCTCCTGTATTATAACTGAACAATAAACAAACACACATATCTCAGCCAACGGGCTGGCCCCTTTTTCATTAAATTACTCTTGGAGGTTTTTCTACCACACATAGGGCCTCATTACACGGTAGGCGGTAAGGGTTTACCCGTACCAGTATTTTACCGGTACCGGTAAACCCTTACCACTTTACTACGAGGTCCCTTTGCGGGTTGGTACATAAACGCCTGCTTTTAGCAGGCGTTAAAAAACGAACCTGCAAAGGGACCGGGGTGCTAATTACGGTACCGCAATTTGCGGTACCGTAATTAGCGCCTTCCCCATTCCCATTATGCCCTATGGGGCAAAAATGGGAATGGGGAAGGGCAATGGAGGAAGGAGGAATTACCGCCTTCCCAACCTTAGAATAGGGCGGTAATTCCCCTTTCCTCCAAGGCGGTACCGGTAAATTACCGGCATGAACCATGGCGCTAATAGCGCCATGGTTTACCGCCTACCGTGTAATGAGGCCCATAGTCTCTGAGTCTGGCTAGGGGCGGGGTGTTGGCTCTTAACCCATATCGTCCTCCTCTGGGTATGGCCCCCTGTATCACCTCGGGTTGTTCACCTTCATTGTCCTGATCACCCGGTTCTGGTTCGCTCCACGTTTCCTCTGCTCCTTCGTCCATGCTTTCTCCATCGCATGTGATTTCCTGACCCTCGTTCCTTGGCGGATTCTCATCTTCTTCCTGGGGACATTCGCCATCTGTCCACAACTTCCTGGGCACTGCTTTGAACCATGACGCATTTCTCATCACTTGTCTTTGCCCCCTTCTCACAGTTATCATGGTGCCATGGCGTCCACTTATTGTCCACGGGGCTGCGTCATAGCGGGTGTCCAGTTTGGATTTGGACGGATTCCTCACCATGACCATTTGATCACCGACTCGGTGGTCGGACTGCCTGGCATGCCTCTTGTTGCCCATGTGGGCGTTGGTTCTTGTCCTCCTTGTTTCGGTACGCTCGTGGTTGAACGTGTCTGGGCATCTGCTCGGATGATGCGGTATGGAGGAGTTGATGATCGTGCCGTGCATTAGGTCTGCCGGCGGTATTCCTGTCGTGGTGTGGGGTGTGACCCTGTAATTCCGTAGGAATCGCTATAAATCCACCTGCCATTGGCTGGCGTTCACACGCGACAGGCGTAGTACCTTATTAATTGTCCGCAGGAAGCGTTCCACATCGCCGTTTGCCTGCGGCCATCGCGGCATTATGTGGTGATATATCGGATTTTGAGTTCTTTGAGGTATTTCTTGAATTCTGTTATGCTCACCTGGCTCCCACAGGGGCATCGATCTGAACTGGACAGCTGCGGTCTCCACCAATGTGACGTGTAGTGCCGAGATGACGGACTGGATTGGCCCACCTAGCTTCGTTTGCTTGGCCCGTAGGAATATTCTTCTGCAATGGAAAAAGGGAATTGAGCATAAACCCCCCACCCCAGCTGTTCTCCCCACTGGTCCCCTCTTATAGTCTCACCTGATGGTTTAGAAAGATGAGCTCTCCATCCTGCATTGAGCACAGGGGCGCGTAGATAACCAGTTGCTTCACTGGTTCGAAGAAATTGGTGAGTTCCAGAACATGAGATTTCCGGCAAGACGCCGTAAGTATGTAGTTCGTAAGAGTTCCAATGTCTGACTTTCACTCTTGTCCAATTCCTTGCAGGATTTGTATTATCCAACACAGTTCGATAAAATGATGTCAGTATGTAACCTGTTGCTTTCTCCCTTATTCAGGCGCTGAGAGAAAGTATGAAGTCTCAAGGAATAATGCCTCTGGCGGTAAAATTAGGTAAGTCTATTGTAGCAAGAGGTTTTCCCCTTGTTTGTCCCTTTGTTTCACCTTGCTGTCCTTTTGTTCCCCTTAGGGGCCGTGGTACGGCGAGGATGTGGTGATGCGGTGCCAACCCGTGAAGAGGAATAGTACCCCCGGTGGTAAAATCAGGTAAGTCTACGGGGGGGGTAACTAATATTGCCTCTGTTTATTCCCTTGGCTCACCTTGCTGTTCTTGTGTTCCCCTTAGGTGCCGGAGTGTGGCGGGAATATACAGAAGGATGTGGCGGATAATGAAGATGTTGCGAAGGCCAGTGAGTTCAGCACAGCGCTGCAGCAGGCGAGGCGACGCGCATAAAATAACTTCTTTCTTCCAGCCCGAAGGCGCGGTGGATCGGGAATTCAGGTAAGGATCAAAGGTATTGCTCTTGTTCTAACCTTTTCTCCTTCTTTCTCCCTTTTTCTAGGAGCTCCAGACTCGAGGCGGGCGTGGCAGAAGACTGGATGCTGACTGCAGGCACGGTGAACGTTACGCTGCTGGATGCAGAATAACACGTAGCGTGTGCTGATCTTCGGGCGTGGTTTAAATATCCTCCAAAGTAGTCCCAGGCAAGTATTCCCCCCCAACCCCACCCGAGTAGAAAATAGTCCCAAGGTAAAGTAGTCCCTTTCAAGCCTCTTTTGGCTTGGAGCTCTTGCAGCATGGTCTGCATCAGGTAAGTTTGCAGCATGGACTGCATCAGGTAAGTTTTAATCTATGAGCCTGGTGCCATAGACGCCAGGACTGCACCCAAATGGCCGCTAGCAGGGGTTGTTGGGCTTGCTTGGAATAAATTGATGCCTGCTTCTGGGGCTGCTGGACTTGATCTGGATCCCCGGGGGTAGGCATCATGACAGCCTTCCCCTGTGAAGGGTGGACCATTGTCGCTCTTGATTGTTCTTGATAATCCATGCGTCGCGAACATCTTCTCGATCGCGGGTATGACGACCTCTGCTGCCGTGGAGTTGACAATCTCGACCTCCTGGTACCTGGAATGGTCGTCAATTGCCACCAGTATGTGGACGCCTTACCGTATTTTGCAGAAGTCTATGCTTATGGCGTCCCATCTGGCAGCCCCTCGCTCCGCCAATTGGATGGGCTCCGGATTGGGCAGAGCCCTGTTATTTGGCATGGGAGGCAGGTGCTGACCAGCCGCTCGACTTTTCCGTCAATCTGCGGGAATCACACCCGGGGCCTTATCCGGGCTTTGGTCCGTACTATTCCCTGGTGACCTTCGTGTGCCAATGCTATGACTTTGTCCTGTAGGCTCAGAGGGATGATGAGGTTCCTCGTAGGATGAGTCCTTCTTCCGTGATGGATAGGTCCTGCCGGATGGCGAAGATCCCAGTGAGGAATTCTTTGGCTTCTGCTGTTTTATTGTGGATGTTCTGTAGGAACGACTTTCATTCCCCTGAGATAATTGTGTCCTTAATCAGATTGAAGCACAGGTCTCTTTGCGTGGCCTCTACAATGTCCTCTAGACTGATCGATCGAGGCATCATGGCATGTATCACCTGGCAGATGTGCTCTTCCGTCTCTTCTGCTACGTGGACTTCCTTTGGAGTTGCAGCTCTCGGGTGTCTTGACAGGAAGTCTGCCGGATTGCCACTTCCCGGCTGGTACATCAGTTTGAAGTCATATTGCTGGAGGTGCAACAACCACTTGGCGATCCGGGACAAGGGGTGAGAAGAGGTGCCTGTGAAGATGGGGAGCAGTGGTTTGTGATCTGTGTAGGTTTTGAATCTCCGGCCATATAGGTACAGGTGGAAGTGGCGGCAACCCCACAGTACGGCTATTGCCTCTTTTTCGATGTGGGAGTATCGCTGCTCCGTTGGTGTCAATGCCCTGGAGGCATAGGCAATCGGCATTTGCTCGCCCGTTTTTGTCACCTGTATGAGAATGGCACCTAGGCCCACGGGGCTGGCGTCCACATACAGTTCATTTGGAAGTGCTGGGTGGTAATATGCCATTGTAGTGTCAGCTGATAGTGAGGCTTTAATGTGCTCAAACGCCTCTTGGCAGGCGGGTCCCCATTCCCACTTCGTGCTGGCTTTTGTGAGTTCTCGAAGGGGTTACAAGAGCGTGGACAAATTTGGGACGAACCTCCCACAGTAGATGGCCATTCCTAAAACACTGCGCACTTCCGTTGGCGTAGTGGGGGGTGCAGCAGCTTGGATGTCTGCCACTTTTTGGGGGTCTGCTGAGATGCCTGTCCCATTGAACATGTACCCAAAAAATGATATTTCGTCCTTCAGGAATTCACATTTTTCTTCATGTATTGTCAGGCCTGCACTCTCCAACCTGCTGAGCAGCTTGTGTAGCCTTCTCATGTGTTCCTCTTTGTTGCTGGCATGAATTAGAATGTCGTCGCTGACATTTAGGACACCTGGTATGTCTCGGATCACCTCCTGTATTGTTTGCTGGAAGACCTCGGCAGCTGAGGAGATTCCAAAGCTCAGGCGCTTGTACCAGCGTAGACCAATGTGAGTTGAAAATGTCGTTATGTACCGGGAGTCCCAGTGTAGCTTCAGCTGGTGATAACCGGCGTTCAGGTCGACCTTTGAGAAAAACTTGGACCCGGTGAGGTCAGCCCCTATCTCATCCAGAGTCGAGGTAATGTGGCGCTCCCGCTTGATTGCTGCGTTGGGTAGCCTCATGTCTATGCATATCTGGACCTTCCTGGATTGTTTTGGCTTCTTGGTAACAACCCATGGCGTGGGCCCCGTCACTTCCTCAATGATGTCCGTTTTCTCCAGTGCCCTTAGCTCCTTTTCCACTTGATTACGGATGTGTAACGGCGTCCTCCTGTATCGCACTGCTTTCGACTGAACTGACTCATCGATGTGTAGCCTTACCGATTTTACCTTTAGGCATCCTATACACCTGAGTAGGTTTGGGTATCTCTCCAGCACGTTCCCGACTTCTTGTGAGTCAGTCACTTCGCAAATGAAGCTTACCAGCCCTAGGTCCTCTGCTGCATTCCCACTCAGGAGGCATTCGATGCCCGCATTTACCACATAGATTTTCGATTGCAGTGACTTTTCTCCATGGCTGATGGTGGTTCTGAACCTGCCTACTATGGGCAGTGGGGTCTTACATCCGTTTGCAAATAGTAGCGTGTCCATTGTTTTCATGATAGGTTGGGGCTGCAATGTCTTGAATGTGTTCAGTGGCATCACGTTCAAAGAGGCCCCGGTGTCTATGGTCATTAGTATGTTTTGGCCCTGGATCGCTACCTGGCATTTTTGTCTTCTCAGCTTCCTCTTTGGCGTGGTGTTTCCGTCATTGAGGGCTGACACCAGGTAAACTTTCCTTCCTTTCTTCAACTGTACATTTGCGGGTTCCTGATGGGCATGTGCTGTGTCATCACCTCCTTCCTCTGTGGAGGAGTTTGTGGTTTCGATCTGCCGGGCGCTGGCCTGTTTCTTTTTCTTTCCCTTGCTCCTGTCCTGGGATGCTTGCAGTGTCTGATGACCTGTATACCTTGGCATAGTGGTCCTTCCTACCACATGTGCCACATGTAGTGCCCTGAGCCTGGCAGTTGCGTCTTCCGTGGCGAGGCCCTCCGCACCACCCACATTCTGTGGGTCCCGGGGTATGGGGCTGCCACCTGGGGTGTGTGTAGGTTCCACCGGTCTGATTCCTTGCAGGCTGGCGGTTCGTGATCTGGGCCACGGTGGCTGATGTGAGGGACGGTTGCAGTTTCTGGAGAGTCGTGCCCATGTGTGCTGCCCTGGCGTGTGCTAGTTCCCTCTGTCGGCCCAGTTCAAGGATTCAGGTCAGGGAAATGCCCTTCCCGCTCAGCACCATTCTCCTCAGCTTTTCTGATTGGATTTCGTTTATGAGTTGTTGTCTGATCCCCTTCTCTGTGTCCGTGAATTAGCACGAGAATGCGAGCTTCCGGAGCCTGGTATGGTAGGCGTCCAACGTCTCCTCTTCAAGCTGGATGGTTGTGCAGAATATGAATGTCTCGTAATCTGGATTGAGCTGGGGCAGAAAATGGGCCGTTAGGGAGTCCTTCGTTTGCTGATAGGCATCAAGGCCATCATCGATAGTCAGTGAATTGAAGATGCGTAATACCTCATCCCCCACGTTTAGCAATAGGTCCGACCTCAGTTTCCTCGCAGTGACGATGTCTTTACACTCCATTGCCATCTCAAACTTCTGTAGCCACAATTGCCATTTTGGGCCAACTGATGATGGGTCAGTGTAGGGGTCAAGCGGATGGAGTGCCACCGATGAGCCCCTTGTGGGCGAGCTTGCGGTGTGGACAACAACAGGTTTCGGCCATTCTGTATGGCGTACCAGGCCTGGGAGTGGACGCCCCTGTCGCCATGTTTGAAAGTCAACTGCGCACGTGTGGGGATCGATGCCTCACCTTGGTGTGCCTCTGTGGGAGTCCTCGATTTTCCCTGCGTATTTCCACGTGCTGGGCGTGGTGGAGCATCTTCTCCCCTCTCAAACTGCGTGTGTAGGTGAACTCTGTCTCCGTGTGGCCGTGTGGTAGAGCCAATCCAACGTTGCACGTGGATCATGGAAGATGTAGGAGGAATGACAACGTTTTGACAACATTTTTCTTTTTTTTGGGTGGGGGTTTTCGCTGTTAATGGCATCTTCAAACAAAGCTGGGCGTTACGTTTGCTTCCTCGTCACCAGTGGTAGGTCCCTGATTCCAGCCAATGCGTCGGCAAGAAGCAGGGGGAGTAGGCCCGCAGGGGTTGGCCTCGCTGCGCGTCTCCGGCAGGAGCAGTAAAGACACGGACACCTTTCGTGTTGCTGTCCTACCCCAGAACTGCCTCCGCGGCCCGGGGGCGGGGCCTTTATTTGGATGGCTTGCGTATATAACAACTATGTTTGCTTTTGGCATTGCTTCTATTACTGACAAACTACACAGGTTTTAGTCACGTTTAGTCACGCGCGTCCCGTTGAATGAACGAGAATGCTTTTTTTTTGCAACCTGAGTTGCCTCTTGGAAACCAAGGGTACTAATGACCTTAACACCCGATATGGGTTTGGGGAAATTGGACCAATCAAACACAGGGAGGATGGTAGCAGTCCTCTATGGTAATTCTGTACCCACATCCTACCCCGTCCTTCACTACCCCACCTACCCTACCTATTTACACCGTGTCTATCACCACTCACTCATTCTACACACAATATTTCTTCCATTAGCCACTTGCCTTATATTCATTGTCTTTACGTGCACTTTCTGTATCCCCAGCTATTTTATTTCCATTCTCTGTACACTCATTCACCCATCCAACCTGAACTCTCTGTAGTGCCACCCACTCTACCTTCACCGTGTTTACTTTCATTAATCCTACCTTCATCTTTTCTATATTTGTACTTTATATTTCCACACACTATAGCCACCTCGTCATCCACTTATCCACGCTACTTCTTTTCACTGATCCCTTAGTAATCCTTTCTACCTCTTTTTTCGATACATTGCACGTTACGCTACCTGCAACCTCTGTGCCCCTATCCATTAAGCCTATTTCAATGTTCTGTATACTCACCCATCATACCTCCACTGTTGTTATCCTGAGAGACACATCCTATCTGCATTCGACTTACTTCTACTCTCACACATTTGAATCCCTACCCACCGTAGCACCACCTTTATACTTCTGTACATCCTATTATCACCTTCTTTTATCTCACCCAACCACCCTGCCCCATTATTTGTATGCCTACCCATTGACCCCCCACATGCTTTATAGCCATGCACACACTATACTTCTGTTGTCATTATTTCTACACAACCATGCTATTTTCCTTCTGTCTACTGCTATCTATTCATTTTGAGTTGATCTACCTTTTATGGATTTTTTCTATTTTAGAAGAGTAGGCATTTATGTAGTAAATATATTTGTTTCTTTACAGCATTGCTGAATTATGCCTACCAAGAGGTGTTAAAAATGGGCCAGGGGAAAGGATTGTTTACAAGGAAGTAAACTTTTGAAATGTAGAACTGTTGATGTTTATGTTTCAAGTTTGTACAAACCAATGTAAATGACATTAACCTAATGCCTGTTAATGATATTATTGAAAATGCTGAAATACAGATAGGAGATAGGCCAAGAAATGAATTGAATGAATTGAATGGAACAAGCATAATTCAAGTCAAAGTGAAGTGATCAAATAAAAAATGTATTAATACCATTAGTAGTTAGTAAGAAACAAAAGGTTTTTTAAGAGAAAACAAAAACTACTTTGGGTTCTAGACAGAGGAATAAAGATATATGTAGACAAATGTTCCACTCTCGAGTGTTTACAAATCTTTGGAGAAGTGTGAATTCAAAATCTAGATATGTGATGAAGCGTTTTTTGTAAAAGAGAAAAGTTGAAAGAATAATTACAAAAGCTCTTCATATGAAAAGGAAATCGTTCCATTTTGTGTTGAACAAACTTAAGAAGTTAATTACCATCACCACGCCACTCTTCTGAAAGATACAAACAGTTCATTTACTTACACCTGACAACTTTTGTGAAGTCTTTTGCGGAGAGTGGAAACACACTTCTCATACAGAAAGATGTTTTAATGGAGATAGTTTCATTCAACAATGCAATGTAACCGGTGCTATTAATGAGAGTGGACGTAGTTATGAAGTCCAAAATGGTGTGATTTCTAAAAAAGAAGAAACCATAAAGGCAGTCAGTGGTGAAGTAGAAAGTGTAGGACAGTCTGCTATAAAACCTAGATAGCAATTTGTGGAATCAACATGCAATTCTTGTACAATATTGATACATTTTCTTGTAAAGTCTTAAAGTGATGTATGCAAGCTTTGCAGAAATACGACAATGTTCAAAGACAGATCAAGCTGTTGCAGAGAATAGATGCCTGTGAAGTTTGTGAGAAAACAGGACTTCTGGGTCACTCTTTAGCTTGTCTTTATAAAAGCAGATGCATGTAAGAGTCAGTTTAATCATATATGGATGCTGGCTGCACATCATACTAAAATGAGATGTCTTCTGGTTAAATTGTATCAGTGCAAAACAACCTGTATGTCCCTTGCACTTTTAAATCAAAATCAGATGACAGGAAAAAGTAGGAAGGTTACTTTCTACACTTCAAATGATGAACACAATGCATTTAAAAGATTGTGTATATGCAGCTCAAACACGTACAGGAAGTGGAAATTATGATCCCATGCTTTCAAAGGATCTGATTTTTCAACAGTATAAAAAAGTATTGCAATTTTTGAGTTGTCTTCTAGCAAAAGACCTGACATTGTTTGCATTTCTTATCAACACACTTTCTATACATCCCAACTACAACTAGTGTACATTGAGAAGAAAGTTAAACACAGCATAGAAGATGTTTGGAAAGAGCTTTACCTGTATTAGTTTGTAGAAGAACAATTTGACATAAGTGAGGCATTATGATTGTAGACAATGCATAGGCTTTTATAACAGAAAATCCATTCCTCCTAGAAGTGGTTCTACCTGATATCCCTGTTGTGCTTCACAAATTTTACATGTTTTAAGTGATTTCATTGCAAATCATCCTTTCCAAGTTATTGTTAGACGTCAAAGATGTCACAACTTCCTAAAAAATCATTAGTGCAAGGTGTGAAAAGCAAAGTTGTGCATTTACCTCTAAGTTTGCAAGAAAATGTCAACACTCTAGGAGTGAAGCATGCCATTGCAGGTTCTCTGTTTTTTTATTGAATGGTGTTCACACACAAATTTGAGAGGCTATAGGTTTTTGGTCTATATTTTTGTCTTGGACCTTCCTGCAACAGCCCTCCTAAAAATACTGCCTACAATATAGTATTCAATGTGCAGAAGGTGCCTTGTTTTCCACTATTCAACCAGCTATTGACCATAAGCACATTTCTTATTTCAATTAAATTTTGACATACTACAAAAGATTTTGTATCAAAAAAGATATCACAATTGTATTTTCACATAAAAAATATATATAGCAGCTTCATTACATTTATAAAAACATACATATTTCATCAACGTTTAAGACAAGCAATTTTTCAATTTTTTCTTTTCATTTTGTAAATTGTTGCATACAAATGATTGACTTTATACTTCAACAAACCTTTTCAATAATATATTTCACAAAGGCAATTCATCTTATATCTAGTGTGTTGTTGCTTGTAATCACACCTTGAGATACTCAATCACGGTTTTTGTTATTGTGGAGTACCGTCCATTAGTATCCCCTTTGATTTGTACTGATGTTTCACCAATCATCCATTCTTTCATTCCTCACACAAACATACCCGACATGTTTCATTCCTCTTCAACAACCAACATACTAATAGGAAATTCTTCAGGGGAAGAAAAAAACACACTAGATTGAAAGCATTCTATTTTTATGAACTGTTCCTTATTCATGGATTTCATTTGGGCTTTGCAATTCCCCTTCTCAACCCTTTCAGCTCTTGGTCAATTTCTGGATGAGGTTTCTGTGGAAATACAAGGAGTAAAGAGGGCTATATTAGCCACCACTCTTTAAATGTAGTGTAATTCATACATTTTTTTTGAAGTTTTAAATACATTTCTAGATGGGTACAATCGACCCTATCTCCTTTGCTTCATTAATTCATCCTCCGAATACTTGTGGGTAAACGTTGTCACCTAAATCACATGCATTATAATGCTGTCTCTCCCTATTTTGGGTTCTATTGACATACCCCCTTATGGGCCTTATACACCTCAATGCTTTTTAATAAGGTGAATTACATGTCATAATTACCTGTATGGGGAATCATTTTTCAATTCGAGTAGCTGTTGTTTTATTTACAGCTAGAAGGAATACACACTTCTGTATGGTCATTCTGGGTTCAGCATATCCTGTATTGAATGGTGTTGCCACAGAAGATAAGAATGTTTGGTAACAGCTAATAGATATCATAAAGGTGAAAGACATTTCTACTGAAGCACAAAGCTTTGCACAAAGGCAGTCTGAGTGTACCAGGCTTGTCTATGTTTGATGTTGAGTCAACAAGCAAGAGCAGTGAAGACCTGTTCCAACGTCTAACTGTTGCAGAAGGGAATAGTTTGTATGAACATTTAACCCTCTACACTCATGTGAAGTCATGGGCAACAGTTTAGAATTATACCAAATGAAAAAAACAAAAGATGCATCAATCAGCATCTGGGAAAAAAACTTTAGAAGCGTGGTGTTTCCCTGTGCTTTTTTCTACTGGGGAAGGAGGCAGATTGGATGATTGGAAGGTTCCAATTTCTTCTTCAGAATATCTTAATGTATTCTGAAGATTCCTGATTCCGCACCAATGTTGAATATATTTTTCACTTACTGTATGAAAGTGAATTTTCGACATTATGTTATACTGTTGCTCATACACTTCAGACAGGACCTAGATTTCAAAATGTTTCTGCATGTGAAATGCTGCGACAGGTAAAAGAAACAAAATACATTTTATAAGGATAGGTCTAGAGGGGGAATATTAGTAAGAAGGAGTTGGAGATAGTTTGGTCACCAGCCCCAGACAGCCTTGTGGATGATACAGAGGGATTTAAAATGAAAGAACCGGGAGCCAGTGCAGACTTTGTAGGGCGGGAGAGATGTAGTCCCTGGGTCTGAAGCCAAGAATAAGTCTTGCTGCCCTATTCTGGATTTGCTGGAGGGGTTGCAGAGTAGATGAAGGTAGATTCAGGAGGAGGCTATTGTAATATTCAAGCCTAGAGGGATCCGGAGCCTGGGTAACATTGAGCCTCTGGGGGATGGTGAGAAAAGGTAGAAATCCTTTGAGAAGGAAGAGCTGAAAGTGGGACCTCTTGGCAATGTCCTGAGTGTGAGGGAGGAAGGAGAGAGTGGAGACGAAGATGACTCAGAGGTTTCTGGCTTCAGAAGAGGGAGCATGGGAAGAGCCCATAGAAGAAGGCCAGAGTGAAGGGAAGAAGTTGGGTGCAGGGGTCCCAAAGGGAATGATCTCTGTTTTGCTGAAATTGAGGCAGAGATCATTGGAAGTGCACCAGGCCTAGGTGGCAGAGAGGCCGTCAGGGATGAGGTGCAAGGGCGTCCGTAGAAAGTTTGAAGAAGAGTTGTGTGTCATCAGCATAGCACTGGAAGTTGAGGGAGAAGGAGGAGATGAGGCTTGCCATCAGAGTAAGGTATATTTTAAAGAGCCAAGGCGAGAAAACAGAGCCATTGGAATCGCCATAGGTGGAAAAGGAAATAGGCGGGGAGAAGGTGCACAAAATGACTTGGAATGAGCGGTCGGTTAGGAGTTAAGCCAGTCCAGTGCCCGCTCCGAGATACCAATGGTGTCATGGAGCCTTTTTATGAGGATGGTGTGGATGACCGTGTCAAATGCAGAGGAGAAATCAAGAAGGATGAGGACAGCAGGGGAGTTGGAATCCAGGAATGCAAGCAGTTCTTCACGGGTGTACTGTAGAGCAGATTCTGTGCCTCTGCATGCTTGGAATCCAGATTGATGGTCGTGGAGACCGCCAACAAGTTCAGTGTGAGAGTTAAGTTGGGTCAGGGCCAACTTCTTATGCAGTTTCCCCAGGAAGGGGGTGATGGTAATGGGGTGATAGTTTGCTGGACAGGAAGGGTCGGCTGGTGTTTTTTTAAGGAGGGGCGCACAAGGGACTGCTTGAGGGAGGATGGAAAAGAACCTGTACTAAAGGAGTGGTTACAGAGATCAGTGAGTGTAGGGGCAAGAGAGCAAATGTTTTCCTTGATGGTTCTGGATGAGCAAGGGGCAACCTGTTTGGAAAAGATCTTCATGGAGTTCACAGCTCTGGTGACTTTTTCCGGTGGGATAAGGCAAAGGAGGAGGTTGAGTGGCCAAGGGGGGTAAGGGGATGAGGGGTGGGTTGGTGGAGTGCAGACAAGGCTGTCCTGAGTTTTGGTGGTGAAGTGGGTGGCAAGTGCATTGCAATGGGCCTGTGAAAGAGTAGGGGAGGAGGATACTGCGGAAGGGTTGGCCAGTTCCCTGAAGATTTTGAAAAGTTCAGCCATGTTGTTAGATGCTCCAGATAGCCATGCCTGAATGTGGGCCCTTTTCTTGCCACAGATAGAGAGTCTGTAATGCTTTTGGAGCAGGTGGCAGGCCAGTTTGGCCGAGGGTGACCCTGAGGTTTGCCACTCAAGTTCTGCAGCTCTGCACTTTCTTTTCAGGTCTGCAAGTTCAGAGTCGTACCAAGTATTACGCTTAGAGGCAGGTTTCAGGCGGATCGTCATGACAGAGGTGAGAATGTCAAGAGTGTTGGTGATGGACAGGTGGAGGTTGCTGAGAGCAGAGTCAGTGGAAGAGTCTGAGTTTGGCAGTCAAGGGGGGATAAAGGTGGTAGTGAATGCAGCAGCTGACACTCGTTTCATCTGGTGGATGTTCGTGAACAAGGTTGGCAGGTCTTTTGGATGAGTTGTGACAAGGCCATAGGGATCCAAGTGGGAGGAGAGAAGAGAGTGGTCAGACCAAGAGGGAGGGGTGACCAGAAGAGATGACAGAGGAAAGTCGGAGTTGATGAGGGCCTCCAGAGTGTGTCCGGCAGAGTAGGTTGGACCATAAGGAAGAATGGAGACGAATGGAGATGTGCAGAGGTCCATGAAGAGGGTGTATGCTGTACAAGGGAAGTCACCCAGGAGTAGCAGGTTGGAAGTGGTTGACAATAAGGAAGAACAGATATATGCCCCTTAAGAGAGGAACAGGGAGGTAACACCAGGAGTCCGGGAAATGGTAGTCATGGTCAGGGTGGAGGAGGGAGAGATAACTAATTTGCATACCTGGCTCTCAAAGGACGAATAGAGCTGAGTGGATAATATGGAAGAAGGAACCCACTCAGGGAAGATTAAGGCAACTCTACCACCAGCACACTCGGATCGAGACTTGGAAATTATCTTAAAGCCGTCAAGTAAGAGAGAGTCAAAAGCAGTGACTGAGCTGGTATTGAACTAATTCTCAGTAAGTACGATAATGTCAAGGTCAGTGTCTTCAAGAAGGAAGCAGATGTCAGCAGAGTGTTTGTTGGTTGAGCAGGCATTGAGGGTCGCCAGGTGGAGACAATATCTGCCTTTGAAGGTTTTCTGGGGTGGAGTACAGCGGCATGGTACTTCAGTCAGAGGTGGTGGAGCTGGGAGGGAAGTAGGGGGAGAGGCCGGAGAAGCAAGGAAGTTAATGAGAGATGGGGGGATCCAGTCAAAGAGAAGGGGGGTGGCCTAAAGACCCTGAACCAAGATGTTGCAGTGAGGTAGACATTAATGCAGCAGGGAGATGCGAAGAAGCCCGCCAAGAGGACTTCCCACTTGGTGCCGCCATTAATGGGAGAGGACGAGAAATAGGAGAGAGTAGAGAAGAGATGAGATGTCCATAGGTCTGGAGATGGGACAGAGAAGAGGATTTCATTGAAGATTTCTCTGGAGGATGCACTGAGATGGGTGTCTGCGATTGAGGGGCCAGGTGTTGAACACAGGATGTCTTTTTTGTGCTTTTTCCATCCAGATTTTGTGAGAGGGTGGATAGGTGATAGTGTAGCAGTTAGAGAAGATTGGAGAGATGGAGAGTGCCATCTCAGAGAAAAGGGATACATGAAAGAAAGGCAGAGAAAGAAGAAAGAAAGGGAGGGCTGACGGGGCTTCAAAGCTCAGTCCTGACCTTAACTCACAAGTGGCCTAATAGTTTAAGGAGGGAAGAATATAGTGCAGAGTGGTAGGAGGGATCCCCCTTTCTCTTTTCTTTAAAAACAGAAAACAATGCCATTTTTTAAAATCATTTAATTATTTTATGTGCATATGTTTGAAACAAACGTTCACATGATAAAAAACATAATTTAAAACATCAGAACACTGTTAAAAACCATCTAATCACAGTTACATCAAATCGAATAAAAAATTTACAACAAATCAAATAAATAACACATGTCAATTTAGTCAAATTCATTAAAACAAAGCGGAGGTGTCCCATTAGGTCATTTTCCTCAGCAATTTCCAAGTATAAACCACTCTAACCATATAATTATCACCAGATTATCGCCCAATCTAGGGGGTGAGTCTCGGTTTTGTGAATGTACGGAATAACGCAGCCATGACCACCAATGAATCAGCCGCAAAAATCCTACTCCAACTCTGGTCAGATTGATAATCAATAAATTGCCATAGGCCTTTCCGTGTATATCGATCAATGAATTACACAACCTGCATAGTCGTTCATCAATGGGGAATACCCTGCAAGCACCAGTGTTTGCCAAGACTGGTAAGCCCTCCAACCTTAGATAAAGAATAAAATGTGTAAGTGCTGGGTAGTGGAGAGTAGTCGGGAACTTGCGCGGATGCTCCACCAAATCACTCTGCTGAGAGAAGTTTACATATTTCCGTGTGCCAGTCAAGTGTGCTATAGATTACATTCTCTCAGATTGTCTAGATTTCTCCACATTGCCGCACAAATGGAAATACAAATCTTACTCTAGCAATTCACTCAAGTCAAACTCAGCAAAATGTTGCAGGACAGCAGACTCCATGTCTCTGAACCTTGCACTACGCGTGCACATCCATGCATGTTCAGTCATTTGGCCAATTAGATAAGTACTTTGTGATGTTCCAAATTTAATACCTGCACAAAAATGACAAACCAACATCTTCCACAGCGAGGTTAAAGATTGGCGACCCAACTCCAGTCTAATTGCCTGGACCGGTACCACCCCCTGGAGGCCCAGCAAGGACTGCAAAATCATTGCTTCCAACTTTGTTAGGCAAGACACAGCACTTCCAGGTTACGTTTCCAGGACATACAAATTAACCAGAGGTACGTAAAGCTTGTAGGCCCGAACCTTGGCCTTGATCAATCCCCCCTCCTCATGATTATCAATGACCCACTGTATAGTGAGACATTTCTTCCAAGCCTTCAGCGATACTATTTCAGGCAGTTATTTCTATTCATTCACCTGCTCTATAAGCAGGTTCCCAAGCCTCTAACTGAAGGATAACTGTCCATAAGCTTTTTTTCCAATGGTCACTATTTTAGTTTTATTACCATTCATCTGTAGCCCAGATCGCCCTAGCATACTGGTCCAATGTGTCCAATAATCATTGTAGGCCAATTGCAGTGTGATCCAAGATCACAGTATAATCCGCGTATACTAGGGAATGCATAGCTACATTATCAAATCGAGTTGGAAAGTTCTTAACTATATTCAATGTGGGGGAAAGGTCAAGACATATAAGTTGTAAAGTATGGGGGCAAGGACGCACCCCTCTTTTAATCCTCTGTTAGTAGGAAAGGTGGCAGAAAAATCTTCTTTTTGGGATAAACATACCCTATCATAAGTGTCATTGTAAGCTTACAAGGAATTAAAGAATGCAGGGGTCAATGCCCCACCGAAACAACTTTTCCCACAGCCTACTTTGATTAACACTCGAAGGCAGAACTATAGTCTATATAAGATATATATAAAGCGTAGACTCCCGGGAAAGCAATGTGTCCGAAATCAAGGTCTGAAGAACCCAAACAGATTGTGATGTACTGCACTTCTTCCTAAATCCTTTCTGAGTCAAGTTTAAACAACCGTTTATATCCACCCACGCTGTTAGAAGCTCCAAGAGAAGAACCGAGAACATCTTTAAACTGCTCTCTAACATAGCAAACAGTCTATAGTTTCCTGGTACCTGCCGAGGGTCCTTTATATGGACAGGTATTAGGATTGACTGTTGCCAAGACCGTGACAATCTACCTGTCTCATAAATATGGACAAACAGTTGATTCAAAATGTGGGCCCAAAGGCAGGGGTCATTCTCGATCGTCATATCCGATAGTCCATCCGGGCCAAATGCTCTAGAAGATTTTACCTGCATTAATGTCTTGACCAAGTTGGTCTTATGAATTTGTTGCCATACCAAGGATCCTACCATTGTTTTAAAGTTGGTCTCTACACTACAGAGGATGCATCTTTATCCCAATATAATAAGTTGACATGGCTGGCCCAACCTGCTGCCAATCCAGCACTGCAGGTTGGTATCATATGCCAAAGCTTACTAGAGTCACCTGTCCTAATGAGCTGATTCATATACTTCCAACCTGCACAGTCTTCGCTAGATCGATAACTACAAAACCAGGATTTATACTGGGTTTTCAGTTTTGAGCAATTGGCCCTATTCGGAAGTTGAATCATAATATGGTTTCTCTTGATCTTTCATAATGCCACACTCAATTTCCTTTTTTGCTAGTCACACCAACATCAAAAAGATGCCCCCTCTCTTTCACAGAACCATTGAAGTGTGTTTAAATATGAGGACATGTCCCCTGGAGCTTTTCGATGATTTCCAGCTCCCATCCACATACACCCAATAGATCCCTCCCCGACTTTTCCAAGGTGGCATCTATGGTGTTAAATTTGCATGTATTAACCACTGACCATCGTAATCGATTATCCTGGATGTTTACAATCGTATTAAAGGTAAATCTTTGCTTAGCCAAAGGTTTAGTAATCTGGCAATCAAATTCAAGGATGGCGTGGTCGCTCAAATTTATCAGGACTATAGAAAGATCCGGCAAAAAGTTCTTAATAGCTGAATTTACAAAAATAAAGTCGATTAAACTATTACAAGTCCCGCTTGACCAAGTAAACCTCACATCATCTTTCTTTGGCAAAACAGGTAGAAACTCAAATTCATCCAGTGCCTCACACCATCTTACACCTCTAACCACCCCTGGTAATCTGGCCACCTCCTTAAGAGCGCAAGAAAGTTCATGGCAATCTGCATTAAAGTCGCCGGTTACAATAATACCACCCTTCAGTTGTTGCAGGTGCCAAGCGCTAATAATATCAGATAGTGTTTTGCACAAGCAAGATGTTAAGGAAGAGCCCAGAGTGTCATAAAGGATAACCAGTTCTGCACAAAGTACATTATTATTAATTTTAATGTTTGTCATTTTTAATGTGTTTCTCGGCCTGATACAGGGAACCCCGTTCGGATGGCCTGCTATTGGTATCGGCGAGAGGGAGAAAAGTAACATAAAACCATCAGGTGAAAAAAGGGGCAGTCAGCCATGTTTCTTGAAGAAAGAATACATGAGCATTCTTAAATTTCCCCAATGCCTTGTCATTTTGGTGAAAGGATCTGTTCCCACTGGTATTTCAGGAGATTATCTGAAAAGTGCTTCCAAGGTTTATAGAATTATGTGATTGTGAAGATCTGAGCACCTTCAGCCAGGACCATGGTGCTCTCTTGCCCCTCTCCGATCAATGGTCCATCTCCCTGTTTTCAATTGCCCTGTGATGGCCTGGCACCGATCTTGTGCCCACATTGACCTCTTTCTCTATGCCGCCCAATGGGTAAAATACAGCAAACTCAAATGCGGGCGCTCTCTCTTATTATGGCATTTCCGGGATTGAGGGCGGGGCTTCCCCCACACAGCCAATCAGATGGTCTTGCGGCCAATGAACACCAAATTTCACTCCGTTCAGCCTTCCACAAAAGTATGGTCTCTGCAAATCTGCACTCAGTAGTGCACTCGCCAGATGTGCGGAAAATGTGAACATAACACCCAGATTTGATTTTAAAGAAAAAAATATGAATATAAAGCAATGCAGCACAAAGTGGAACGTTTCCTAACAGAGTGTGCACAGGGATGCGAGATTTAAGGAATCACTAATGTTAAAAAGAACAGAAACATGTCGAGACAACTCTCTGGACTGAAAACAGAGACATAAATCTAGGACACATTAATTCTAGTAGAATCTGGTACTTCAATATCTGTTTTACAAGTACCAATTGTGTATGTATCTTCTGTGAATTTGTTTTAACTCGCTACCTAAGCCTGTTACGTTATCTCTGTTACGTTATCTCTTGTTTTATATTGGATGTTATGTATTGTATGTGGACCATCTTATTTAATTATATGACTGGAAAATTAACACGTTGGTAATGAATGTTGTAAATAGTCAAGTTTCCATTAGTAAGAATACTTTTAAAACATGTGCATCTAGTCACTGTGGACATTTCACAACATGGGTGCGTACAAAAGAAGATTGGCTTGTCTGCAGTGACTCTATAGTCACACACCAAGCTAGATTGCCAATGGCTTAAAAAAGGGCTTACTTAATGTTGCTAAAGGCAAAGTTTTAGAATATGTTTTATATTCTTTGTGAATAGCAACATGCAAAATGGATGATTGAAACAGGAGAATAGGGTAATACATGTTTATGTAAACTAGAGGATAGATAGTTACTTGCTTGCAATATAAAATCACTATGAAATAAATGTATATATTACAATGTCAAGATTATATAAATGACAAAAAAAAAGCATTCGGCAATCTTCGACTTCAATTTTATTGTGTAAAATACTGTATATTGTAATACATATGAAACAAGTAAACGGTAGGATGTACATGCAAAAACAAGTACAGAGTTTTAAAAATAAATGAGATCTGATCACTAATTAGAATTTTATGGGAGGATTTATGTATATTGTCTTTTACTTCTTATGTGTGTGGGTGGGCAAAATAAGGATGCACACAAACTTTACAAGGAGTATTGCAATTAAATTATAAGGGAAAACAGCCTACTTTAAGTACTAGTTGATGTATTCCATAAAGTACTTCTATTTCAATTGTGGCAGTATCCACAACAGTCTGGGAATGTGTTCTGTCATTACACTGTGGATTTTGATTAAAAATACAATATGCTATAATTTGTTTTGTTAAAGAAATACCAATTTATTTTTATAGAGTAGATTAAACAAAATTGTGATAAACTACTTATGTGTGTAGGTTTCCCAAAAGAAAGGATGCACAAAAATGTGAAAATAAGTACTTTAATGACAATTTAGTGATAATTACACTATTTGAAAGTTACATTTGGTTTAATAGAACAAAGGGATTCCACATTGCACACACGTTTCTGGGCAAATAGAAGAATTAAATAACAATGCATTTTGTTTTTTAAGTTCAAAATTATTTGTAGATTATAAAATGTCATTATTAACTTACCATGTGTGTAGGTGGCTTAAACAAGGATCCACACAGATTTTTCAAGAAGTATTGAAATGACATTTACAAGAATTTTAGTGTAGCTTGTCGTAAGTGTTGATGTAATTACATACAGGAAATGTTGTATTGTCTACCTATTATTTCAAATAATGGTATGACTACACTTTAAAAAGATTGATACTCAAAATAATGGTACAACGTTGGCATGTCTTCATATTTTTATCTGTAAATCAGATGACATAGTTAGGTTATGTGTCTCAGTTTCCTGGTTAAGGGTGCATAAAGTACTCTGCACATTTGATATAGTTTAGCATGAAAAAAAGTTTGTACAGAAATGAAACATTGTTTTTTTGTATATAGTTATTTATTTTTATAATATTATTAGTGTCCTTTTTTTCTAAAGAAAATATACAGAACTTGGAGGTGCACAAACTATTGATGTTTTGGGCAATTCTATTTTAGAATTTGCTGATGCAAAACCAGTTTTGTGGTTACCTTAGTGATTAGTGGGGCTGTTGGACCCATGCCGTTATTCTTGTCCCTAAAGCAGCCTCTACACATTCCTCCCTTTTCCAAGTCTAATTCTTTTAAGCTCCATTATTGTTAAATATAGGGTGCATAGTGTAGAGGAGCAGAGGTATACATCTGCAGGAGATCCTACCCCCCTAGCTCCCCTGTATTGGAGACATGAGACGGTTCCCTGTCAAACACCAGCTATTGTACCAATACCGCAGCAAGTATTTGGAAGAAGGTATCCATTAAGACAACCATATCGAACGTACCCTCGAGTTGATGGCAGCTTTCAATAAGAAATCTCTGAAGTAATATGAGACAGAGCTAAGAAAATGGACTGATGACTTCATAAGAAAGTGTGCACAAAGTCCTGAAATACTGAATGAAGACACTCTATGAATCCTAGACGGAAAATGACGTACAAGCATGGCAACCAATTGTATTAGTCCATATAACGAAGGACCTTACAGCTTGAGAAACCAATGAAACACTGTATAACTGATTTTTCTTAAAATTACATGTTTAAAGAGGTAGTGATGAGTTGTCCATCTGATAACTGACAGCCAATAACAAACCTAGCTCCTATATGATTGTATATCTAGATGTGTCCCTTAACCAATCCAGGCCATGATAGGGTTTTCACTGTTGCCAGATAGCATGATGTCATACTGAAACATAAAGTGAGTATGTAATTGTATTTCATGTGGAAATCGCTGAGAATAAGCGTACATCTGTTGATGTTCATTGTAACTCCCCGTTTTAGATAATTGCTAATAAAACAGCAACTTGCCATCTTCTTGAGTTTGTCCGGTTATTTGGACTCAGAATTATTCTGGTGCAATCCCATCCAGTAACAGATGCACGTTAAACGGCCATATGCTCAATAGTTTTCTTTTTCAATGTTTAAAAAATGGAACCGCAGGTATAGTTAAATGTTTGTTTCTATTTTCTATTTTCATAGCTATTGTCACTCTTGTATACAAGTTTTACCCTTTTTAGAGTTTGCTTTAGGATGGTAATATTAATAATTATACATTCTATGCGCTACATTGAGGCTGAAAAAGAAGAAAGAACTGAAGTTCGGATCCTCCCTTTCATTGGAGTTGTAATTTTTGGGTCATGTTGTTCATGACCAAAGTAGTCATATAATGTGCATTTAATTGAATGTTAACATCCTCAGTAGGTCTGTCATATAGAGATGTTTGTACAAAGTGAGATAGAATTTAACTAAATATCAATTTTTAGATATTTTAGATAAGTGAGTAGAGTTTTTTTTTTCTCTCCAATGAGACGTTTTTATTATCTCTTCACAATGATTAATTTGTACAACCTTAATTGCTTGAGTGTAGGAATACATTGAGTATGCATACAGTACTATTATGGAGAAAAACAAACGTCACCACTCTTCTTTTTATTTCTATTATAAAATGTATTGCTTTGTCTTTCAGAGCTGTTACAGTGAGTGAACAGAGGAGATGAGTCACCCATGAAAGAAATTAGGTAAGCCATTGTGCAGACGATATGTTCGTTTCTATAAAGTTTATAATTATTATAGCTAGTGGTATGGTAGTGTTCTAAAATATATATTGGGTTCATCCAAAGGCCGTGGTCACTGGCCATGGCTGAGATCTATGGCTAGTGTCGCGGAAACCATCTATGGAATCACAAAACCCTTGAAATTCAAGGAAAAGAACTTTAGTGTCAGGGACGTTAAGGTGAGAACTTACTGCAACAAAACCTGTGAAATTCAGCTAAAGCCACCTTAACTTTGTGCCCCATGTTCCGCAGCCTATAACCACAATAATGACCTCACCTATGACATCACTGATGACATCACTAATTCCCTTACAACTGTAACTGGCACTAAGCATGGCCTTCAGTCTAAGTCAGTGTGCATGGCCAAATATATTTTAACATATTAATGAGCCACTAGTCATGGACTTTGGCCATGGACACTGGCCACTGCCTTTGGCCATGCCCACTGTATATTTAAAAACCTCAACTGGCCACCATCTGTAGCCATTAGCTTTCACACCCACTACAGCCTTCAGGCGTTTACACTATATACTAAATACACTAATGAGCCACTGGCTATGGCATTCAGCACAATACTGGGGAGCGGCCAGGGCCTTCGACCGTGCCCCCTGCATATTATAACCTATAATTGGGCCACTAGCCACGGCCTTTGATCATGGCCAGTGGCTACATCCTTGGCTATGCCCAGTGTGTATTTTAAAATACTGACGTGTCACTAGCTATGGCCTTTGGGCGTGCCCACTATATATTTACAACACTAACCAGTCATTAGCCATGGCCTTTGGCCATGCCAACTGTATATCGTAACAAATTAATGGGCTCTTGCCATGACCTTTAGCCTTGGCCAGTGGCTATGGCCTTCGACCTTGCCCACTGTATATTGTAAAACAATAACGGAACACTAGGTAGGGTGTTGCACCATTCCCACTGTGTATTGGACAACACTAACCAACCATTAGCTACGGCTTTTGGTGATGTCCAGTGACCACAGCCTTCATCATGGCCAAGTCTATGTGCTAAATTGTTACTAAGATAATTAAAGTTTTTATGAGTTAATCAGTGATATCATCTGTTATGCCATCCTTGTGGTCATATGCTGCTCAACGGGGGCATGAAGTTAAGGTGGCTTTAGCTGAATTTCAGGGGTTTTGGTGCGTTAAGTTCTCACTTTAATGTCCCTGCAACTAAAGTTTTTTCCTTGAATTTCAAGGGTTTTCTTATTTAATGGATTTGTTCCGTACATGGCCAGTGGCCATGGTCTACGGTCATGCCCACTGTATATTTTAGAACACTACCAGACTACTAGCCATGGCCTTTTTCTATGGCCAGTGGGCACCGGTTTTGTTATTCAATTGATTTTTTCCACACATGGCAAGTGGCCACGGTCTACGGCCATGCCCACTGTATATTTTAGAACACTACCAGACTACTAGCATGGCCTTTTTCCATGGCCATTGGGCACGAGTTTTGGAATTCAATGGATTTGTTCCTCACATGGCCAGTTGCCACAACCTTTGGCCGTGCCCACTGTCCATTTTAAAACACTGCCAGAACACTAGCCATGGCCTTCAGCCATGCCCACTGTCCTTTTTAAAACACTACCAGGCCACTAGCCATGGCCTTCGCCCATGACTGTGCCCACTGTCCATTTTTGAAAACTACCAAACCAGTGGGCATGGCCACTCTATATTTTAAAACACTTGCTACCCATCGCTCAAAGCCGTTCATCAATCACAAACTGATTGTTACCTGTTTTTGACAGTTGTATTGTTAGGTATAGACGATTGCAGGCTTTGAGAACTCAAAAAGTTTTTAGGCAATGCACAGAGAGATTTTAACCTGAGAGAGGAATTGTTCCAATAAATATGCTGGCAAAGTATACGAGTGCTCATCTTTTAAACCCAGCAATATGTCATGAAATATTTCCTGGAAAATATGAATCTCAATACAAAACAAGTGTTTGTGGTCAGGTGGGTAAGCACCTGCACTGGCAGCGTGACAACCTGAGTAAAGTCCTGGTAGCCAAATACTTGAGCAAGCTTGACAACCAAAAAAAAACCCCCAAAGGATTGTGTCCGCCATCTGAAAAGAAGTTATGCTGTCCACCCACATGTCTTCTTTACTTGTGCCCTGAAAAGCTGCCACAATCCGGGAAAAATAACTGCACCAGTGTCCATGATTGCATACTCTCTTGCCACATAGTGGGTAAATATTCAGGACATACTTGCCCTCTCATCATTTATCCTCCTTACCCCAATGTCTGACTTTCAACAGTGCCAGCTCCCCCTACTTCCCAGATGGCCTCCTCACCTCCCCTCCCCAGGCCTCTCCCATTCCCCTGATAACACATTCTGTTTCTGTGACGCAGTTTGCTTTGCAGTTTGCTTTGCGAGGTCAACTATTCGCGGATATACCTGAGGTTACAGAAAAGCTACGGGTTGCAAACTCAAACCCTAGACCCCGTCCAACTCTCAAATTTCACTTGATGCCCAGCAGTCACCCTCCACAAGGCTAGCCTAATGGCATTTGAATTTTTTTGACCTGCAAATGGCTTATTTCCTGTGTTTCATTTTCCAATATCCTCGGCTGTAGCTCCGACTATCTCTCGCATCAATAGAAAAACCACTGGCGGCTGCTTCATTTCTAAAAACACCAAGTTTTGCCAATTTATCCATGATATAGCTAGCTATTTTGGAGAAGGTTGCACCCCATACTCAATCAAATATTTAAAAAATGACTGCACAGAATAACCTGAAACCAAAAAAAGGTCTCCAGTAAACGCTTTGTGTCCAAGTTGTTTCAGACCTGGTCCAAATCCATCCAGCGTTTTGGGCTGTGCACTCTGGCAATAATTGGCCTTGTTTGCCTATAGGAACATGAATGGGAAGTAGGCCACAACATTGTTTTTTTGTGTTTTCTTAAAAGATTTTACATTTTTTAACAAATCTTTCCCAAACTTTGCAGTCTGGGGCACCCGTGCGTCCCTAATTGACTTCAAAATTTTAACCAGATCCGTTGCACAAATTAAAGGTTATTAGCAATAGCATTTTTAAGAGGTTCCTATTGAAGTCCTAACTCACCTTTACTATAGGGCAGTGATCGCTGCCCTATAATATATTTATATATGAATACGTATACACACAATGCTCTCATGTGCTATATAGGCACAAGTGTGCTGTAAATGCACACTCCATGGCATGTTAGGCACATCACTAACACATAGTTAGAAATATAGCAATCGATGATGTCTTGTGTAAAAATCGCCCAAAATGCAAAGAACTTTTTCCCTACGACTTGCCTACTTCTGCGGGTGATACCACGCAGTGAAAGCTAATTTATCCTGTGGGCGGACAAACAACATTTGGGAGCTACTTTGCTTGCCTTTCCTCGCAAACCTCTTAAATCCTCACTGGACCTACAGGTGTGCAACCATTGGACTTTCTTGGAAGTGTAAATCTATTAAGAAGAACGTTGCAGCTGATTGGGTAATGACCCCTTCCCATGGAGCATTTTCGCTCATGTCTCACTTCCCTCTCTCACCCACAGTTCATCTGTTATTTGAAAATGCAAATTTTCATGGCTGCACACTGACCCAGCCGTGCAGGTCTGACTGCTTTGTCTTCTCTTTTTCATTGGGAGATTATCAATCAAGAGTTTGTATAGTTCAGGTTTCTAGGCTTTTAACTTGTTCCCATTTGAGTTACTCAAACATGGTTATTGGAAGCCTATTTACAAACTGAGGTACATGGGCAGCAAAAAAACATAGGGCCTCATCACGAGTTGAGCTGTAGTCCTTAAATGCGGTGGTAATGGTACTACTGCCGCATTTAAGGGCTGGCCCTATCACGAGTTGGGCGCTAAATTGGCTGTTTTACCTCCAGTTTTTTTCTGGAGGTGAAAATCCCTGTTTTCGGCAGTATTACAGCCGGCTGTATTAGCCCGCAGTATTAACACCGAAAATTCCCCATTGATCCAATGGACCCAATCAGGAATGGGGATTTACCAATAAGGCCCAATCCGTGATCCGGTGGTAATACCACCGGAACGGTCGGTGCAAGGGCTATTACAGTCTGCGGTATTACAGCCGAGAATACAGCCCAACTCATGATGAGGCCCATAGAATTGAAAGCATCACTCCGTTCTGTTGTGAGGCTGTGGAGGTTGAAGAGCCTATATTAGAAGTGGGAAGAGGATTGCCTGTGAGATTAGATGTATTTAAAGACATGCTCACTGTCCCCGATGTCCCCATCTGTGACAATGGTAATTTGTGCAGCAATTCTCGTCTTTTAAACATTAAGTGGATTTCATGTGTAGCACGTTTTATGCTCTGAATCCCTTCCAGGAACTTATAGGTTTTAGGAGAATAAGTTTAATGTTGAACCAAGAGCAAAGGTCAGTGTGAAGTTCTCCACAGCATGGTAACTCTCAAACTGCCCCGGCGTGCATCCCATCTGCTCAAGTGGGTGGAAGAGGAGTTCTAGAACTAGCTACAGTTGCTCCTGGTCCCTCCTCTTTTTATTTTCCACGCTGCTCATTTGATCTGGTGGATCACTGATAATTTTGTAACCGATTGAATGAGGAAGCATTTAATACATTACATTTTAATCCATATATTTTGCTTTTCTCCAGTTTCTTTAAACATGTCCTTGGGGTGAACCAGAAAACCATGCTGCACACACTGGTTTGGTGAAATATGGGGCCACTTTGAAATAGTTTTCTAGGGCCACTTTTAGTTCCCAATCCAGTCCTGCCCTATACACTTCTGCTGAAATGGTAGATCTGGTTTTCATCCACTTGCGAATGAATGGCTAGACTGGATGAGGCGATTGAGTGGGCAAGGAGGCACTGACAAGGGTCTGATAAGAAGAACAAATCATGGCCATACCCACTAATCATCTGCTCTTCAAGAATGAAGGGAACAATGAGAATACTGCCAACCTGTCCATAGTGGCCGCTGATAGAGTGATGAGAAAGATTTTGAAGTTCACTGTATTGAAGGACGCAGAGAGCTCCAACAGCAGCTGTAATGATGAGGTCCATTCCTTGCTCACGGCCAGGATTTTAACCCTAATATCACGGAGGGCAGACTCAGTAACACGGCTGGGTTTGAAACCATACTGTAACAAATGCAGACCTTGGTGGGTTTGCAGGTGAGTTAGTAGCATCTTTGATGTGGTGGGCCATAAGGATATTGGACATACAGGTACATGACACATGATGGACACACCAAGCTTTGACAATGTCAATGATAACCCCTATAGGTTTGATCTTTTCTTGGTAAGTAGAGATAGTATTGCTAGGGATGGGATGAAAAGTAAAAAGGTGGGATACCTGGCAGGGACAATACCATTGAAATATTTGAGCAGTACTCATAATAACACGCTTTTATAGTGGAGATGTTTTCAATTAATAAGTCTGAATGCGTTTGACATAATTCTGCCAAGAGGTGAAACTTGGCTTAGGTGGTTAAACGAGAGAGGGGTTTCTGGAGTGTGGAAACAATTGAATAGGGCTGGCATCCTTGATGGCCTTGTGGTACAATTTTGAGTTTTGCTATATGGGTTATGCCTCTTCTTCTCAAATCGATATACAGTGTTAATAACGAAAAATAAATAACGACAAAAAGGTCCAGTGACACATGAATAATGACATTATAACAAAATAATATGTGGGAGGTGGGCCAAGGGATAAAAAAGGTTGGGGGGTTGGAAGAGTAGTAAAGCGGGGGAAATGGGGGATTTGGGTAGGACCCCCCAAATTAAAAACGAAAATAGATATGTTTTCGTTATTTAGGTGTCACTAAAAATGTATGTCATTATTTATGTGTTGTTTTAAACACATGGAAACCTCAAATCTCTTTTGCCATTTATGTTTGACTTGTCTGTAGCATTTTTTGTGTTCCTTGTGCTTTATGGAGCAGATGGGCGACTAATACGTTTGACACGTATTAGTCAGCAAATAGTTGTGACATTTCTAAGGTTACCTACTCAAAAATTGGCAGCAACTTAATGGGAAACCCTTTCCCATTAATGGGCAAACAGAACAGGTATGCTTGATTACTGGCCTTTTCTCACGGTATGGAATACCCCTTCAGTAAATATTTTGAATGGTTTGTGGAATTGCCCATAAAAGATCACACTCATCAGATAATTTCTTCCAGAGCCATTCGGCTAACTCCTGTCCCAGGGTAGATTATCAGGATTCTCTGGTATACTTCCCTGTCCTAAGCGAACACTGCTTCTGCTTTCTTTGATCTGCCAATTGGTAAGTTAGTGGGAGCCAATTAATGGCTTACTGTTTCTCTGGTTCGTGTACAGTGTTGATAAAATATTCAAATAGCAGATAAATAATTATGACATGGTTGAACGAGTGGCTAAATAGCGAGGGTTGGGGAACACTGGGCATTGAGGACTGCTGCCCGCTTCCCAATGCTTGCCCTGGAGTCAGTATATGGGGGGTTCGAAGGGAATCTCTGGAATTCCCACACTTGTTTGTCAGACCAATCTGTTGTGGCCAAGGTACTGCCTTCACATACACGCACCTCGCCGAGCAGGGTCTACACACAGAGCCGGAGCTACATTTCAATGCAACTTCTGCACTCTTTAACTTTCCCCGAACTGCCGAACCCCACCTTCCGGTATCCCACAACTAGAATGTCAACATGACACCCCCTCCCCAATTTAAACAATTACCGATGTGAGTAGAGATGCACAGGACCGTGGTTCACTAGTCCATTTCCTCTATGAGGCGGCATGGATTGTTCCTGGCTCTCTGAGGCCGAGAGCTACAGTGTTCAATAGTGTTCAATAGTGTTCAATAGGTCCTCTGGATACAGATACCCCAGCCATGATCTACGGATCTGACACATATAGGTCCTCATGATCTCCTTGGTATGGATCATCAGACTCGTAGTCAAGGGGTATCTCCACTCTGCCACTGAGACGCTGTGATCCTGAAAGCGGAACCTTCTTGAATTGTGACGAATTAGGCATGGTCGGACCCCCGTCTCCTTGGGCCGTGATCATGGAGCCCTTCTTCTCAGTTATGACGAGTGGCTCCTCTTGGAATGCAGCCGTGTGTTTGTGAGTTTGAGGTTGTTTTACAGCTACCACATCCCCTACGACCAGGTGGAGTCTCGAGCCTTTCAGCGATGGTCTGCATATGCCTTCATGTGTTCCTTTGCAGCCTGATCCCGTTCTCTCACCTCAGCGGCCACCCGGGGCCGGTCCTCAGATTGGCGGGCCTGGGACAAACAAGTCCTTACGGCACTCCCGAACATGATTTCTGCTGGAGTTTTCCCCCTGGTGCTGTGTGGGGTGATGCGATAGTCTCGCAACAGCTGGTGTAGTACGATTATGCCATTGGCTTGAGGCCACAGTGGAGTGACTTTGTGGTGGTGGAACCTCATGGACTCACTGAAGTTGTAGAAGCTATGTCCATTGAAAGGTGGTCCATTGTCCATCTTTACTTGGTGCCGGATGCCGTAAGCTGTGAAGATGCAGTCTAGCACCGACATCACGTGATGGGCAGCAGCTGATGATAAAATTTGCGCTTCAGGATACCTTGAGTACTCATCCATGACGGCCAGGACATACCTCCCCCTTCAATAGGCTAAAAGAAGTCCACCACAACAGCCTCCCATACCCCTCCAGGGAGCTCAGACATCCTCAGTGGCTCAGGATGACGGTTTAGTGTCAGGAGACAGCAGTTGGGGCATTGCTTCAGTAGTTCCTCCACCATGGAGTCCAACTGCGGGAACCAGACTTTTTGGCGCAACATTCTCTTTGTGGAGACCACATCCCTATGGCCTTCATCGGCCAGCTCTATCACCTTTCTCTTCAATGCATTTGGGATCACTACCTTGTGGCCTTTCAGCAGGAGATTGTCTTCTGAAATCGCTAGTTTCTCTTTCACTTGCAGAAAGCGGTCCTCTTCCTGGAGTACATTTTCTGAGGAGTGACGGCCTCATTCCTTGGCCCTTCTCCATTGGCCTGAACGGAGCCCTTCACATACGAGTTGACAGACTTCATCTGCATCCACTTCCTGCACCAGACGGGACATTTCGATGCCTTCGGGCACCGCCTGTTGTATCAAGTATCGCAGGTAGCAGTCTGTCACTGAGGGTTCTGGTGTGCACTCCTCTCGTGGGTGACGGGATAGGAAGTCAGTCAGGTTCTCTTCTCTGCCCGGCCTGTGGATGATATTGAATGCATAATCCTGTAGCCACAGCTCCCATCGTGCTATGTGAGGTGGCATCTTGGCTTGTGGGTTGCCACACAGAAATAAGAGTGCCTGATGATCTGTTACAACCCGAAATGGCTTGTCATAGAGGAACAGGTGGAAGTGTTTGCACGCCCACACCATGGCAAGGCTTTCTTTCTCCGCCTGTGAGTAGGCCTGCTCCGTGGCTGATAGGCTCCTGCTGGCGTACGCAACTATGTTTGATTGGGTCAGGTCTTTTTCATCAACGTGTACCAGGGTGACACCTAGACCCACAGGACTAGTGTCGACAGTGAGCTTGGTTTTTCGTTCCGAGTCATAGTACGACATGTTTTAAGCTTTGGCTACTCTTTCATAGATGACTTTGAAGGTTTTTTGGCAGCCCTCAGTCCAGTTGACTATGACGTTTTGTTTCATCAACGCCCTTAGGGGGCTCGCTGACTGTGGCAAAATCTTTTATGTATCTTGTGCAGTAACTTGCTAGGCCTAAGAAAGACCTGAGTTCTGAGATGTTGGTTGGTGGAGGTGTCTCATTAAGGGCAGCCACTTTGTCTGGATCGGGTGTCATGCCCTTTTCTGAGAATACATGTCTGAAGAAGTGTAGTGTGTTTTTCCTGAACTTGCACTTTTCTTGGTTAAGTGTGCGATTGGCAGCTTCTAGGGCCATGCACACCTTTGCCAGGGTTTTGTTGTGCTTTCCCACATCAGTTCCAAAGACCAGTATGTCGTCACTATAGTTCAGACAGATTGGAATGTGCTTTATTATGTTGTGGACCTCTGCCTGAAATATCTTGACTGCTGAAGAGACCCCGAAGCTCAGGCTTTTGTACCTATACAACCCTAGATGGGTGACGAAGGTTGTAATATTCCGACTTTCCGAGCTTAGGACTAGCTGATGATATCCTTTCTTCAGGTCCAGCTTTGAGACGACCCTGGCTCAGTTAATAAATGTATCATATCAGTGATACGCGGAGCCATGTGTCTTTCCCTATAGATTGCCTGGTTTGGCCGCCTCATGTTCATGCAGAGTCTTATCACGTCTGACCCTTTCTTTGGTACTGGGACAATGGGCGAGACCCACGTGGTGGGACCTGTCACCGGCTCTATGATGTCCTGCTCGAGGAGCTTGTGTAGTTCATCTTCGACCTTTTTCTGGATGTTTACAGGTATGCCCCTATAGTTTTGTGCTATCGGGCGCATCGACTCGTCGATGTGTAGCTTGATGTATTTTTTACAGAGCTTTCGGATGGCTTTGAATAGTTTGGGGTAGAGGTTCTTTATCATGTGTACCGGGTCTGTATACTTCTGGACAATGATCTTGTACAGCACATGGATTAGACCCATCTCTATAGCAGTCTTGAAGCTTAATATGCAGCCACTTTCTTTGCCAGCCTTCAGCACGTGGATTAAGACTTTCTTTTCCTAGCCCTTGTACCTGCATGAACCTTCAAATTGGCCTGCATATTTGAGAGGTGTGGTGGCTCTGTATGCATACATTTGCACAGTGGTTGTACTCCGCTTTTGGCGTTCACGGTAGTTCTTGAAATATTTCCTCACTGATGACGTTCACTGTCGCCCCTGTCTCAATGAGGAATTGCGTGGGTCTTTCATTGAGTTTTATGATACTTGTGGAACTGTGCTCTGTGGCCGTGGCATTTCCTAGGGCATACACGTATGCCTTGTTCGACTAAGTATCGCACGTGGCATTGTGAGCGTCTCTCCAGTCGTACCCGGGTCACATATCTTCTCCATTCCCTTCTTTCTCTTCCGTTTCTCTCCTCCCCAGAGTCTCGGTCTTTGGGTTTAGGTCCACCGATCTTGTTGTTGTGGGTGTCGTGCCCGATGGTTGGGGTGTCGTGGGCCAGGGCTTGGGCTTGTACCTGGGGGGAGCCTCTCACCCTCTCTCTCTTCCTTTGTCTCTGTTGAGGCGGCAGATTGTCTTGAAGTGTCTTTCCTTGCCACGCGTGGCACAGCGCTGTCCACTTGCTGGGCAGGATCCTTCATGTGGATATTCAAACCCACATTCGAAGCAGAATGGTTCATCCTGCCTTCTCTCCTGTTGTAGTAGATGTACTGCCTCACCTATATCTGGGTGTTAAAAATGTCCACCTGTGAGTCAACCGTCCTTTCTGACCTGGCCAGCGTTAGTTTTTCATCTAATGTGCATTCCTTTTGCAGCAATTCTCTTCGGAACGTCTGGGATTCACATCTGGCAATAATTTGCGATCATAGGGACTTGGTGTTGGAGTAGTTTGCGAAGTCGCAGTTCTTCATTTTAATTCTCAGTCTCATGACAAAAGCGTCCATCGTCTCACCTTTTGCTAGTTTGGTGCTGTGAAGCAGGTGTCGCTCATAGTCCGCTTTAGTGTGTGGGGTGATAAACACGGATAATGCATCCTTTAGTTCTTGCAGAGAGCCTATGGATGTTGCAGGCATCTCGTCAATGAGGTCACGCGTAGCCGGACCAACTGTCAATTTCAGTAGGCATTTTTGTCTATTCTCCTCCATGGGCCCCATGGCCCCCATGTACAGTTCAAAGTCTCTCATCCATCGAGATCACCTTGGCTCCATGTTGCTGGTATCTGCAACATCAAATGCCCCTGGCATTTGGGCTGTCAAAGACTTGCAAAGTCTGTATTGGGCCTGCTCCTGTGGGGCTGCTGGTCTCTGATCCACTGCCCTTTGGGCCCCATCTGTTGCCTGTGCCCCATCCTGGTCAGACATCCTCCTTTCTGATGGACCCCTCTACCTTCAATATTTCGATGGCCGCCTCCAGGCACGAGCACTATGTTAGAGGGAAAGGAATGCTCTGCTGTGCAGCAGGACCTCTCAATGTCCGCCTATTGGCATAAGCACCATTGAAGGGATTAATCTGCACACTCACTGTGTGTGATATGTCACAGCCGCAGCCCGGGACTTAAATCCGCTCCACCGAGCATTCAAGGGTGGGCAGGGCACCCTCCCTGCATGGAGAAATGTTTTCCCCTTTTTCGCCGAGAGCGAGAAATTACTGCCGCAGGCCGGGACTCAAATACTCTCCACCGAGCATTCCAGGGTGGGCGGAGCACCGTCCGTACACGTGCCAAACCACTCTGCTCTTAGGCACCATGGGCGTCTGCATTTCCTGCAGTTCCCCTCTTCACCAGTGCTGTGGCCAAGGTATCACCTTCACATGCGCGCACCTCGCTGCGTGGGATAGACACACGGAGACAGAGCTACGTTTCAATGCAACTTCTTTATTCTTTTACTTTCCTCGAACTACCTAACCCTGCCTCCCCTACATCACTTCCCCTTTCACCTCCTGCCTCCCGCTATCCCACAACTAGAACGTCAACATGACACAATCGAACACTCCCTAAGAAACATGACTGGTATTCGGGAGTAGGGGACCCCAGGCATTCAGGAACTTTCAAAGGGCCCCCAGTCTGCGCGCGGGCTACAGTAATGGATTGCAATTTTCTGTGTAGACTGTCTGTTGCCCCTCTGCAATCACTCAAAGTCCAATTGTCTTAAAGGAATAACATCCTGAAGATGGCAGTCCATATCACAAGGGAATTCTCAGTATTAGTATACCTGTCCCGTCTTTATGTTCATCCTATCGTGTTGATATCTCCCAGCACCCCGATGTCCGTGGTTTTTTTGTGCTATACACACAAGTAAATAAATAATAAATTAGGGTCAGAAGGATGATGAAAAAAATAACCTGTCTTAATTCACTGACTGTTTCGAATTTCTCTTAAGAGCAGAGTATTTGTTTGACTGCCTCTGTGACTGTCTCCTTCCTAATGAAGGAGGCTAAATGGTGGTGACCGAAGGGTCTTCTCCCTACCATCCCCAAGCCCATCATCCTCTAATTTGGAGAGGCACCTGCCCCCTTTGGTTATCCCATTACAGGGCTCCAAAGCAGACGTGGGACTTTGTCATCTGGGACTTTGGCACAGATGAGACCGCAATAAAGTTATCAAGATTGATAATAAAGTGTTGCAGTTAATATGAATATTAACGTTTTCATTTATATCCAGAAAAATGTAAATTCGTCAGTGATAAAGTAACGGTTTATCTTGATAGACTATTTTGGCAAAACTACATTGCAGAAAGTATGTTGGGCCTCATTACGAGTACGGCAGCAAGTTTTAAAATTGGAGGCAACCGAATTACCTCCTATTTGACCACCATGCCAAATTCTGAGTTTTAGCTTTGAGTTGAAGATTTACCTCCGGCAAAACTCCCCAAAATCGGCAGAAATACTGCAGCAGTAATTTCACAGCGGTTATTCCGCAAAACAAATGGACCCAAAATAAATCTGGATTTTCACTGCTACCACCACTTGTGATCAGTCGGAAATTCCGCCTGACCAAGTGGCAGTGACAGTAAATCCGTTTGGTGGTATTTCAGAGGATTTTCCGCTGAAATACCTCCAAACTCGTAATGAGGCACATTGTGTTTGTATGTAAACGTCTTGATTTCGACAAATGTGTATGCTATAACTCAATGTGTTTTGTTTTCAACTGTTATGAGAATACAACGGAAACATTACAAATGATAATCCTGTAAGAAAATGTAATAACTATTGTATTTATTTTATATTTGTAAGATATGTATTTAGCATTTATTTAGATGTGGGAAACTAAGGCACAATGTTTATCAGGGGTCTGCAAACCTTTGGCTCTTCAGATGTTTGGGCTTACAACTCCCTCCAGCCGTAGCCATCCTAGACAATGGTGTAGTCCAACACATTTGGAGGTGGAAGGTTGCAGACACCTGGATTAGATGATTACATGCAGAACAGTCCTTCAACATGGCAATTATACATTCCACACCACTATAATAGCAGGGAAGTTAATCAATACATTTAGCAATGGGATAGACAGTTATTTCTTTTCAGAATCAGGAATACGAAAGCTTTTTTAAGTGCTGATGGGCTGGATGTGTTTTGAGGGTGGTGTTTCAAAGTTGAGTGATGGCTGGGCACAGTCTTTCTGTCTACGGTATGATGATCAGGCAAGGGGCATAGGGCCTCAACCCCCATGCCAACATTCGGTCTCATTAAGGTGCTAATGTGCTGGTTGGTTTGTAATGGCAGCATACATTGCCTTCAGTTCAGCGTCGTTGCTCCACTTCCCTCTGGCAGGCAGAAAATTAGCGGGTTTGATGCACATGTACATTTTTGACCTGTAAAGAAGACCCACACCCCTCTTCCCGTTTAAGCTTTTGCCCCTGATCATCATTTGGTGTATTCAGTTTGTTGACACTGTTCTGTGTTCTTTCACTGCCCCTCCCCTTTTGCTGTATCTATCATAGTAATAGCCTTGTCATTTTTCTACTTTCAGAATTTTTTTACAAATATGAGCTTTGTTGGAACTGTGCTATCAATGTTTTGGTCTTTACTGCTCTTCTAGGTTTACAATCTAAAAGCACAATAACTTTATTTAAACGTATTTCAAATTTGCACAAGCTGATTTAGTTCTCCTTGTAGAGTATGTGATCCTCCACCCATTTTTGACGCACAAAAGACGAAAGTATGTCATGCCTAGAACTATGGGGAACGGATCTGGAGGGTGCCGCATTGACACCCACGGTACCCTTCTTATTGCACCAACTGCTGCAGCATGAAATTATACCTGCCAGTAAGATAAAAAGAACAGGGGTATGCACACGGTTTTGGTGCTACAGGTTGTTCAGAGAGAGACTTCATCACTCATATCACACATGATATCATCAGGAGATAATAGAGTGGCTGTGAGGTCAGCACCCTCTAATGCCCCCTTTTGCTTGTTAAAGATGACTTCTAACACCTGCAAGCTCTTGTGCGTGTTTGTGATTTTCTTTACCTCTCGGATTAGACACTCTAGATTCACAAAGCATCTAAGTACTATCTTGAGCCATTCAATCAAAAACTCCATTTGGAGATTTGGGGATTTTCTTTCTACTGCTGACCAATACACACTAAACTGTCGAGCTCATGTCTGCAGGACCTAAAGTGCTTCGTGAAGCAAAGGAATCCAAGGGTTGGGCCAGGTAGAAGTCCAAGACTGAGGCATTGTCGGCCTCCTCCTTCTTGTTTGGTTTTCTTAAAGTGGTATGGCCAGTTAGTTGGTTAGGTTTCGATCTAAGGACTACTTCCTTTTGAGCATCATTGTGTTTTAGTTTGGTGGGCAAGGAACCTCCCTCGTAGCGTTTTTATTTTATTTTAAATAAGCACCCTTGATTATGCCATTACTAGGTCAAACTCCAACTCTGGTTCACCACAGCACTGAGTGTACCTCTGGGGCAGCATGGTCCTCTTTGTGAAAGTGCAAACAAGTATTGACTTTCCTTATGTAGGGGGATGGAGTATAATCATGAGCACAAATCTACTGCTCTGAAATGGGTAGCTTTGGGAAGGATACATGGCAGTATTCTAGCCAGGTTTTGTTACACTAGGAATGAAGGGACTACCACTGCATTAACCCTCAAAGATCTTGGACAAAATGATAGTCAGACTTTCCTGGCAATATCGGGGTGTTCCATGGCCTACTTGTTGGGGGCAATTATGCCTTGATTCAGGAATGATTCAAAAACTGGAGTTATCCCCTGCTTGATGCTTGCTTTGGTGGCTAATGGGGAATGGACAGTAGCTTTTTAAACATGTTCCTCTTTATCCTAACAGGTTCTGCAGTGTATCCTTACTTGTTATCATGCATTGACCATAGACAAGCAGAAATGGTGGTTAATTAATGCTTCCATGTCATTTGATCACTCTTACTTGCTTGGTATCTTTTCCACCCTATCCACCTAGAGAGTTGCAAGCACATACTCAGCATAATTATGGGGAATGTTTAAGAATGCCCCATCTCGGGTGCAATACAAGGTACAACTAAGTTTACACAGTAGGTCCTTACCTAATGAATTAATTGGAGCTGAAGGCCTTAGCAGGAAAGAATGGGTGTCACTTATAGATCCTAACGTGACCATGAGGGGTTCAGTAACTAAGTGCATAACTGGGGTATTGGATATCTGTACTGTCTGCATTGTGCCACTTCCTTTACAGTGTCTGTAGGCACTGGCATAACTGGGAAACTGTCCATATGTACTAGCCTCCATGCCCACTAGACAGGGTACAGATAGAAATTCCTTCTATACAACAGTGTGCAGATGGACCGTCCTGACCTATCAGTTTTAAGGGATCCATGGGAGTTCACTTTCCTGATGTAGTCAGAACAGCTATTGATCAATCTGATGAATGGGAGGAGGACCTGGGGCATAGGTTGCCTGTAGGGGGACCTTTGGTGCTGCTCTGCACCTGATTACCCTGGAAATATGGCAACTGTGGTCTATATGGTAATTTGTTCTTCCTATGATCAATCTGTTTGCAGTAATTACACACCAATGGGATTGCTTTTGCCCCCTGTGGTCCCTGCAGTCTCCATTGTCTTTGCTGATCCCCCTAAGGCCACTGTCTTTGCTGGTCCTGCTGACCCCACTGTCCTTGCCAGTCCTACTGTCCTGAGTAGGTTCAACATTTGACACAATGGCCCATTTGTCTGGGAGGATGGCCTCTATTTCGGCTTTTACCTTCCCTCAGAGCCACATTTTTGCACATTATGTATTTGTCCCTGTAGGTTCTGCATTTTGAGGGGCATTTGTTTGTTACAAAGTGGTTCACCATTGCCACTAGCTCCACCAGGAGTATGGTCTGCCAGACAATATGCACATTCTTTAGTTGTACTGGCACCTAGGGTATCAGACATTGACACAATTGTTTGCTATAGCCTCCTGTGCAGTCCCATCTGCTTAGTGATGCTTGAATGTTGGTCAAACACCACTTTGAGTCTGTGTAAAATATATTTGGTAGATTCTCCGTTGTTTTGCTTACAGTTTTTTATTTTCACCCAGTCTGGCCCTGAAACACAGTATGTAACTTGCTGCCGCACATTGGGCGGCACCATCACCATAATGACCTGGTTCCTATCTACCCAAGTGGTATTACGGCATTGTATACTTGTGAGAAACTCTTTGATGAATCATTGTGGTTCCTCCCTAATATTTGGAAATTCTTTAGCCAGGCTTTGCATGTTCCCCAGTGTTCATGGAACATGTTCAGGGATGAGGTGGGGCTATTGTTGTCCCTCGTCCTCGCTCCCTGCCTCCATCTGAGGATTATGGGGTGCCTCCCCTCATCAATGGCGCAGTGTAAGAGGGAGTTGCAACAGGAAACCCTGTTGAACACCCAGGTTGCTAGGGCTGGGCAGCTCTGGTTCAGAGTTTTAAGCATGTTGGGGCTGTACAACTACAGGGGGCTGAACATCTCCAGTTGCATGTGCTTCCTGCCCCACATGCCGTTGACCTGCCCATGCTGCTGTTTTCACAGTGATGAATAAATATATGATGTCTTTTACAGCTTCATTATCCTGATCCTCCTGTTCCATGCCTGTCTTCTCTTCTACTCTCTGGGGCACAGGTCTCAATTTCTCTGATGTCCTCCTGACTCTTATATAATTATTTATCCCTGCAGCCTGTTGTTGACCTGTTTAAACCGTTTAATTTAGAAGTTATTGTGTCTAGCCGTCGCTTCCTCTAACCAATTAACAAACGTCATCCACCATCGGGGGCCTTATTTTCCCTTTCTCTTTTTCTAATGCTCATCTTCACACTTCCACTATGTCCAAATTAAATATACCTTCTATGGAAAACTGAGCAGGCTTATTAAGTTGGTAAGCCAATGCCAGCAGTCTAAAACGTCGCAAGTAGTACTGTTAAAGTTAGTGAACAGGAAATGGCGGGCACCCTTAGGAAGGCCTTCTGCCTGTGTCAGTTGTCCTTTTCCCATGTTCTATCCCTACTTTTAATTTCCAGGCACCGGTACTCACTTGTGTCTGTCCAACGCACTCTTTGACTTCACTCCTTCATGGTGTTTAGACAACAGGGGGGATGTACAAGAGACTCAGTGGAGTGGTCCTGAAAGGACTCTGGGACACTCAGCCTGCAAGAATCCGTCTTTCTCTTTTAAGAGTTGGGTACTATTGTCTCATCAGATCTATTTTTCCCTTTTTATGTTTTTTTATTTCGCTATCTGAAGAGGGAGGTACTGATAACACACACGCCTCCTACAAACACCTGCATTTAAACAGAACTGGAATGCGCTCAGACCAATTCAGATACATATATCTGAAACCTGCAGGGTTTAAAACCCAACCAGACCAACTAAATTAGCATTCCCAATATTTTGGCATTACTAGTAACCAATTGCAAAACCACTGCAATACAACAGGCAAAAGCTGATATTAGAATGTTGTACCCAACCCAGAATCTCCAACCCATATTTGCATATCCCCTAAACAGATCCTCCTTTGCTTAACCATTTTTTTTTTAAACTCTCACTCCCCTGACCATCTAGGTATGCACAGCTTTTACAGACCTTGGATTTTTCAATTAGGACTCCTTACCTTCACTGGTCATGAACGTGGGGTCTTTGAGTGTCGGCCACCAACCGGGACTTTTCTGCAATGCGTTGGGCGACAGGTCCCTGTCGGGGAGCCAATCTGTGAACATCAAAAACAGTTGACTTCATTTTTAGAGATGGTTAAGCATAAAGGATTTATTAGTTTGATTCCAAGACAAACAGAAAGCATCCTAGCCATTAAATCATTCACAACGAACTAGCCCCCACACCCACAGACAGGCCTCCAGATCCACCAATTCTTTATTTTCTGGGGGGAAATGGCCCTCAAAGTTTGAAGAAACCCTTACCAGGTCTTCCGGCACATCTCTTCCTGCCTCCGATCTAAAACAATAACACTCTATTTCTCAAACCCTAGTCCATCGTCAGTGTTCATTCCATGTGACACAAGGGACGTTCCACTTGCGGGTAATCATGGCTGCTTGGTTCTGCTTCAGGGCTTGTTTTCCTTGGGTGAGGGGAGTATAGCCCTCAACCACATGACGATTTCAGGCCCCATGAAGGGGCTCACTGCGGCGGCTGGTTTGTACCAGCGGGATTCATTGGCTTCAGTGAACGTCCTTGCTCCAGTGTCGTCAGGCAGGCAGAAAGTCAGCAGATTTGGCGCACATGCACATTTCAGTTCATAATGACCAAGCATTGCCTGAAGTCAATAAGGGGCACAAAGGGTGGCATAACCAACATACGCTTGGCATGAAAGAAAAAATAATAAACGCTAAGGAGGAGGACCGTGATATTTTCATGATGGGAGCATACTTTTTTATTTACCTGTAAAGACTACCCTCAGTCCCACCCCTCTTCTGATTGTAAATTGTGCCATTGACCAGCCATTTGTGTATTCATTTTATTCACTCGTGTTTGTGTTCTTTCACAGAAATGATGAGCATCAGACTCATCCCATGGCCAGAGGTTATTTTTTTCTTTTCCTAAAACCTTATCAAAACTGTCTTTAAATATCTTCTTAGTTGGTATGTTAGGGGTTGCGAGTAACTAATATGTACATATTTATATAGCACTCCATGAAGGCATTTGCGATTTCTAAGTGTTCCCTATTGTATTATGATCATCATGCAAAGCCGTAGGCAGAGAGGATGATTTTCCACGGAGTATGGAATGTGGTCATTTGGGGAAGATATGATTACACCAATTTCTTCTGGATTCAGCAATTTGGCCCCAAATTCGCCTACTGTATTGCCTTACAGACATATGCACAAGGATAGGCAAGGCCAGAGTAAATGACACCCTGTTGGAAAGGCTGTTCTTGGGTGCCTACCTAGTAGCTACTGTACAGATTGCCTAAGGAAAGTTTGCTTCTAGTGCATGGTATTGCCCCTGCATGATTGCACAAAGTGTGCTCCACATTTAATGTGTGTCCAGAGCAGGGCGCCATTTCACCAAAATGCCCGGGGTAGCAGAAGCGACATCACATGACCCTTCACATCTGATGACATCACAGGAAGTGATGTCATTTGACCCCACCACCAAGTGACATCACGGGAAGTGACGGTACACAACCTTTCAACCTTTGACAAAACAGGAAGCTACATTACATAGCAGTACACTAAGAAACATGATTTCAATATCACAGTAATACGATATACATTTCATACAAGAATAGATCACCATATGTAGCGTTAATATGATCTATTTTGGTGGTGTATAAAGACCCATATTACCAAATTACTGTGAATGTAAGCAGATATCTAACACAACAACCTGGACTTTTGTACATCACTCGGGCTAAACTGTAAACAGAGCATCTCGAAGAGGCCTAGACCCCAAGCAGAGGCATCCAGTGCTTGTCAAGTGTGTGGCCACAGACTGGAACCAGCAACTGACCCACACAAATACAACCAGAAACACGATGGTCTGGAGGATTGCCCAGAGCTGTGCCAGTGGTTATGAATGATTTGAAACTTTTCAGCCATCACGTTTCTGTTTTGCCCATTTGGTTAGTAACCCACCGTTTATTTTTTTTTAGATGGGGAATAGAGGGGAAGGATGTGTTGCAGGTCACACTAATTGCAGTTTTCTTTATTTTAAAATGTAAAAAGCAGCAGCAGCTCTATGACAACAGCCCTAGAAAAGTCTGTTTTTATTATTTTCTTTGGTCCTTTATATCTTGCTTAATGCCAGCTTCCTCCAGCTTCCAAGCACTGGAACAGGAACTGAACCCATGTTGCACTGCATCCTCTTGTTCCCAAAGCAAGTGAGTTGCCCATGAGTTATCCTTCCAAATGTATATTTTTTGCTTGAAGAAGCAACAGATGGTTTATTTCAAAGGCGGAGGGCAACCTCATGTAAATTAATTATCTCACCTTCCTTCTATTTACAATGCCCCTGTGATGCAGGTCTGGCAGATCTGGGTCAGGTCACCCAGAGCCCAGGACTGATGAGATTTGCGTTCATGCAGTGCTGTCACTGAGTACTGCAGGCTGCTCTTACCCATTCCAAGCTAGCTAGGCCTAGCCCCCATAGCCTTCCTGTTGCTACAGTACTGGATATGAGCTGCAGAGACAGCCCTGCCTCTGAACCAAACCATTCAGGAATTCTTCACTAATGGACTGCCAACCTGTTAGTGATGGCGGCTTCATGGTTTTTCCTGCATCCCTGTTATTTCTCCAGCTAACGGGATCGAGATTCCAGGTGAAAAATGCTGTAGCACATTTAGCTGCATTTACAACTGTCTTTTTCAGGTGCAGCACAGATATCTGCTCTTGGCACTGCCCCTTTGTACAGTGGCCAAGGGGTAGCAAGGACAAGTCTAGGGGTAGCAGAGCCGAGCCCAGGGTTAGCAGCTACTGCCAACCTGGCTGCCCTCAAATGACGTCCCTGGTCCAAAGCAAGGCCAGGAGTGCTTGGAGTCTGTTCCAGAAGCTTGAGTAAATCACTTCACACCAAGGCTGAATGCGCTTTCCTAGTGCACTTTTTGCATCTGCACTTTTTGTCTTGCGCTTTCAAATATCTTGAAGAGGAATAAAAGATTTCCAACAACCAAACTTTTTTCCTTACACAATAAAAAGGTACTTCCTGGACACAGGATGTTATTAGTAGGACTGTGTGAAGTGGCAAAACTTCACCTTTTCATACGGGCTTTATCAGAGCCTTGGCGGTATCCCGGTGGTAATACGGCTGGGATACCGCCAACTCAAATAGCGTTACCGCTACTTGGTCCGGCGCTAATAGCGGTGCAGCAGTAAGTTCCCTTTCCCCATTGGGTCCAATGGTGATGGGGGCACAATTAGCGCCTGCACAATTAGCACCACAATAATGGCACCGAAAAACGGCCGGAAAGTGGAGTACTTTACCTCCAGCAAAGAGCTGGAGGTAAAACTCCAAACTTTCCCCCCAACGCATGATTTGTCCAGCCCTTAAATGCAGCAGTAATAGCGTTACCACCGCATTTAAGGGGTGAGGCCAAACTCGTGATGTGGCCCAATTGTGAAGTTTACTGAAAAACCATGCACACTTCCCTAAATTTTGTAAAGTAGAACAGAAAAAGCATTACTATAGGAATTTCACGCATATGACACATTATTTACATCAATATATGTACCTAGAGCATTAATATATGCATAACATTTATCTCAAAATACTTTACTGCCCAACTTTACGACTATATGTACATATATGTAAAAGTTGGAGAAAAATGCACTCCTCCGCTGGAAAAGACGTATATTTACAGATGCCCCAGAGAGACCCTAGCCATCATCATCAGTCTTCAGTGTTTAAAGGCAAACAGGCGGAGAACAGGACTTCATATCCTTAATTGTAGTTGAAGGTACTTGACATTTTGACATTTTGCGTAGCTTAATCATTAGTACAATGTCCACACATCACTCGGCAATGAAAGCTAGTATCCACCAATAAAATACGTTCACTACAGTTCCCATCAGTGGCGGCCGCTTACATAGGGCGGGGGGGGGCGCCGCCCCCCCAGTGGGAGCACAGAGTGTGCAGAGAACAGATGTTCATGTTCTGTTCTCTATTTCTGCAATCTGCATTTTTTTTTTTAGCAGTGCTGCGTGCTGTTCTGCGTGCTGTTAAATCCAAGGTATTTATTGCTTGGATTATCCAAGCAATAAATAAATAAACAATCTGCTGCTGCAGGCCCAGCTTTGCCGTCTTCATGGCTGGCTGGGCCTGCTGCAGAGGGGCGCGTCTCCTTTTACACATCTTTTTCCACAGTAGAGTGCGAGGAGCACGTAGCTTCACGCACTCTACGTAACACCATGTCAATGAAAATGCTGGTGGGGCGCTAGGGGGGTAGCCCCGCCAGTATTGTTCTGTGCTCAAACAGCGCACCTGTCAGGACCTCCTTGGCAATCGTTGAATGCCATTGGCTGCTTGTCAGCCAATGACATTCATGATTGTGTGGCTGGGTGTGGTGACGCCATTCGACAAGGCTTGATTGAAGGCAGCCCACCGAGACCAGAGAAAAGAAGATAAGGGTCCACGAAGGCCTGCGGCCTGCCTCCGGTAAGCGAAAATGACAGAGGAGTTCACTTAACTTGGTGCCCAGCTCGCTTTCATTCCCCCAGACAGTGCTCCCAGCCCACGACCGTCCTGGTCTTCCTCTGGAGCCCTGTCCTGGGGAATGCAGGGCCTGGGCCGAGCTAGTTGAATTGCAAATGTTTGTGCTTGTGGGCGGCCTGCCATTCCCCAGGACAGTGCTCCCACTCCCAGACCGTCCTGGTCCTGGAGTCCTGCCCTGGGGAATGCAGGGCCTCGTTCTCCATGTAGATGCCATCGAGTGTCTGGCACCTTTCCTCGCATGTGCAAAGTGTTGTCTTTATTTTAAGTGGGCTGTAAAATGTATTTAAGGCGCACCGCTGCCGTTTGCACGACCTCCAGCCTGATCTGAAAGAGAGAGGATAGGAGTCCCCCTCTCTTTCAGATGAGGTTGTGGAAACGGTGGTGGGTTAGGTTTGTGGGGAGAGGGCATGTATGGGGTGCATCGTGCAAGCTAGCAATCTGTGCTCACTGCGTGCACTGACGAAAAACTCATTATGTTGCATGAAAATGGAAATTGGAGAAAACATACACCCATACATGATGCCAGCATGCCACATGTTGTTCAGGAGACGTTCCTCTGTGGATGTTCTCTTTGCATTTTGGGACATGTAGTTCTGGAGTTGTGATGGAACAAGCAACACCACATTTTGGCGTGTATGTGTTAGGGAGACTGGGACATTTGTTGACAAAGGGGGCTGGCATCCCTTGTCGGGGAGCAGCATTCTGATCCCTGCATACTGGCTTCATTTCAGCAGATTGTGCATGTTTTCCTGCACAAGATAAAAGCAGATACACTCCATTGAAATCAGCAGGGCACTGATAGCTACCATTGCACATTTCTGCTGTGCAAATGGTAGAATGATAGAGATACCATCAGACTCATTGCACGGTCAGTGAACGGCACGGAAACCTGTGCGTGTTTTAGGTTCCCATGCCTTTCACTGCAGCATTTATCTGTCTCCATCGTATGCAGAGTTGGAATAGAACATGTGTGAAGGAGCCTAACATGGCAGGCATATAGTGAATTGCCTGCCTGTCACATCATCCTCACTTGGTGACGCTTTCCAGAATTGTATGCCACCATGGGGGATGCGAGTATTGGTCAGGCTCAACACCATATTGCCAATGGTTTTACAGTGGGCTAAAGTAATTGTAACATTATTTTACGCTGATTGTGTGCGTTTGTCTCAGACCCATTGCTTAGGTGGCATCCATTAAGACTTGTTAAATCTAGGGTTAGGTATTTCAAATACCTAGCAATCCACAGCCTTAAATACAAATACCGTATTTATATTTAAGGCTGTGGATCGCAGGCTTTATGTTTGGAATGGGTGCTGTAGACACATGGAGTTTTCTATTCATGCGCAGTGCATTGACTTCTTAAGAATGTCTTTTGCTGCATATGAATGGCAGTAACGGAGTAACAACATATTTTTGTATCATACTGGATATGCATACACCATAGTACCAGCTATTCTCAATACCAGCTGCTGTAAAATACAGCATCACACTTGCACACGTAAGAATAATATTCCACCATTAGTATGTAAAACCTAATGCTTTTTATGCCATATTTCTGTGCGTTTGGACAGTAAATTGCACATTTTGGAAGCCATTTTTGAAATATTTTCGTGTGGGAGGGGTACCCCCGCACTCTCCTTGATGTGGGTTGGACTTGCTTGCTGCGCTCACTCACTCACAATTTCTCTAGGAGAAATTTACGCCCCACCACCTTTCAAAGTCACCAGCCGCCACTGGTTCCCATGTGTCGTGTTCTTAGCAGTGTATACACAATTCAACATTTAAGCAGCTCTAAATGAACTCGAATCATGAAATACAAACTGATTTCTTCAACAGTTGTTTGAATCTGTTAATGATGTTAACACATGTTGTAACCCAGGGCGTATAACGGTAAGGTGTAAAATCAAGAGGGAAGCAATTTACATCTTAGTTTTGCAATAAAGGTAGATTATTCCATATGGGCGTAATGTTAATGGAAGGTGTAAAAGCCTAGAGTAAGGCTTTAACGCCTTCCATTACCGTCACAGCCCATTTTCAATCATTTGTATGGTGGAAGTGGCGGAATGCAACTTGCGTTTCTGCCACTTTCTTTTCTCTCCACTATACACACGCTCCAGCATTTGCGCCGGCATGGATTTGTATGCCGGTGGAAATGCTGACAATCACTATGGGGTCCGCTGACTTTATGCACTAGCATAAAGTCAGTAGTGACCATACGGATCCATCCAAACAGCCTTTTGCCCTGCACATTTGCAATCTGCCATGCAAATGATGAACATTTGGCAGTGGGGATCTGGCTATGCCTGAGTGCAAATGTTCCAAATCCCTGCTATCAAATTACGAATCGGAGTAAAATGAGCTCCTGGGAGTATAAATGTAAGGTGCAAAACCAAGATGTAAACTTTTTGCACCTTTATCACTCTAGAGAGCTCAGATTCGATAGGGGCATAATGTTAATGGAAGGCGAAAGAGCCTTGAGTAAGGCTTTAACAACTTCCATTAAACGTCATGTCCCATTTTCAATCATTTGTATGGCGAAGAGAATGGGCGGAACACAACTTGCATTTCCTCCAACTTCCTTCCTCTCAGCCGTACAAATACTGGAGATCCCTATGGGGGCGGCCAGCGTCAGGCACCATCATAAAGCAGATGGACAACATAGGGATCCATTGTAAATGCTTACCGACATGCTTGCACGTCGGCAGCATTTAATTGTAATTGTGAATGCTGCTTACCATGCATGCATGGTAAGCAGTGTTCACAATTACAAGTAATCTCTCCCTGGCATGCAAGCATGCTAGGCAGTGTTTACTCACTTTGCACAGCATAGTGCAAAAGTGCAGGGCAAAGGCCGGTGTACACACGTGAACGCTGCCTTTTGCCCAGCACATTAGCTCACTGCCGTGCAAATGCTGAACATTTGGCAGTGGGAACCTCGCTATGCCTCAGTGCAAATGTACTGGGTCCCTGCCGTCAAATTATGAGTAGCAGCATATTGAGCTTGTGGGGCATTTTGCAGGTGGAGTGGGAAGATGAAACATTTCAATAGTGTATACCACCTCTACTTTCAAATGCCTCCTTGTTTTGCACCAGAATGAGACTTTTGGGCTAGCATAAAACCAATGGATTCCTCTGAGAGTAACCATGTTTTGCACCTGCTAAAAACAGGCATATTCCATTAAAATCACTTGTAAATTCTGTTTGCCACACATTAATGGCAGGAGACATGTACACATTTCTGCTGCAAAACAGAGTGGGGTCATTTTAGATAGAAGTGGCAATTGAATGGAGGAACCACCACACGGAGCACTTATAAGCGTTGTTGGGTCAACCCCATGCACATGTCCACATTTCCAAGACAGAAAAACAAAGCCAAAGTGTAAGAATAGGTGAAAACATGTGTATGCCTTGTTTTAACACCCCTTGCTGCAAAAGGAAAGTCTAAATGCTGCTGTTAAGAGATCTATGTAAAGATGAGTTATTTATATAGTGCTTACACCTAAGAATTTTTCATAGATACATACGATATCACCCAACCAAATTGGTACTCATTTATTGGCCTTGGAAGGATGAAAGGCTGAACTGTTATTCAAATCTACAACCTGCAGATCAGACACAGATTGCAGTGGTTAATGCTCAACCCGCTGAGCTATCTCACCGGCTAACGAGCTATGTATGGAATATAATATGGAGAAATATCTGTATTATGGAGAAATATGTCCAACACAATAACCATGCCCCTCCCCTCCTTCCACCTCCCATCAGAGCAATCCCATCCCTTAATCTGGGAAAAGGATTAGGCTGTTTTAATAATTTTTTTTAATTGAAAATAATGTTGGTGGTCCCTTAACTTACAATGCATGGGAAGTCACCCACAATACTACAAATACATACAGGCTGATTGCCTGTCTGCTGATAATTCACTAATGTTGTCATAAAAAATATAATATTCAGCTAAATGTGCATGATCATGCTAACATCCTTTAGGAAACCCTGTTTTAGTTTAGTAATATTTAGGTTGGGTTGGAAAATGTTTTACAGTGAAGATAATGTAATTATTTGATGGATATTTGTTTGTAATACTTAGAAATGTGAAATTGTATAGATTTTCTTTAATCTGTATTTGCCATGACTACTGTGAGGGGGCACAAGTTGTGCCACAAGCAGGCTCCCACCAGAATCCAGAGGGCCTTAAAACCACTGCAAAAGGGCTCCTGGAGCCAGTCCTGGCGCCTTTGTCACCAGGCTTATATGTAGGAAGGAAGGGCTGTTCAAACTAAGTCCCATTTATGTACATGGACCTTTAAATCCAACATGGAAGCAGCCACACAGTCTAGTTCTAAGAACCAAGCCATGCGGTCTAGTGTTTTGGGTGTGGCAGGCCTGGAACTACTTTCCCTGGTACTACTTTACCTGAGTTATATAAACCACACCCTGACTGCAGAACATGCTTCGTGTTATTCTGCAACCAGCAGCGTGACGCTCACCGTGTCCAGCTCCTAGTCATCAGCATCTTCCTGTAATCCTGCAGTAACAAGAACAAGATTATTCTGTTTTACTTGAGAAAACACCATTAAGCACTCAGCATCTCAACTGGGCTGCAATCTGTGGAAACAGAGAGAAGAAGAAACATCACTCACCTGTGACTACTAGCTTAAGGACTTCTGGTGAACCGCTACCACAGCTGCTGTTCGAACATTGCGACCTGCAATAATGAGAAAGGGAAAAACAATATTAGAATGCGCGATTCCAAAACATCGGATTCCATCAGTCTTACCTGAATTCCATCGCGCTGCGCCATGCTTCCATCCGGAGCACCACAGCAACATCTGCAAAGGAAAAGAGACATATTCAGGTTTGCTTTCAATATTAAACAACCGCACAGCACTGTACTTACCTTAATGGATTCCGGGGGCCTGTTTTTCATCGCGCTCTCATCCACTGGCAGCACCACAGCGGCCTGTGTGGAGAAGAAGAAGAAAACACAGGTTAGCTTTAAAAGACAATAAAGTTGCTGCGTTTTGCTCTTTCTCTTACCTAGAAACCTGCCGCTCCATCCGGCACGCCAGCATCAAGACCTTCGGACCTGAAAGGAAGGAGACAAAGACATTAACGAATTCCCAACATAAACAGAACAAAGACTTACAATTAACAAGCCTACCTGCCTACCAGCAGATTTGGGGTCACAGCAGGCTTGGGCCCAAGGAAAGCTTACTGCAGGAGTGAAGCAACTCGGCATCTCGCCAACAAACGTAAAGCGCCCCTGCACAAGAAACGCAGGACGGATAGCTCACCCTACAAATAACTAAGGTGAGAAAAGAACCCAGTGGGAAGGGAATCGGTCAGAGGGAGGTGGGTGATTCACCCATTAGAGACAGTTATCACAAATCCTCCCTTCTGTAATTGCATATTCATTATTCAGCACTGGGCAACTACGCATCCAGTGCTCCAGGGTTGCAGATCTCAGAGCCTTCCAGACTGCCCCAGGGATATCAGGTGAGCGTAACAGTATTACATTTGTGCTGCTTTTTATAATGTTTAATTATGCATTTTTGAGTAGATGTTAGTTAGCATGAATGATGTCAAATGTGCTGTTTACACCCTCAACCTAATCACAGAAGCTGCATGTACATGACCCGCCCACCTTGGTTGGCATCAGAGGACCTCAAGGCAACCAATGGGGGGAAGAGGGTTAGGGAGAGGTTTCCGATAGGTATGGGTAGTTTAGTGTCACCGGAAAGAGGGTTAGAGAGAGGGTATGGATCGGAAGGGGGCCAAAGGGTAAACTCAATGACCCAGACCACCTGAACTCACTCATAGAACCTGTTCACCAAACCTGAGGCTAACTGAGCTCCTGACACTGATATGCCTCGAAATGGCCCCAATCAGTTACCATTGAATCATGTCTAATCACTCTTACCAATGTTCCCTACAAGTGCCCCTTGTTCCATGTACACCACTGTCCTGCTACCTACGCATTGTCGGGGGGAAAATTCTGCCGGGGTCGGCCGGGCCGTCCGCAGACCTCCAGGCAGGGAGGCCACAACTCCTCCCGTGTATCCCAGATGAGATAGAGTATGAGACACACACAAGGACAAGGTGACTCTGCTGTTTATTAAACAAAACGGCAGGGATGGGTCAAGGAGCGTACGCGTCCGTCCTGACACACACACAATCGTGGGGCTCGCAGGCCCTTTTTACTGTATCATGACGCGCTACTTGCGTCACTTCAGAAAGTTAACAAAAAACCTATCGCCACTCTCAATTGGTTGCTCGAGTGGTAGGGTTAGTATAGCACACATATAGAGAACAATGTTAGTGGACAAAGGGTAGTCAGGTGATATATCTGGGTCGTCCCTACAATTAGATACATGAGAATTGTTACATGAAGACTCCTGAGGATTGGTTAATATTACTGTCGTCAGTGATAAGAGCCCCATGTTCTGATTGGTGCACCCGTGAGCCTCCCAGCCTGGGACCACCGCCGTTCCCAGCTCTCGGTGTACCTGCAATTTGCAACAATGTTTCATTATGGGTACGTGCAGACAATGTGAGGATTTATTCATAGCTGGAAGGCTGACCGCTCCCACTGTCGCAGATGTCCATTGCCTTTCATGCGTATCTGCCTGGGTCTCATTAGCGAGGGATCCAGACTCCTCTTTTCTCCTGGGTTTGGCACCTCGTCAGGTTCGGCTTGGTCACGTGGGGAGGGACCGTGTTTGAGGCAGAATTCTGCACAATTAATATTGCTTTTCCACTGTGTGTCTGGTTTAAGTTGCAGGTGTGACCTTAACGTTGGTGCGCGGAGTGCGAGGTTGCAACATCGTGCCTTTGATGCTTTGTTCTTATAATGTGGGTTTGCAACATTGCGACCTTGGCTGGTTGTTTCACCGGGCCCATTCTGCAAGATCAGCAACTAGACTCTTGCTTTGTTAATGTCCACGGGAGCTCTTGTTTGAGGCTTACTTGGGCCTGGTGCATAAGTGGTCCGTTTGGTGCATAGGTGCTTTAGGTTATAATAGCATATAGTTCCATGACCAGTATTGTGTCTTCATTATACTTCTTATGGTGGTAACTGGTTTCAAGAGAAGCGTGAGCAAGCTTTGTAGATGAGTTCATGACGCGTCTTGCGTTTCTGCATTCTGAAAGCCTATGTAAAAATAATAAAGATGCACGTCCGTGAATATGCCTGTCGCCTACGTCATAGCACTGAGTATATTCTTCGTGTAGATCGGTGTGGGAATGTCCAGTGTGTATATTTGTGCAGATGTGCTATCCGTTGGCTATGTCGTCATGGCATCTCTAACGATGTATAGTTTTAGTCCAGTTGATCCATGCCGCAGGCATCGGCATGGGCGGGGCGGGCTGCTGTGCAGGCAGATGGACACATCCGTATGTTCCTGTACCAGGGTATCTGGTCGTCTGGTAGATGGGCAAACTCTTCTCCTGGTGGGTGCTTGGGCGGTGAACCTTTAGGCCAAGCTCGAGAGGTGAAGGACGGGAGCCTGGTCTTCCATTCTCCCACTTCAGTCCCCCCTCTGGTCGACTTGTCGACCACAAACATATCCTTCTCGTTATCTCCTCTTACTCGCCATATCTTAGTTATTCCTCCTAGATGTCCATAATGGTTCACATGATCTTCGAATGACCAATACATATATTCACAGGTTCCTCCAGGAGTACAGTATACCCATTTCCCTATGTAGCTCCTGGGGTTTCTTGGGTTCTCGATCTTCACTGATGGTGGGTCCAGATGGTTGGTGATGATTTGGGTGCGCAGCTTCTCCCTCTCCTGTATTATCACACCTGTATGTTGGCCGTCATCTGCTGGCATCAAGGGGTGCATTCCCACCATTTCGAGCAACTTGTCAGTGGTACGTGCCTTCCGGGCCTTCCAAAATCTAATTATGATCAGCGTAGCTCCAGCCAAAATAGTACACCCCACTATTATTTTCAGTCCATCTGCCTGCCACGATGGCATCCATGACAATAATAGTGAAAACCAGCTCTTATCCTTGTCTACACCGTTACTTTCATCCATCATTTTGGAGTGCAGCTGGGCCAATTGTGAAACTGCTTCCGTCAGTGTACCATTATCAGCATCGTTGGCAGGTATGAACGTGCAGCATGATTGTCCTATCTTTGCACAAACTCCTCCTTCTATTGCTGTGAGAAGGTCCAATACATATCTGTTCTGTAGTGCTACCATCCTTATAGCTCGCAGCTCCTCTTTTATTGCGTTAAACCCATTTACTGTAGAATTGATGGTCATCATTAGTTCCCATCTAGTTATTTGGAGCCATTTTGCGTTTGCGTAAGCCTGCAGTCCCGGATGTATTATTGAGGAGAAGAACATTGCTGCTCTGCTGAATAGTCTGTGTTCTGGCGGTATTGAGGTTAGTGCCGTTTCCGACCTTCCCCACAGGTAATTTCCTGTCAGTGGCTCTCCTTGTCTTTTTCTTCTATTTAGGACAGTATCATTGCTGTTGGTCCTGTTCCCTTGCTCCTCCTGAAGTGGTGCAGACCTCTTTTTTCTTTTGTCCCCTTCATCCATTTTGGGAAAGTTCGCCACATTGACATGCTTCTTAGGTACCACTAGTGATGGTACATTGACGTGCACCATTGTGCACACACCATTCCACAGGGGGGGCAGTGTATGGTATGCCTTTTCTCCACAGGCCCAATAATGGTCCATTATTACTGCTGTTCCTGCTCCCCCCTCAGGTAACTCCGTCACACTTGCACAATTGGTGTTATATCCTACGTCCACCTCTCCTTTATGCTGATAGCATACCTTGGGCGCAGTCAGCGGTAGTATTGTCATTGGGTCTTCATCTGTTTCTACCCACGTGAGCATTGGTACATACTTGATCCACGTCGTCCAACATCGGTGATTGTGTGTCTCGATAGTTGAGATAGTTTCTTTTGTTACCATGTTGCTGCCAATCACTCCTATCTCCCAGCTGTTGTCCAGATACACCTTTCCTGTTATCGTCACCAGCGGCCTTTCCCAACATCCTTGTTTACCCGGAACTTCAGTGGCGTACCAATCACATGGTAGATACTGCAGTGTTATCTTCTTTGTTTCTCCTTTTGCAGGGCCACTTGTTATGTATCTGAATGCTTCAGCATGTAAACTGCTCTTGTGGTAACTCAGATAGGTCTTGAGGAAATTGTTTTCATATGGGTATGAGTCTCGTGTTTTCCATGTCATGTGCACTACCGTCCCTTGAAATCTTCCTTTCGTTTGGAACAGTGCCAAGTATATTATGCACTGTGCTATCTTTTCATCTATTTCTGTGGCAACAAATGTTTGTGAAGCACTCATGGCGTATGGTATTAATGAGCAAACGTAGCAACTGTCCTCAGTTGTCTGCTTACCAATGCGGGTCATGTGTTGGTACCATATGTTGTTTGTGACGTGTGCTGAATCTTGTATATAATTATCAATACCTTTATTGTCTGAGTATGTGCTGCGTTTAACTCTATTTTGCTTGGGTGCAATGTTACTACTATCACCTGACGTAACACCTGTTGCAGCAGGGGACGGGGGTATATTAGGTTTGGGTGCAGCAATAAAATTAATAGCATAGCTGTATTGCCATACAGAGGCAGCCAAGAACCCGGTGATCATAAAAATCCCTATTACTTTTATTACATATGCTAATCTCACCGGCATTTTGCTCTTGCCTTGCTGCAGTCCTGGCAGCGTATTCTTGCGACGTTAAAGTTGCCCGCCTAAAAATTCTCAAAGTGCTTGTTATTAAATGTTAGTTATTTGTTTCCTTTAAGCTCTCCCTATCAAATAGTCATTCAGTGCCCAGGCGAAGAGCTGTTCCCACGCTACTCTAAGTGATCTGTCTCTTAGGACCGGCAAGTATTGGCGGAGGTGGGGCATGGAATATTCTATGGCCAAGAGGAATGCTGTGTAGTAGACACGTACCCTTCTCTTTTTTAGGTATGTTGGTCTTTTTATTTCGTATAAAAATTGGTGTGACAATTCTTCTGGGTAGTTATCGTCTGGGAGCACCATCTACACCTGGGCAGTGAACTTGTTAGTAAGCTATGTTCTTAACAATGCAATAATACGCAGTTCCTGTATGTGCGAGAGAAAAAGAGAACATTCACGTGTTTACATGTGTATTTGTGAGGCAATGTCTTTCAGTTCAGTTATAACTATACTTGAGAGTCAATGGGCGGGGGTTTGGGCTCAGATGGCGGAAGTATTTTTACTCTTTGAGCGTGTGACCATGGGGTGGGCAGTATGGGGATCACCCCTTTCTTCGTCAGTTATTGTCTCCGGGGAAGCTGGGTAGTGACACGGTAAGGGAAAAATTGGGTCGTTGTCTGTGGTAGAACTTCCTTCTTCTGTCGGGGATGTTGTTGCCGTTCTCCAATGGACCTGTCGTTGGCGCTGGGGCGGGTCTGCAGTTTGTAGATCTTTACATCATGTAGGTGGTTCCAGGCACGCTTATCCTTTAGTTTTACTGCTCTTGTTGATACGTCCTCTACTAGATGGGGGCCAGTGAACCTCTTATCGTTCCACTTCCTGTTGAAATTGCGAAGTAGCACGTGGTCACCTTTGGCAAGTTTGCACAAGTTCTCCTTTTCCAATTCTGTACTGGCGCCTTCTTCTTGATTGCTGGTAGACCCGCCCCGTGTGCGCTCGAGCTGTTGAGACACAAACACAACACTAGTAATCAAAGAAGACACATATTGATACATTTCATCACCTAACACACTCGCTGAACTTTCGTGGTCAGTGAATGCCCTTGACGTTGGTGTTAGGGGAAGGCGCATTTGACGTCCAGTAACCACCTTGTGAGGGGTGAGGTGGTGGTCGGACCCTGGCCTATTCCTTAATTCAAATAGGGCTAATGGAAGGCAATACAACCAGCTTTTCTTTGTTGTTTGTTGTATTTTTGCAATTGCCTCCTTCAATAGGCCATTCAGGCATTCACATATACCGTTGGCCTGTGGGTGGTATGCACATGCAAATTTGTGTTTTATGCTCAGCAAGGATGTGATATGCTGGAACATTTCGTTTGCGAAATGTGGGCCATTGTCTGACCTTAACACCTCGCACACTCCCCACCTGGGGAAGACCTCCCTTACTAGGAATTTGGCTGCTCTAAATGCATCTGGGTGTGAACAGGGCCCTGCTTCAATCCACCTAGAGAATGGACATACTACTACAATCATATACCTATTACCTTGACATATGTTGATCATATCAACATAGTCAATGTGAAGGTGCCGGAAAGGTCCCTCTGGCCGGGGTATGGTACCCCTTATCACTTTTAGGGTATGACCGGCCGTAAACTGCTGACATGTGAGACAATTGCTGATAAAATTCGACACATGGGAATTTAACTCGGGACAGAACCAATCTTCTCTAATTCGTGCTGCAATTATTTTCTTGCCTGTATGGGCTGGGTGATGTAATTGGCTCAGGGCAGTGTTTAAAAGTGCCAACGGTATTACAATTTTCCCAGTGCCACCCTGGCGCCATAGTGCGTCGGTTGGTGACATTGTACATCCTCTTTTTACCCATATTTCTTTTTCGGCCATTGGTGCAGCCGCTTGTAGCTCCATAATCTGCGTGGCTGGGAGATGGGTGTACCCTTCTCTTATCAACATCTCCCTAGCCATTCCCCTCCCTCTCCCTCTCTGTGAGTCTGTGGGGTTCCATATCTCACCAAAATATGCAGCATATTTCGCATGTGCGTCTGCTGCTGCATTCCCTTTTGAGACGTGATCTTCACCATTGGTGTGTGCGGTGCATTTTACTAGGGCTAGTTCTTGGGGGTCGTTTATTACTTCAATTAGTTCAGCCAATAAGAGGGCATGTTGCACTGGAGTGCCATCAGCTCTCCTAAACCCTCTTCTTCTCCATTTTGATAGCCCTGAGTGGACAGTGGATGTCACATATGCACTGTCGGAATATATGGTTACTCGTTTGTCAAAACTTTCCTTCAATGCCAATATTAGTGCAACCAGTTCCGCGGCTTGAGCAGAATAATGCTGTGGTAATTGTACACATTTCATAGCCACACACACCGGCGCCTCCATCATTTTTACCACTGCTGCCCCAGTCCTCCGTATCCCATCTCCTTGATCAATAGTTGATGACCCATCAATAAACAAAAGCTCACCTCCCTCCAGTGCGTTTTCTTGAACTTTTCTAGTACACAAGTACATTTCAGTTATTTGGGTGCAGTCATGGGCGTAATCTCCCTCCTCAATTACTTCTGCTAGGAACCTTGCAGGGTTAACCGTGCTACATCTAACAATTGCTAGTTCAGCTCTAGACAAAATGATCTCATAACCTGATGCCCTCTGTGTTGTTAGTGTGGACTTAGGTTTATTCAATATTGCAAATAGTGCATGTTCCACAAACAGTGTAGTTGGACACCCCATGGTTATTGCTGATGCTTTTTCCACTGCAAAAGCAGCTGCAGCGAGACCTTGTTCGCAAGGGAAGTGACCTAACATCACAGGGTCTAAGTGACCGCTGTAAAATGCTACTGGTTTATAGCCCATGCTCGTTTTTTGGGCCAATACTGCTTTCATCACTGCTGAGTCGCAATGTGAAAATATAAAAAATCGTCGCTCATAGTCTGGGGATGCCAGTACTGGAGCGGTTGATATCGCGTCTTTCAATTCATCAAAAGCCTCCCTCATTTCCATAGTCCACCTCAACTTTTTCTCCCCTTTATTGGCATCCCTCAAACCCTCAAGCAGGGGTCCTATGTATGAACTGTAATCAAATACCCATGCTCTACAGTAGTTGCACAGCCCCAGAAATTTCTGCAGTTCTCTCACAGTCTGTGGCATTGGAGTGCTTGAAATGGCCTGTGCCCTTTGTGGTGCAATCTTTCTTCCATGTTGGGATATCAGTTGGCCAATGTAAAGTACCTGTTCCTGACAGTATTGTATCTTATCCATATCTACCTTGTACCCTTTTTCAGCCAATATCGTCAACATTTTTAAGGAGTCCTCTCTGCATTTACTTTCGTTTGTACTGCAAATTATTATGTCATCCACATACTGTAACACTGTGCTTTCCACTTCAACGTTACCCAAATCCATCTGTATTACTCTATTGAAAATTGAGGGTGATTCACAATACCCCTGTGGCAATCTGGTATGTTTCCACTTTGTATTTTGGTAAGTGAAGCTTGTCAAATCTTGTGAGTCTGGGTGTAATGGTATTGAGAAAAAAGCATTTTTAAGGTCAATCACTGTAAATCGTGATGCTTCTGCTGGAATGCCACACAATATTGTGGCCGGGTTTGCTGTTACTGGATACTCTGCTTCTACTCTGTTGTTTAAGGGCCTGAGGTCCTGTATGAAGCGCCAAGACCCCCCTTTAGCCTTGCGCACTGGGTACACAGCCGTGTTACATGGTGACTCTGAGGGAACCAATATGCCATTGTTTATAAGGGCCGTTATGGTTTCATATATGCCCTCATCTGCCTCTTTTGACAGTGGGTACTGTTTCACTCTTGGTAGTATGGCACCTTTTTTCAATTTTATCCTTACACCCCCTATGCTTTTTATGCATCCCACGTCATAAGGGCTAATAGTCCATAATGATTTGGGCACCTTTGACATATCCTCCTTAAAGAAGGGGACCGGGGTGCATGCGGGTGCCTCAAGTGCCATTGCAATTTTCTGTGCTACTTGTTTGTGAGCCACTCTTAGCCATATTTCTACACTCATCATGAACACCATTTCACCTTCCTCCTTTTCTTCTGAGAACAGCTCTTCATCTGACACCTGGGTCAGCCTACATCCTTCTGCTAGTGCTATCACTGCCCTCCATGCTCTCCCTTCTTTATCTTGGGCATGCACAGCAATATAATCAGCTGTTGCAATAATGCTCTCAATGTCCATTACAAACACCTTTCCTTCTGGTTCATTAACAGGTGTTTCTGGTCGGAACAGATAGGTTGCTGGCCTCCTCCATATTTTCCCTTCTATCCCTGGCATCCATGCAAATGCCATGTCTGTTCCATACTGGAATAGCTCGCCATCTACTGGCTCCGCCCTAATCGCTGTCTGTCCACAGTATGCTTGCATAATCTGTCGTGCTGCGAGCATGTTAATCCCTGGAGTAGAGCAAATTATGCCATCCTCTGTAAAGGAGATCGTCATATTCAACCTGTTCATTATGTCCCTCCCCAGTATATTCACTGGTGAGGCACTATAATATAAAAGTGGAACTGACAGATCATAATCTCCAATAGGTAAGGGAACGTTATCAGTAAAGGGAACCAACCCTTTAGCCCCAGAAAATCCTTGGGTGTTCATGGCTTCGCCTGACATCTTAAATTTACCTTCCCTTATGCAAGACCGGGTTGCCCCGGTGTCAACAAGGAATGATAATTTTTTGTCACCTATCGTTACCTCTATGCGTGGCTCCTCCGCACTATTAGGTGTTACTGACAGGATGGGACACACCAAGGCCGTCTGTGGGCTGTCCTATTGTGGGTACAATGATTGGCCATTCCCTGTATAAGGGTTGTGTCCCAAGACCGTCACCCTACCCAATTGTGTTTGTTGAGTTTGGGGTTGCTGTGCTAGCGCTACTTGTTGTTGTGGCATTGGCTGTTGTTGTGTTATTTGTTGTTGTGGCAGTGAATATGTTTGTGGCTGTTGTTGTGTTATTTGTTGTTGTGGGTCACTTCCTTGTTGTAACGTCTGCTGTTGTTGTACGCCCTGCTGCTCTTGTGAGGTCCTAAGTTGTGCCTGTTCATTCCATGCTGGTGTTCCTGGCCTGACCCTACACGTACGTGACATGTGTCCTAATAATCCACAACTCCAACACACGGGTGGTTCCCTGCTTTACCATGGGAAGCTCCCTGTGTTGTCCTGGTATGCTGGTTGCCCTGTGGGGTAGGAATTTCTAAGTCCTCCCACCTGCTGTTGGGCATTATATCCGTATCCTCTCCCTCTCATAAATCCTCCTCTCCCCCTATTATAACTATAATACCCAGCTCCTTGCATTGGGTACCCTCCCATGTTTGGTGCGTGTAATTGCAGTGGCGGGGCTTGTTGTGTTATAGTCTGTGGAGGTGCTATTTGAGCAGGATCTTGTGCAGCCACTACTTGTGTGGGGCTTTGGGCCATTGGTGTGGGCGTGGTTATTAGTGCCCCTTCCATTGTGTATTTAGTAAGTTTTTTCTGTACTAGTTTAGCCTCTTCTGTTTTCCTGTCCTCTTCCTTTTGTTTCATTTTTCCTTGCCATGTCCTGCAGTGATGTACTATAGTCAGTTGTATTTCTGGCCATGGTTTTGCTTCCATTCCCACTACTTTCTTTAGTTGTTTCTGAACTCCTTCTGGGAGCCCTTGTACTAGTATATGATAAAATATGGCTGGTGTTTTGTCCCATTGTTCTCTAGTTTCCATGTGCCACTTCTCTTGTATATCCTGGATATAATCAACAGGATCCTCATTTTCACGCATCTTACGGGAAGTAATTGCTCCTATGTCTGATGTGTCAGGGTACTGTACTCTCAATGCCTGCCATAGCGCATGTCTGCAGTTTGCAAATGGTGCCCCATCATGCGATGTGTTTGTTATTGTTACCCCATGGAATCCCGCTCTCTTCCAAATGTCATCCGCTCTATCCCCTAATATTGATATTAACAGGCCCTTTACATCTCCTACTGCTAGTTTCTGTCCTGCGGTGTGTTTTTCCATTTCATATATCCACTTACCTGCACCTCCACTTAGTGATGGGAGCCTACATTTTATATTTTCTTTATCCGTGTGCTTCCAAGGGACGTACTGTGGTCTAAACCCTCCTCTCTCCAACAGTGGCATTAAGTTGTGTCTTGTGTCACCCTTTACGTTCCATAATATCGAGTCCTCACACCCCTCCTCTTCTTCCGGTTCCTTTACCTCTTCAATTCCGTCCTTATTACCCCTGCTCCTAACTCCTTCGCCATCCTTTCCCCTTTCGTCATTTCCTGTATTTAATGTGGGCGTGTTTATTTGTCTGTCTTGCCTGCGACTAGGGAGGTCTCTAAGCCGACATGCATAGGGTGTCAGTTCGTCCATGAAGTGCGCAAGCTTTATTCTGCGCAGCGTGCGTGCGGTGGTTGAGCATGTAGGGTGTGATGGGGGAGGGCGTGATGGAGATGGGGATGGTGTGGTTTCATGGGTTTGTCTTTCCACTAGTCCTTCCACCCCCTCCTCACTTCTCTCCAGGTCCTCCCTTCTCCTACTGATCCATGGCGAGTCTATGTTTGTTCGAGTGAGGTATAGCTTATCTAAGCTTTCCCTTTCACTCTTTCTTCCTTCTCTCTCCACTCCTTCTTCCTCACTGCAAAAATCATTCATAAATGGCACCCCCCACTCTGCTTTTTTCCCTTTTATTGTTACTGTTTCTAAGTCTATTAGGTCTATTTCTCCTTTTCCTTTGTTACCAACTGCTCCTCCTAGTGCTGATGTTGTTGCTACTTCTCTACTTCTATATACATCCCCCATCTTTCACTCTCCCTACTTCTCCCTTCTCTTTCCCCTTCACTTCTCTCCTCCATCTCCCTACTATTTTCCTCCCTTTTCCTTTTCAATTCCTCCATCATTTCGTTGCTCATCTGTTCCAATATTCTTTCATCCTCTTTCTTCCTTTCCCATTTCACTCTTTCTCTGTCTACTATACTTTGTATTACTTTCCCCTCTTCGTATTTCTTAGCTGTCTCTGATAGTACCCTCCTCTTCCATATTGCCATTTCCTTTTCTTTTTCTTCTTCTTCCTTCTTCTTCTCTCTCAGCACTACTCTTGATACCCTGTCTGCTGCTGCTTTTACCCTTTCAGCTTCTCTCCTTTGCTCCTCATTTAGTCCCTTAATTTTTCCAATTCGTTCTTACCTTCTTTCCTTTTCCTCACTCTCTCTTTTTCCTCCCTCTCAAGCTGTTTCATCAATTCATTCTGCTCATCCCTTAGCTTTGCTAATCTTCCCTCCAAAATCTCTTCCTTTTGCCGTAATAGCTCCTCCCCCCTCATTTCACTCTCTCTTGCACTATCCTCTTCTGTTCTCTTTACTACCTCCCTTTCTTCTCCAGTTAGTGAACCTCGTAATTTTAATAATATCTGTGCAGCTACCCACTCATCATTTCCTATCTCAACAGTCTGCTCTTCTCCAATCCTCCCCTCCCCCATTGGCATCTTCCTATGAGCCACATATGGTGGAGGGCTGTATGCCGGGTTCGAGTATCCTTCAGCCGCCCTTAATTGTCCTTCTATTTCTCCTAATTCTCTTAAAGGGTACAACCCTCCTCCCTCTGTTTTCACTCCCGGTGTTATGGGTATCTCGTTGTTCGGTTCCTTTTTTATGTCGTCTGATTTATCAATTTTTTCTCCTCCCTCTCCTCCGTTCCCCGTGTTTTTTGTGCTTTCACGCCCCTTTTTTCCATCCTCTCCTTCTTTCTTAATTTCCTTCCCTTCCGGTGGTTCCCCCATAGTGAACATTCCATTTGGTCCTGGTCTGGACCCCTGGAACATCCTCCATAAGTTAAACACCTCCACATGGTTTGCCAACTTCTTCCCCTTGTATGTATTGTGCAGATGGTTTAGTAGTGAATGTTGGGCATATGGATCGAAACTACCATTAGGCGGCCATGGTGTTAACATTTTGTTATCCGTCCCCTGGGTCCACTCTATGCTGTACTTAATTAATTTCTCCCTATGGGGTGGCAGTGTGGTGCATATGTGTTGTAGTGGTGTAGTGAGGGTGTTCCCCCACCCTCTCGACCCTGTCCCGTATGACATAGTGACGCTCCAGTTGTTACCCTTCCCTTCACTCGTAGTTTACAATATACAACCTTATATTGTTTACCTGGCCCCGCAAGTATGGGGACTTACGAAAATCCTTTATGTATGGTTTTACATTTGTCTATTCCCTTCTATTATTACACCCTTACGGCCCCCTGCGGCCGAAGCGCACGCAGCCCCCTGCGGCTGCGTACCCTTTACGACGTTCTTATACAGTCGTCCTGTTTCCCCGTTCTCCTCCCCCTTTTACACTTGCCGTGGCCGGCGTTCTCCGTGCGCAGCCACGCCCCTCTCCCCTTCTCCTTTTCCCGATCCACTCATTTATCGTTTATCTCCGTGTCCGCTCCCTTATCATATTTCTCTTCCCCACCACTCCCAAAACCAAAATTCCTTGTGTTCGCGATATCCTATTAAATCCCTACTGGTGACGTCACCGATCTCTTCGAGCTACTGGTACATTTTATTATGTTCTTTAAGTTCAAAATACACTTGCAATCTACCCCCGCTAACCCTACACCAACCCTACAGCTGTCTTCCTGTCACTCCTGGAACAAGGTAATCAAATCAATAATATAATCGGACTGCACACGCTGCGTCGCCTCGCGTGTGATACGCCCCTCAACAGGAGGGCTTAACCAGCCAATTATCTTCCGTATTGGGCAACTAGGCAACTAGCCACCGCCTACAGGGAATCGTCATCTACCTATCGAGTTTCTTGCTCGAACAATAGGGATCCTCGTCTACTCATTGATCAATAAATGCCAAATCGTAGGAAACCACACACCCCCACCCTTACACGTAATCGCGATTTAGGCCAATCAGTGCCTTACGAGCGGCCGCACGTGATGTTTTCGTGCTCCGCCCCCTCTTTCGCGTGACGTAGCCGACTGCTCTCGCACTCGTTTCGCTACCATTCATTCCATTGGCAACACTAAGTTGTTAGACCTTCGCCGTGCATTTGTACAACACCTCCCTCCTCCCTTATTTACTTCCTCCCTTCTCCCTCACAATTTCGCATTGCTTGTTGTGCGTGTCATGCTCACCAAGTTCTCTCGATGCAGGGCCGCTCGACTGCGTGCACCCCTCCAAGCGGCTCGCCACCTCCCCTCGTCTGGACCACGTCTGGACACTCGCGAACCGCGGGCGGGATACTTCTCAACCGGCTCCCGAGGGCCAATATCCGGATTGCGCTGTCCGGTCTTCTCGCAGCTCCGCGATGGTCCTGTAGTCCTCAGAAGGGGGCAACGGCAGAGGGGGCCGCGCCGCCGGGCCTCCTCGCAACGGAAGTGCCTGGAAAAAGTGAAAAATAAAAGTCGATCTTAAACAGATCTCAGCAGTGCCTTCAACTTGTCGGGGGGAAAATTCTGCCGGGGTCGGCCGGGCCGTCCGCAGACCTCCAGGCAGGGAGGCCCCAACTCCTCCCGTGTATCCCAGATGAGATAGAGTATGAGACACACACAAGGAGCAAGGTGACTCTGATGTTTATTAAACAAAACGGCAGGGATGGGTCAAGGAGCGTACGCGTCCGTCCTGACACACACACAATCGTGGGGCTCGCAGGCCCTTTTTACTGTATTATGACGCGCTACTTGCGTCACTTCAGAAAGTTAACAAAAAACCTATCGCCACTCTCAATTGGTTGCTCGAGTGGTAGGGTTAGTATAGCACACATATAGAGAACAATGTTAGTGGACAAAGGGTAGTCAGGTGATATATCTGGGTCGTCCCTACAATTAGATACATGAGAATTGTTACATGAAGACTCCTGAGGATTGGTTAATATTACTGTCGTCAGTGATAAGAGCCCCATGTTCTGATTGGTGCACCCGTGAGCCTCCCAGCCTGGGACCACCGCCGTTCCCAGCTCTTGGTGTACCTGCAATTTGCAACAATGTTTCATTATGGGTATGTGCAGACAATGTGAGGATTTATTCATAGCTGGAAGGCTGACCGCTCCCACTGTCGCAGATGTCCATTGCCTTTCATGCGTATCTGCCTGGGTCTCATTAGCGAGGGATCCAGACTCCTCTTTTCTCCTGGGTTTGGCACCTCGTCAGGTTCGGCTTGGTCACGTGGGGAGGGACCGTGTTTGAGGCAGAATTCTGCACAATTAATATTGCTTTTCCACTGTGTGTCTGGTTTAAGTTGCAGGTGTGACCTTAACGTTGGTGCGCGGAGTGCGAGGTTGCAACATCGTGCCTTTGATGCTTTGTTCTTATAATGTGGGTTTGCAACATTGCGACCTTGGCTGGTTGTTTCACCGGGCCCATTCTGCAAGATCAGCAACTAGACTCTTGCTTTGTTAATGTCCACGGGAGCTCTTGTTTGAGGCTTACTTGGGCCTGGTGCATAAGTGGTCCGTTTGGTGCATAGGTGCTTTAGGTTATAATAGCATATAGTTCCATGACCAGTATTGTGTCTTCATTATACTTCTTATGGTGGTAACTGGTTTCAAGAGAAGCGTGAGCAAGCTTTGTAGATGAGTTCATGACGCGTCTTGCGTTTCTGCATTCTGAAAGCCTATGTAAAAATAATAAAGATGCACGTCCGTGAATATGCCTGTCGCCTACGTCATAGCACTGAGTATATTCTTCGTGTAGATCGGTGTGGGAATGTCCAGTGTGTATATTTGTGCAGATGTGCTATCCGTTGGCTATGTCGTCATGGCATCTCTAACGACGTATAGTTTTAGTCCAGTTGATCCATGCCGCAGGCATCGGCATGGGCGGGGCGGGCTGCTGTGCAGGCAGATGGACACATCCGTATGTTCCTGTACCAGGGTATCTGGTCGTCTGGTAGATGGGTAAACTCTTCTCGTGGTGGGTGCTTGGGCCGTGAACCTTTAGGCCAAGCTCGAGAGGTGAAGGACGGGAGCCTGGTCTTCCATTCTCCCACTTCAGCATCTGCACACTTCCCAAATTCTTAAGTCCAACCAGCATATTACCCCACCAATCGTATCCTCCTTTTCATGTACATATCCCCATTACATTAGCAGCTCTGTTCATACCTGATAGCCATGAGTTCTCAAATCAACCAATTAATTCATTGGTTGTCTTGTGTCACCAAGTGCGCAGCGCAACACGTTTTGTCACAATTGTTTCCTGCACCATATTCCAAATGCACAATTACTTGCCCAAACTTGAGTGTCTCTAGATTGCACAGTGCCCCTAAATGTCTCTATAATTTTTCTCCTTTAACTCCAAGGAGAAAGTGTAGCAAAGTCTCTGTAGTGTCACTTTTTTATTCAGAGAGAAATGAAAGTAGAAACATGGCACCGTTCCTTCCTGACACACTGCAAACAAAAAGCCAAATGATAGTTGTAACATTGCTGTTTTAGCACCTGGCAAAAGCAAAACTCAAACACGACTATGTGAAATTCTCACCACTTATCTGTGGCCTCTGAGACCGCGCACAACCTCAGAGTCAAATGCCTTTCACTTTGCCGCCCGCAAAGTTGTTTTTGCACGAGATGTTGCAGCTCACGCCCAAACCCCATATCACCGCCACAGGCCAGGGTTCCATAAGTGCAATCATAGCTGCCACATGGGTTCCAACTATTCCTGATCCCTCACCGCCGCTGGCCGGGAACATGCTACTTGAAAATGAAAGAAGAACGCACAAGGTGTGCCAGTTTGCTCCCAGGTCCTCCTCCTGGCGTGCGTGCCTTCTAGGAAGGTACTCTGCCTGACTTTAGTATGCGCAAGGCCTGCCCCACAGCCTACTGGGGATTGTAGAACTGTGGCGGTATGGTACTTTCCTGACGCAGGCTATTCTTTGCCCACAATCCTCACAAATAACATGTTTTCACTATTTTAATTTAAATGTTGATTAGTTTGTAATTTTCATAAATATGCATGCCATTTGTTAAAGTACATGTTATTAAATATTGTGATTATATTTAATTTCTTTGAGTATTTAAAGTATGTTTAATTGGTATATATTAATTAGTATCAGTATGTTTTATGTTGTTCAATAGGTATTTAATTATTTACTTGTAAGTGTAAAATGTGTTTGTATTTTTTTATGTAAAGTAGACTAATTATGACATGTTTATATATATTTTGTTATTTACAATTTATGTTTACATATTTTTTTATTTTGAATAGTTTTTTTTAGTTAATAAAAATCTTGCACATGGATTTTTTAGGAATAGATCTTATGTTGTATGCGTTTAATTTATATATTTGTTATTAGCAAAAGATCTTGCAGTTTGTTTTAAGATGTTTTGGTAAAAGTGTATATTGTATTTCATTGTTTATATTTTTACATAGTTTGCAATCAATGTTTATTATGCATCGATTTTATGATTTTGTATAATAATTTCAATTTGAAAATGTTGGGTGAGTTAAGTTTATCATGATATTTGATTTTAACATAGTAATCTTTATAAAAGTATTGATATATTTAAGTGATGTTGTTACCTTAACTTTGTTATTCCTTATATTTGCAGTATTTAATTTTATGTAATAATAATCTATTAAACTATATAATTGTTGCCTGTAAATGTATTAAGTTTATTTGTTTTGTTATTTCTAATTGTATTTTTATGACTACCTCCACATCACCCCTTATAGCCGTCCTTTACCCCCAATTTTATTAAGAACCTTTTAAAAATAGTGCAATTAAAAATACAAACTAAACATGTTAAAGCTTTTTGAAAATACAAATGAAAGGTTAATTTTACATACACCTTGTAACATGAATACTTTTATGTACTTGTTCAAATATTTTCTGGGCATCATTATGGAAATCACTAGAAATTGAGGAAATATGCAAAAGTATACTTATAGTCCACGTGAAAATCTCAAATCCTGTGCCTGTGTCGAGTGCGGCCACATGATAGCTGCGGTGCAGCTTGACACGGGCACGGCACAGTGTTAGGTCCGTTCCTCTAGCCTTCTTCCCACAAGCTTGGAGCTTGCCAGTGGGTGTTTGTTGTCCTCGCTAGCATTACTGTGCCTGTGGAGGAGCCCTGGTAGAGTCTGAGCTCCTTTGTGGCCTGGAGATCGGAGGACTGCAGGAGTGGGGGGCTCAGGCAAGGAAGAAAGGAAAGAACCAAGGTGCCAACATAAGGAGAAATGACTGCTTCGACCTGTATCGGATGTTTTGACGTTTTTGGGTTTGGAGGCTTTTGAGGCAACTCTCGTTGCCTCCAATGGTCCCTAGTCTTGCTGGAGTTGAGCCAAGGGCGCTGATGGGCTTGGCTTTTAATCAACTGCCTTTTTTTCTCCATTTGTACCCTCATGTACCCCTCGTGTGCCACTGTACCACTCCATTGGCATACAGACCAACGGATCTCAGGGAAACCTCCTGCCTCCTGCTTCTTATGTAGCAGTGGCAGGGAGCTGCACCCTGAGTGCTACCCTCTCCACATACCCTTGGAGAGCTTTTTTTATTTGCATACTGCTGTTTGTAGCTCCCCGCCCATAAATAAAACACTCCCAACACTCCTAAGCACCCGTCAAGGTTGTGAAAGGAGTAATGGGACAGGAGGGCGGGTGGCTGACCCTCCCAGAGCTGATCCGGGAAGTTGGGTTTGGCTGGGTTTGACTTGCACAGCCGCATTGCTGCTTGTTGCTTATGGTCTTGAAGTCTTGCAGAAGAAGACAAGCTAAGATAATCCAGGTCACTGTGGGCTGGAGGCGCTTGCACAGTGAGTCAACCAGGGTCACACCTAACATTGACCAAGTAAGCAACTACTGAGAGGTACTGTGGTGAAGAGATGCATGAGTTGCCCTGGAAGTAGTATCACAGAGTAAATAAATTGACTTGTAAATCTGAATGTGTGGGAGCAATGTTGAGGAGACAGACTAGGGCAGCCTCTCGAGCTGTCGGGCGGGCCTCCCTGCGAGCATCTTGTTTCTTGAAGCCACAGCGTGATTCTTTGGTTCCTGGAATGTTGGTCTCCTTATCCAGGCAGACTCCAATTTGTATTTGTCTGCCTGTCTCATTGACTCAAACTTTGCTTAGAGCCAAGGGCTCATGTAGGAGTCTGGAAACTAACTTTTAAAATCATAATCTGCATAGGAATCTAATGGTTTTGTTATATCCATAGGTTTATGTTTTTATATTTTAACAAACTTTATATACAGCTGTTTTATGTAGCCTGGTAGACATTGGTTGTTGGTGCACAATCTATTTAAGCTACTTTTTAAGCTTGTTTTAGGTAGCCTTATACATATTGGTTGTTGGTGTATAAGCCATTTTAAAGTATTCTGGGTACCCCAGGTCCTGATAACTTCCTAGACCCAGGTCTAAAAGAAAGACACTAATCCCCTTACAAAGCAGTTCTGCAAGGACACGCACCACGAAGTTTGTGGAGTGGATTGAAGAAGTCAACGCCATGATAGAGGAGATTGCTGGGTTCCTAAAAGATATTGACCCCATTAGCAAGGGGACATGAAGTGGGAGGAAAGCCGGCATCAAAGGGGGGCAGTGTGAAAAAGGGGTATCCTCTAATTGTGGCATGAAATGGGGGAAGAGGCTATTGAAACTGCAAGCATGGAGGGGGCACCCAATGACCCAAAGTGAGAGGCTGAACCCTAGGCACAAGCTCATCATTGCGGAGAGACAAGCACTGGATAAAAATAGTATGTGATCGCACACAGCAAGTATAGCTACTCTTGTGGAAGTGGACAATATATTGCAAGGTTACCAGGTTGATAAATGCCCAAATGAAAGTAAAGTGAAGTCCTATCACATAACAGTATAAGGTAATGCACCACCAATGGGAGTTATAATTGTGGACAAAGGGAATAAGGGTATGGAGGGAGGGGAAGCCCCAGTGGAGGGGGATCCAGAGACTGCAATCATCAGTAGCTATCTCCCGGAGATTGTCATCAGCAATAAGTATGAGGCTCGGAATGCTAATGGCATTAAGGATACTATTGATGATTCTGATGATATGACTACTGTAGCTCCCGCTCCCGCACCCCAGCTTCCATCGGCACCCAGATCTACACTTGTGCCTCCCAACGTTGTGCTGGGTCGTAACCCCAGTAAATGTAGCAGGGTCTACTGGGTGAAGGGGCTGTAGGTGTGCCATAGAACTCATAGAATTCATGCACAAAGAGAATGACGAACTAAAAAGTGATTTGAGTAGACTGGCGAAGGTCATAGAGGGCCTAGCACTTCATGTCCCTCCTGCACCCACTTGTGTGGCCGGAGAGGTGGTTGCACCAGCTGGACCAGCTGAGCAAAGGATGGGGGCCCATGCTGAGAAAAGCAGATCCATAAGGGGCAATGCATGTAATTTGCAAGAACTGGATCTGGCGAATAATGATCTGCAATTTAGACCTCCTATCAACCCAATGGGGGTGGATAATAGTGCATGGGCCCGACCCACAGTGCCAATGAGGCTAAGCCCTCACCCTAGGGACATTAGGGGAGGAACCCCTAGGATGGGTTGCTTTTATTTAATGACCGTAAAGACCCCAGGAACGTAAATACAAAGAGATGGAAGGCCTAATTAAAAAGGTCACCCATTGGCTGAGGGTAAAGAGAGGCTGTCTCTCCGTAATACACAGTGACATCATGTATGCAATAGATTGTCAGGGCCATATGGTAGGGACTCAGTTAGAGTTCAGATGAAAGACCCCTCCGCAGTCCCGGGTATACTGGAAATGGAACAGCGGTCGCTTCCTCCGTCTGGTTTGTCAATCTCAGTAAAAATGTCACTGCCCTCATGGCTCATCAAAAATGCTGGGGACTGACCGGGGCCTTGGGATCGCACAATCCAATGTTAGGGGAGGAGGACCTTGATGCCAGGCCCCTGTCAACCCACTAAGAGCAGAGGCAGTGGCTTCTTGTAATGCTCATCCTAGAGCAGGGTGGCTAGATAGCAAGCATAGTACAACAGGGATCCAGCATAGATTGATTCAGCTTAGTGGGGGCTAGGGCTCAGTCACCCGGAACTGACGGACTGGGAACCATGGGCACGGACAGAGTCGTGTCCCACTCTTACATGATTCAGAGGTACATTCTGGGGTCATACAGGTCACGCTAAGTCATTATTTACGTGCATGTCTGGCCCAGACTGGTCCCGGGGTGCGGGTCCTCTCATGGAATGTAGCAGGTGTAAATAAATATATGATGGACAATGACTGGCTCAGTTTTTTCTTCATGAGCATGGTGTAATTTTCCTGCAGTAAATCTGGTCTATGAAAGCCCCCAACATGCAAGGGTTTACCACTTTTGCCATATTGGCATGTAAAATTGGGGAAGGGCCGCCCGAGCAGGGCCCCGGTTATGTGGGCAGATATAGCCCTGCTTAAATCAGCTAAATTAGTGGATACTGGTTCCCCTGACATGACCGAATGATACCTTCAGTTAAGGGATGACTCCACAATGCTTTTGATTAAATTTAACAACAGGATTCTGCACAATAGGGGCATGGATCTTATTGGAAAGATTGTGGATTGTGTTCTGGGTTGTAGATCATCCTCTTTGGGCCCCTTAAAGTTCCTGGTCATGGGGCATCATAATTTACAGTTCGAGCCTTTGTTGAGAATGATTGACATTATGAACGAAGAGGACAGCCACTAGGGGATTGGGGCCTCTCAGTTCCACTTAACCGGTATGGCGACATAAGAACGTGGAGGAGATAGCTATTTTGCTAATGTCAGCTAACTTAAGGGCTTGTAACGGCTGAATTCCGGGGGATGCCCCAGCTGCGCCCACCTTCGAAAATTGTGGAGCCAATAGTAAAATCACTATATGTTTTTGAACATAGAGGCTTGGAATTTGCTGGATGGCATCCAGATCCGTAAAAGGGTTGAGAGTGATCACCATCTGTTGAAAATGGAAGTGAGGGAGCATTTGTGCGGGCACCTGTTAGAATTGCATGACAGACGCTATTGAACTGGAAGTCTAGGGTCATGCCAGGCAAAATATCAGGTGGGGTAAGCTTGATTTGGCGACAATTTTGCCTCTAGGGTACCATGATATTATCCCACTCCTGGATGAATTAGTTGAAACAGATGGTTGTAATGTTGACACCTTGGTATCTATACACGAAAACATCATAGGGAAGGTGGGATTGTGATTTTAAAAACCCTCGAAAACAATATGCAAATCAACCGAGATATCTACCGATAGTATGACAAGGAGTGCAGATTTGTTGACTAGTGAAGTGAAGACATGAATGGTGCCTGTTAGCTCAAGGGTAAGCTCGGCCAGAGCAGAGTGTCAAAGGTTATTAATGGTTAAGAAGAGGGCATGGCATGAGGATGCCTGTAGTGCCTTGTTAACTGCTATCAGAAAAGGGGGCACACAGGGTTTTTGGGGCCTGATGAGTCCAAATACTTTGCAGGGGTACATTACAGAACAGGTCTGTATGGAACAGAAGGGGAAGGAAGTGACATGGATACCCCCAAAGGGGTGTGCGCCGTGCAGAACGAGGACTATATCCATTCGCCAATGTCACTTTCATGTGAAGAGCATTAAAGTGTCAAAAGCTAGGAAAGGTGCCAGGCTCCGACAGGGTACCAATAGATTTGGGATGAGTGAACAGGTTGTCTGGGTCGCATATTTTACAAAAATCTTTAATGCAATTTTGAGTAAAATGTAGTTTCTTTGTTGTGGACAACTGCTGAGCTGGTTCCTATCCACAAAAAGGGCCCTAGAGATGATCCATTCAACTATAGACCTGTATTACTACTGGATGCTGGGTGGGGGGGGGCTATTCCAGAGCCCTATTATTTCACTTGGAGACCTGAGCTAATTACAGGAAGATTATCAACCACCGTCAAGCAGGGTTATTTGAAGGCCTAAGCACAGTTGATCAAAGTTTGCGGCTGCGGCTGGTGTGTGATATGTGGTCCTCAGGAAAGTTAGTGTGTACACAGTGTTTGTAGACCTGTGTAGCACATTTGACACTGTGCCAAGACACTGCCTATGGGAGGTACTTAGGGAACTAGGCATCCTGGATGCCTTCATTAGTGCCATGCAGAGTCTGTACACTGGCACCACTGCAGTGGTTAGGTGGGGAATTGACAGGAGTACATCCAGCAGAATCAAAATTGAAAAAAGTTGTTCGTCAGGGGTGTGTCCTGGCCCCCAAGATGTTTTGTTTATTTATCAATGGTAATATAGAGTAGTTACTGGGCACGCAGACTGTTGCACCAACACTGGCTGGTGAAAAGATATCTGTCTTGCTGTTTGTGGACGATGCAGTATTATTATCACTAACACCTTCTGGCATCCGTAAGCAACTGGACATATTTGGTGCTTTCTGCAAAAAGCACAAAGGGCTTAGGTTGGTCCTGTATGAAGGAGAAATTCAACAGGTTGACTTTTATGATTATCTGGTGGTCAGAGTCATGCAATCTTGTGGTTGGTCCATGCAGCTTGAAAAAGCCAGGATAACACTGACAAGGTATGGTGGAACGTCGCAAGGTTCACAACATAGCACGGCAATTGAGCAGTGAGTGTCTCACTGGAGGCATAAAAACCCAGACAAGGCAAGCTGCAATTTATGGTGCGGTGCTGTGGGGGCAGATGACTATCTGCCAGGTGGAGAGGGTTTGAAACAAGTATTTGAAGGATATATTGGGATTGGCCCCCTGCACGCCAAATTCACAGGCATGCAGGGGATCTAATCAATTTGCCAACTGCGCCCAGTACTCTATTGGGTTCAGCTGTGGACAATGAGAAACTCGTCATTTATAAAGATGCATTTCTAGATGTTTTATCTCAGCGGGGGAAGGGGGTCCTTACCTGAATTGGGTATGCCATGTTAAGAAATGCTTGAGGGAATCGGATCTTAAAGATTTCTGGCTGAACCCAAGTGTAATTTCGACCACCTCTAAAGCTGTGGTCAAATCTGCTGCTCTCACCAAGATACTGCAGGATATTATTGAGAAATCTGCTGGTTCCAGGCCTCTGGCATGATATTTGTCTATTAAAACTCAGGAAGGCTATGAGGCCCACCTGGAATATATTAATCCCCAATTTTAAAGATCCCTGTACATCAAACTGCGGCTTGGGATCTTGCCTATGGCAGTGATGAAGCACAATTGGAACAATGATGTCCCCCCGATATGTTTTCGATGTAAAAATGCAGATGAGGACTTGATCCACCCAATTTTGCTGTGTCCAGTAACATTGTCCTTAAGAAAGTGTTTTAAAAACACTCTTCTTCGGTCAAGGGTGTAGGTCTACTGGGGAAGCTATGCAACTTGCATAAATTCCACTGATATGTCTTCAGTATTTGCTATCAGAAAATATCTAAAGTGGAAATGGAGTATTCGGACAAAGAAACAGAAGGGGATGCCTAGCTAATATCTGGAAATTGTCACTTATAATGTTATGTTATACGTGGCTATTTTATGTATGTTATGGTATTATATGATGTTTTGATGAATTGTTTGCTTTTATGACTTACCATCAAAATAAATCTTATTGAACTTAACTGAACTCAAAATACAAAATTGAAATGTAAATAATTCCATTTATATTGCATTTATGTATAAGATATTTTTGAAAAATACCAATTAAAGGTTCTATTTTATTTAGATAGAAGTTTTAACATTAATACTTGTATGTAATTGTTCAAATTATTTCTGGGTATGATTACGAAAATCGCCAGAAATCGAGAAAGTATGTAAAAGTATAAATACATGTTATTATTAAAGATATTGGGAATGTTTAATTAGTTAAACATTTTTATGATGTGTCTATCACTTTTTTAATTTGCTGTTATTTTTAATAAAATTATGTAGGCATCTTTTAAATGGCAATCTTTCTTTTATGGTAATTTGCTCTTCAAAACATTGAAGCCATAATGAATATTGCCGTACATAGATTATATAATGACCAGTATCTGTGGTGCTCCTATGATGATATATGATAATTTCAGTTTTGTAATTGGTTCCACAAAGAGAAACTGAAAGAATGTGTATAGTTTGTTTTTAAAGTATTTAAATGTACACTGTGTCTCTGTATCTAAATAACATTAAAATGAGGTAGCTAGAAAAATATGTAACTTGAATTGTTTCCTTAATTTGTTAATTACATTGTATGCAATTGCCATGTATAACACAGTTTGTTTAACCAACCTTTAAAAGTGATTTTGGGAACATTAGGTATATATAACAGTAGGATATTTTCATTAATAATAGGTTGAATGTTAGACAAATTCTAAGACATGCACTGATTTCTATACGTATAATGTATGCTTATTGCATTTTTGACATTGGTTCCAGATGTATGTAAATGTTGAAATATTGTGAACAATAGTTCATAAGGATCTCGTTGCTGGTTGGTGGTAAAATAAGTTTGTTGTAAATATGTATCTATTTGTGTAAGTATATGAGTACAACTATGTGCCTTTTGTGCATTGTTCGTAATGTTACTTCTTATGGTTGTATACATAATGTAAACGTATTGTTACTCCTAAGAGTTATATTATCAAAAAAAGATTGTACGTTTAACAGCATATGCAAAGTTACATTAGCATAACAATCCACTCCTGAATTATTAAGAAATCCTGGAGCATTACTTATAGAACTGTAAGCTGTTCCAAAATCCAAAAATACTTTGTTTTACAGCAATATTAATTTTTTGACTTTTTTGTGTTATTTTGCGATTTACTTTTTGCAATTTTGAAATTGTGGGTTTACCCTATAATGTAACTCATTTTATTTTGCATTGTTATATCAATTGGGGGTAAGTGGTCAGTATAAATTACACACAGTGGGCCTCATTACAAGTTTGACGGTAGCCTTGCCGGCAAAACCGGCAGGCTGCCACCAAACTTGCAAATGTTTATGGCCCCTGGCAATGGGGAAATACAGGGCCATTAGAACCCTGGCGGACCCTGTATTTCCCCATTGCCAGGGGCCGGAAACTTTTACTCCCCATTCCCATTGAGACCTATAGGACTCAATGGGGAGGCCGGTATCACCGGCACCATTTAGAATGGTGCCGGTGCTACCGGCAGTGTGTGCTCACGGGTGCCGGTATGCCAGCCAGGTCAGACCTGGCAGGCGGAAGGCACCCGCGAGCAGAACTCGTAGTTTGCCGGTCCGGTGACATTGGTACCAGCAAGCTTACCGGTACCGTTGTTACTGGACCGGCAAACCTGCAATGAGGCCCTTTTGGTTTTTTTTTATACGTTGAGTGTGAACATGGATTTATTTGTACATCCGCATTTACTAAAATAAACCAGCTTGTTTGCACTCTAGAAAAAGCCACATAACTCATTCTTTTTGTAAAAACATTAGATCTGATATCTACCAAGGCAGAATTTACACCTAAACCTTGAGAATTATGTATAGTTACTGCATATGCTGGAGGTATTGACAATTGCTTGCATACTACATAAATGTTTTTTAAAAGTTGAAAGGGTTCTTTAACCCTTTTTATTTGTTTCACATCTTTACTGTTATCAAACTGTACTGCAATATATTCAATAAATAGATTTCCAGCATGGTTTATTAAAACAGCTGTATAACGCATTGCTCCATTCACTATACCTTCTTGTACACTAACATTCCTTTTTATAATTACTTTAACATTTAAACAAAGATTTAAACAAAGATGAAGGCCTTTTGTTTTAGAAACTGTATGCTGTAATTAGTTTAACTTTGTTTTGCATCGTTTTAGTTAAAGCAGACTGATCCACTGTCTCTACTGATTTAAATGAAATAACTTTTTGATTTTCTTTAGAATTCATTTCAGAATAAAATTTTGCACAATCTGCTGAAGGGCACGGGAGGCATATTGGTATTTGTACTTGTTTTAGTAAGGCAGTATATACTTGTTCTGCTGTTACGTCTTTTTCGTATAAAGTATTTATTTGTTGTTCTTGTAATTTAATGATCAAACTCTCATTAACTTTTCCATTTTGTTTCAGCATATTTCCAGATTCAATATCTTCACTTTGTCTCGCGTTTTCTGTTCAAAGTAAATGAAATTACTCCATTAATCTAAAAATGCCTATGCTTCCAAAGGCTTTAACATTATCTTTTGTTTTAATAGTTTAAAAAAAAAAACAGGTGGTCCATTTACTGATGTTTACTGTAACAAATCACCAAATACAATAACATGTTTACCACCAAATATTTAATTTCATCACATTTTAGAATTTCTTGCATACGCAAATATATGAATGCAAGCATTATATTTGATACCATACTGACTTCATCAATAATTACAACTTTATATTTTTTTTAAATTGTAGCTACTGGCTGTCTTGATTCAGCATGTAGTTTTTCATATTGTATTTTTTAACTGGTAACATGAACAGTTAACGGGGCGTGGCTTGGAGCCGATGGAGGGCAGAAGCTGATCTGCCGGGCTCCGGCCGAGACGCCGCTTCCTGATCCTTTTTCTCCGGTACAAGAGTGGTTGCAGCCAGCGGAAAAGCACGCATCGGTGGGGGAAGTGCTCCCCATTAGGAATTACTCGAGTGTTGGAATTTTCGGAGCCCCCGTGAGGAAGAGCGGGCTCCGGATCCCACCCTCCCCTCCGCCGCGCATTGATCCAAGATGGCGCCTGGCACAGCTTCACGCAGCCCCTGAACCAGCGTCCCCTGACGGAGCGCTTTGGGGATCGGCAACAAGGCCGGGGGGGGCGACCCCTGTCTGACACTGGTTCGGAATCGACACAGGCCCCCAGGCCCCTGACTCCGTTACCCCTGGGCTGGCCCAATTTATGCAACGCGGACTACAACTAGAACCACGTGGATGGCATCACATAAAGAGAAACTCGCCACCTCTGAGAAGCAGCACCCCGCCCCACGGCCATCACCCGAACGACCTGATTCCAGCCGAAGCACTCGGGGGCCCTGAAACTCAAGGTGCGTGAGCCTACATAATACCCTTTGGTGGGCCCCTGACCACCACCGCACCCTTGGGCCGCCTGCACTTGACTCCCCGACTCGGCTGCCCTGGGGCACGCACTTGCCCCTGCATGTTCGGCCATCTACGTCCAGCGGCTTCAAGATGGCCACCAAGAACAAGAGCAGGGCCGCCACCATGGACTCCTTTGTCTCGACCAAGGCGAAGACCTCCACCCAGTCCAGACCTAGCCTCTCCGAAAACACTCATCCGAACGAAGGGGAGGTCAACGACAATCGCTCTCAGATATTGGATGCCATTGCCTCACTGAGAACCCACATTGACTCCAAGATTGATGAGTTCAAAATAGACATACAACTCATCCGCCAAGATGCCCGCAACTTGACGGAGAGGGTAACGACCGTCGAGAATTCCACGACGGAGCTGTCCGGGGCCACCACAACCCTGAAGTCCGAAGTCTCCGATCTAAAGAGGAGGGTCGCCTTCCTGGAGGAAAGGGCGGAGGAAGCCGAAGGACGGGCCAGACGGGGGAACATCAGGATCCTGGGTATCCCGGAGGGAACAGAGGGCCTAAACACCACATCCTATGTCGAAACCCTTCTGCTACAAGAGATCGGGGCCGGAAAACTAACCCAAGGCTTTGCGGTCGAAAGGGCACATAGATCCCTCCAGAGACGTCCTCCCCCCGGCTCACATCCACGGCCAATAATAGCCAAAATATTGAATTTTCAAGATAGAGAAACCATCCTACGGCACTTCAGGGAAGCAGGTCCCATTGAAAGGGGGGACTCAAAAATTACTATTTACCCCGACTATACCCAGAAAGTGCAGAGGGAAAGGAACTCATTCGTCCCGATCAAGGCGAAGCTTCGCCAACTGGACATTAAATACAGGCTCCTGTACCCCGCGCGCCTGAGAGTTGTTTATAATGGGCGAGCGATATTTCTCGAAAACCCGGAGGCGGCCAATATGTGGCTAGAAGATAATAATCTAGCCGATGGCAAGGATCCTCCTCGGAATGATGATTAAGTCCCGAGTCTCCTCGCACCACCAGTAACCGGACCCCAGCAGGTAATCCAAACAACAGTTTAACTTACGGAAGCGGCCCTCGCACGGCCCTGCCGCCTCGCACCAACCCTACCCCCAGCAGAAAATCCAATTGGGCCAGTTCACCGCCCGACCCAGCTCACGCCCGATTCCCGGATGGGTTCAGATGGCTCGAGAGCGCCTGAGCACCGCGACAGTGTTGTAGTCGCTGGGCGCACCAGTTTGTGTTATGTTATTAGTTTAGTTGGTTTTGCAGTCTACGAATCATCAATGTTGGTAAAGTACAAGATGGTGGCAAGTTACGACACAAGACTTCATGAACCAGGGCCCCCCCGCCCGCAGAACGCCACCTGTGGTTCGTTGTGCCACCGGGCCAGCGGGCCAGAACTCCAAGACGAATTCAGAACACCGATCCGATGGCGTCGCAACTTGTTGTGATGACATGGAATGTGAGGGGAATGGCTTCATACCTCAGAAGGAACCGCGTACAGTCCTACCTCAGGAGGAAGAAGGTCTCGATTGCGCTATTACAAGAGACCCACCTTACAGCGGACTCCATGTCTAAGTTAACAGATCGATGGGATGGGACCACGAGGGGGTCTCCTTACTCCAAATATGCGAAGGCGTACTGATATGGGTGAACCCGAATGTGCCTTTCCAGCTAGAAGGCTGGGATTCTGACAAGGAAGGGAGATATACATCAATGTGGGGCACCATAGAACAAACCCCAGTGTGCTTCATTAACACATACTTTCCGCAGCATGGAATCCCGTCATACTTAAGCACGTTGAGTGCTAGACTGGCACAACACCGAGGCAGGACCTTCGTGTGGGGGGGAGACTTCAACTGCGTCATGGACTTAAGCAAGGACAGATCGCGCCCTCCTCCTCAGCCAAGCAATCCCGCATCCACCTCCTTGACGGAAACACTCGACCAGCTCAACCTGGTAGACATCTGGAGAGTGCAACATCCAGAGGCCAGAATTTACTCACACTACTCAGCTCCACATGGCGTCCACACAAGGATCGACTACTTGTTTGTTGATAAGGAACAATCTCCACTGGCCACATCCACTGAATATTTGGGGAGATCGATCTCCGACCACTCCCCGCTCGCCATGCATTGGCAGCTGCGTGGACCCAAACCTCCAATTCCCATGTGGAGGATGCCTACAGCAGCGTTGGATGATCTGGAGTTCAGAGAGGACCTTGCTGAGAAGCTAGAGGAATATGTCGAAATCAATAAGGGATCGGTGGCTACCTGGTCCACACTGTGGGAGGCCATGAAGGTGGTTACCAGGGGAGAAATCATTTCAAGAGCAGGCGGAACCCGCAGACAACTACAGTCCTCTCTTGAAGCCCAGGAATTAGAGATCGCAAGACTAGAGTCCGCCCCTGACATTTCCCCAGAGTCCGAGAAGATCCTTAAAACAGCCCGAATAAAATGTCAGGAATCATGGGTCAGACTGGAGAAATTTGACTTCGCAACACATACCGCCAGATCCCACAGCGAGTCTGACAAACCCGGCAGATTGCTTGCCTGGCTCTGCAAGCGGGAACACCCTAAACACCTGCCAACGGAGATAAAGGACGATAAAGGAGTAACACACAAGACGCAGATGGAGATCAACGAGACTTTTGCTAAGTTCTACTCCAAATTGTATGCCCACGAGTCCCAGGTGCCCGCCGCAGAATTAATCGAAACATTGGAGGAGATAGGCCTCCCTCAAATCTCCAGCGAGCAGAGGGAGGAACTGGACTCGGAAATCACTTCTGAAGATGTGACAGCGGCCATCAGATCGCTCGCTAATGGCAAAGCCCCCGGCAGTGATGGTCTCCCGCCCGAATTCTACAAGACCTACGAACCCATTCTCACCCCCATCCTGCATGAAGTTTATCAAGAAGCCTACACAAATGGCATCCTGCCCAACACCATGAAAGAGACCATAATTATTCCAATGCTCAAGCCGCACAAGTCACCCACCGATTGTGACTCTTATCGACCTTTGGCCATGCTGAATTACGACAGCAAGATCCTCACTTCTATATTAGCCAACAGACTCGCCAGAGTGGTAGGATCCATAATTCACGAAGATCAAAATGGATTCGTCCCAGGACGCAACACCACGGCCAACCTCAGGAGACTACAACACATCATGGCCGAAACCCACGACCGAGAGGAGGACCTGGCGATACTGTCACTTGATGCCATCAAGGCCTTCGACTCTATCTATTGGGAGTGGCTTGTAGAGGTTTTGAGGGGCTTCGGCTTTGGTGCGGGCTTCATCAGATGGATCCAGGTACTTTATAATTCGCCAATGGCAAGGGTTAAAACAGGCAGAATTGTCTCGGGATCCTGGGCAACACAAAGGGGCACGAGACAGGGGTGCCCACTCTCGCCCATGCTGTATATATTGGGCCTAGAACCAATAGCCATATACTTTCGCCAACAGTTTTTTGATGAGGGCATTAAGGTGGGCAACGTTTACAACATAATTTCATTATACGCGGATGATGTACTTCTCTACTTGAGGAACCCTGAGCTCAACGCACCCACAACGCTAGAAGTTCTCGACAATTATGCAAAGTACTCAGTGATACGATTCAGCAGACACAAATCAACTGCATTCCCCCTAGCTAGCCTGAGGGGCATTGCAGTAGACGACCTCCCGCCTATCGGAATACAGTGGCAACCTGACAAGTTCCGGTACCTGGGAATCAATGTGGGTCACACCCCGCTACTCACACACGAACATAACACTATAGCAGCAGTCACCGGCCTTCGGCGTTCAATCAAATTTTGGTCCAAACTACCACTGTCAATGGTGGGTAGAGCGGCGATTGCCAAAATGATAATCCTTCCTCGATTCCTGTACTTCTTTGCCAATATTTGCCACTACGTTCGCCCGCCTTTCTTCAAGACACTAGAGGCCATCATCAAGGACTTCTTGTGGGGTCCGCGCAGACACAAGCTCACACTGGCCACGCTGTCTCTCCCACATAAGGAAGGTGGAATAAAACTCCCAGACCTTCACCTTTACTACTTGGCGGCCCAGCTCAGTCACATTACGAAGTGACTGTCTGATGACACATCGGCCGAACTGGAACTACTCAGGCAATCTTCCACAAACTTAATCCCCAAAGAAACTCTATGGTTTCCCCCTCGGCTACCTCCCGAAACTCCGCTGATTGTCAAGCTGGGCAGGCAGATATGGGCCAGGGCCTGTCACATAAGGCAAGTGAAACATCCGTACTCACCGGATAACCCCATAATGGTGGATGTGTGCAAGTCGGAGGAGGAACTTCCCACTCCCAATAGATGGGAGGAAGCAGGCATATATACATGGGGAGACATGTTCACTGATGGGGAATTCAGGGACTTCGAGTCATTACAGAACATTGAAGGACTATCCAAGGGCCAGTTCCTCTGGTACCACAGGATCAAACAGATCGCTAAGAAGCAGTGGAACAGCTGGCCGGAAGAGCCCACCCCAGACCCACTGCTACAGGAAATGCACGACCTCTCAGATGGATGGAGACCAGTTTCCAGACTTTACAACAGACTCATAGACAAGCCTAACCCCAAAGGTCAGGCACTGAAGGCGAAATGGGAGGCAGATCTTGAATCACCACTTACTGACAAGGAATGGGAGAGAGCACTGATCTACCCCAAGAAAGTGTCCCGGAATTCCAGATTCGGACAAATACAGCTGAATGTCCTTTACCGGAAATATATGACTCCCCACAGGATCGCCTCATTCAACCCGAAAATACCCCCGACGTGCCCATGGTGCGGAAATGACAAGGCAGACATGATCCACATGTTCTGGTCCTGCATCAAAGCGAAATCACTCTGGTTCAAAGCCAAACAATCCTGCGCAGAAGCTGGCATGGTAAGACACGACTGGACGCCCGGAGAGTGCCTACTAGGTATATATCCTAGACCGGGCAAATTTAAACATTTGGTGAAACTAATGGACATCTCATGCATTTTGGTCAAGAGAACAATAGCGATGGCCTGGAAGACTCCAGCGGGCCCCAGCCATGCTCGGTGGCTGAGCGAACTGGCGAGATGGACGACTGCTGAAACCAGGGCCTGGCAAGACGGGATCACAACCAGCGGAGAAGCCACAAGTGGAACCCTGGACTCCTGGAAAGCCCTCCTGAGTGACATGCGCTTCAAGGCAGACTATAAGCCTCCCTGAGGGACTGTAGCGTCCTACAACACCCGATTTTTCATACTGATACAGAGATGGAATTACCCGAATCTGTTCCCCTCGCTTCCTGTAACATCGGAACTATAATTTTTACTTGCCACCAAACATCTCATAATTAACGCTACATGTAGACTGCTGTTGTTTTGGTTGTTCTCACGTTACTTTTTTTTGTTGTATCGTTACTTTATTACCACACTTGTAAGTTTGTAATGTTTCTCACTTTCTTGAAAAAACCAATAAAATACTTTACAAAAAAAAAAACATGAACAGTTAACGCAGTGTTAAACTGCCAATATTGTACAATTCTGGATATAACCTTAATTAAAATGTTTTTCTCGGTGCTTGCTTCTCCATTAATATATAAGAGGGTTGGTTTAAAGTTTATGCACACACAAAGATTAACTTCATATAAACAGGCCAATTCATGGAATAAATGTCCGCTGAAATTTGTGGCACAAGCTGGTGCAAGCGTGACAAAGCTAGCGCACGCGCATGCGTGCGATTCATGGAAGGCCTTGCGTTTGTTTTTCCCGGGAATTGCGACAAAACACGTCACTGTGACATCCTGAACTGCGTGCGCAACACACACAGCGAAAGTGCACAACGTGTAGCGCACACACCAAAAAGGGGGAGGAACACGCAGGATGGGGAACAACGCATGAAAATGAGGGTGTAACTGGGGAGGAACTGCTGGGAAATACACGGAACGCCCACACGCACGCAAACAACACGTATTCATGGAATCGAATAGGGTAAACCCGCGCATGCAAAAAGACATGCACAGGTGTAAACACGTCTGCCACACGAAGGCAGATGGAAGCGTCCCCGTGCAGTATAAAAGTGCGCGCAAACAACAAACACGTATATACAGCTACGATGAATGTCCCTTTTCTCGCAGCGCTGATTACGGGACACCGCCGGAGGAGGAGAATAGCCAGACCTCGCATTTTTTTGCCCAGGATCAGCCTTTTTGGGATGCCTAATGACCAGGTCTATGGCAGGTATAGGTTTCCACCTCATATCTTCCTAGAGCTGGTCACTGAGTGAGAGGATGAGCTTACATCACCCACCTTGTGCTCCCAAGCATTGAGCCCCTTGGAATGGCCTGCATTTTTTGGCCACTGGGTCATTTCAGTGGATAACTGCCATAGTTGGGGGTGTCTCTCAGCCCACGCAGTCACGCTGCCTACACCAGGTGTTGGCAATCATGACTGCATGCCCCTCAGTCCACAGGCACATATACATGCCCAGAACACCTGCAGAAAGGCAGGCCGTGGTCGAGGGCTTTTACAGGGTGGCACACTTCCCCAAAGTGCTCAGTGCCATAGATTGCACCCATGTGGCCTTACATGCACTGAGAACATCTACCACAACCACAAGCACGGGCATTCCATCAACGTACAGGTTGTATGTGATGCCCATGGAATCATCACCTCTGTCTATGCAAACTATCCTGGGTCTACCCATGACAGTTTCATATACAGAATGTTCGCCCTGCCTGGGGACCTGGAAGCTGGGAAGCATGGCGACACATGCCTCATTGGTGAGTACATATGTCTGTGCACATGCATGCATGTCACACACAGACAAATACACAAACCCAACTAATGACAACCATCCTCAACTCCCCAGGGGATAGTGCCTACCCTCTGAGCAACCACATGATGACGCCAATACGGAACCCCACCACACTGCCCCAGGTAAGATACAACGCCGCCCATATTGCAACCAGGGGCATAATGGAGCGCACATTCAGAGTGGTCAAGTCACGCGTCCGCTCCCTTGACCGCTCTGGCGGGCAGCTACTATATGCACCCCCAGTAGTGTGCAGTATCATTGTACCAGCATGTGTCCTACACAATGTTGCAACACGGAGGTCCTTACCGGTGGAAATGGTGGTGTCCCCGCATCCCCAACCACAGGCACAGGCGCTGCTCATGGGAGGGGAAGGGCATGTGACGAGGCAGCCCGGACCAGCTTATGGCCACATTTTTCACCTAAACTCCCACCCCTGCGGAGTGCACACAGGCCTGGCACATACCAGGTGACAATCGATGATGACAAAGAGACAGTCAACTGTCACAACCTTACCACCCCGAGAATGTTGCCACGGAAGTGCTACATTGTGTGCATCCCTAGCTACTTAAACATAACCAATCCTGTGTGACCAAAAGGAACACATGCAAGGTGCATATCACACCATCCCCCTGCAAAACAGGCCATGAAAATCACTGGTATGTCACCCAAACCCTCCCAACCCACATCACCCTTGTCGGCCACACCATGACATGGCATGCAACAGCAAAAGAGCAAACCAAAAGCACAACACATGAGCAATTAGATACGAAGTGGCACGTGATAAATGGAAAGAGGCCTGACACAATCACACCTGACATGGAATCAGATGAAATGACTGACCAACAACCTCCCACTCATATAAAGTCATACACAAATGCATGCCACCAGCGGTACCATCAAAAAAAGACAGAATGCCTGTTGGCATGCACCTTGGCCAATCCAATTATGCTAATCCCAAACCCATGGCTGTGTGTGTCTCCTGCAACACACCGCTCAGCACACAGCACAGTGAGCAGACATTGTGTTGGGGCTACACCTTGAGCATCACATAAAAAGGCCAAAACAAAAAAAATAACCCAGTGATGCATGTACATGATCCCCAAATGGTAAGTGAACATGCGCTGCAGGGACACAGCATGCCAGATAAGGCAATCTGTGTGCACGTGTGGGCATGGAAGGGTGGTTGTATGTGCGGTGGAGCATTGTGTAAGTGTGTGTCTTAGTAGGGACATGCACTCAATACATGCATGTGAAATCAAGTGACCCTCAGTGTCCTGTACACATCACATGTGATCATTGGGCATGTGTACACCCCAGTATGTCAAACCACAACAATCCCCTGACACCTGAAAAGTAAACCCAACACAGGAACAGCCATTGACCAGCAGAACACATCATGTACATAGTACCCCACAATGACAATGTCAGAGAGTGCCCAATCACTGTAGCCCAAGCGTATTTTATTTATTTTATTTTTTACATTTGTATAGTGCACAAAACAGCCCATAGGTATATTGGCATAGCGGCGTACTGCCCGACAACAAAAGGCCCTCCCTCATTTACTCATCACCATGACCTTCAGAAGAACTGTGTCTGGGGTCCATCAGATTCTTCCTCCTAGTCTACCTGGCTTCAGGATCCCCCTTCCCCTTGGTTTCCTTATTCTTCCTTTTGTGTAAATAGGGTCCAGCCCCCTCAGAGGCCACCTTGACTGGTAAAAATACCAAATCACAGAGAACTCCAAGGAGACAAACCCTCAAACCAGGGCAAAAGCCTCTAGGCACCAAAAAACCCTGGATGAGTCTCAAGTAGATGACTTGAAGTTGCAGAATATGGCCAAGCACATGACCAAGCAGAATTATAGAATAACTACCAAGGTAGCACAGTAGAACAATGGTTCAACAGGATGGGTAGCAATTTGAGTACACAATAATCAATGAAGATGCCACAACTGATGGGTAGTGTCAAAGTTGCAGTCTCCAGGCGCAGGAGTGGCACGAACCAACCACCCCCTGCGCGGTCTGGGTGCCTGCAAGGCAAAACTCACACAGGCCTCCGAGACCCCGGTGGGGAAAGAGAGTTAGGGATTCGTTGGTTGGATAGTCATTGGTATTTAGGATAAACAGAAAGAGGGTCAGGAGAGGGGAAGTGTATGGGCAAGGGAAAGTATGGAAAATCCAAAATAAAACAATTGACAATTACACATACTAAATTAGATAAACCATGTTCCTCATGCACATTGTACAAACTGGCTCAAAGGCGATCCAAAGAGAGACTTATCTCTGGGATGAGTGCTGGCCTCCTGCCTGCGCACTCTCAGGTCCGGTAACAGGAGCAATTCAATGCTGCAAAGAGAGCGTGAGTTACTATTCCATGGGGGTTGCCTCACACACACATAACACCATTCATGCCTCAAACTCAGTGACTCCTCCCCAAACAAGCACTCTTGTCTGCTGCTTCGTTCATATTGTTCTGCTTGCCCCCGTGATGGCTTATACACTGTTCATGCGGTAAGGTAGCCGCACGTGGCTCCACGGTAAACGGAAGACCATGTGTTAATAATCACACATGATAGTATGGGCCTTGGATATGCTGCTAGCCGCGTGCGGCGAGGAGCAACTTCAACGTGGGCAGGGTTTAGTAGTTCTTGGCCCGGTGTCTGCTGGCAAAGGTAGTCTGGAGATTCCTTTTCCTGCAGAAAGGGCATAAAAGCCTTTAATAAGGCTGGAATATTTCTGTGTGTGTTTCTTCATGCTGCTTGTTACTGGGCAATGTCTGAGACCCACATCTGATCACCTCCCACACAACCCCATGGTCTGTAACCTGACAGGTAGAGCTGGAACTTGAGTTGACAATAAGCAAGGAGCCTGGCACAACTGGATGGTTGAGTTGAAACACAATCAATCCTTGATAGCGTGAACGAAGAAAGGCAGAGACAACACAAGTTTGGAAAGGCACAGTGAATGGGAGATAGCCAGAAACAGCTGACAGCAAGTTAAGAACCACATTTGAACAGCATTGGTAAAAGCCAAAAGTCACCATAAAGGCATGGATTTACTAAATGAAAGACAGGAGGAGCATCAGAGAGATGCTGTGGAACAGAAGTGTACTGAGGAAAACCGAGGCAGTGTAAGATTACGTGGAAATAACTGTCCGAGAGACGGGCAGACAGATCGGCAACAAGGATAGTAGCAGGAAAACTGTGGTGTCAGGCAACAGCGAAGTCCAAGAGGGAGGACAGATACAAGGTGCCGTCCAAAAAGAATGGAGCGGAGTAGTAGTATATGCGGACATCTCAGGTGAGGACTTGACTGTGCGTTGTGCCTCTTGGGTCACATACCTAATGCATCCTCCTTTGCCACAATCCCCATTGGCTGAACTCAACACATAACAACTTGACATTGTCACCACCCGGCCCCCTAACACCATCACTTTGACTTTCACAGCTAAAGGGTGCAGGCTACCATCTACAGCATGAAGTGCATCAAGCACGTATACAGGCAAGAAATTAAAATACATCACAATAAACATCAATAAATGGACTCACCAAAATTGATTGCAGACATGCTGTGGAGAAAACATCCATTATCTCCACCAGGGGTGAAAACCAGGGGTGAAAACACAAGTAGTACAGCAGCAGACAGGCCACAGATATGACGAAAGTCCAATGCCCTTGTGTAAATTGTTGTCACAACGAACCATCCTTGCAAGCCCCTGGAAAGGGGAAGCAGGAGTGGCATATGTGTCAGGACCCCAAGCCACAAACACATACACGAGACCAGCATGAATGGGCCCAGCTGGAACAGACAGTGGATGCTTTCAAAAGTCACAAAGCACCACACCATCACATGAATGCACAATAAACAAGCATTTTTAAACTAATTCAACTAATTAAACGAATGCAATTAAAAAAAATGGCCACATATGACCCGGGGGGGGGGGGCATTTTGGAGGGGGGAGGTACGGGGTGCACCTCAACAACCACATGCGATGATGTTGAGATAAAAAAAAACCTCCATGGGCTCAACGCCTGCACGGCCCAACCTGTGTGGGAGATAAGTCGTTGTCCTGATCACCCTCTGGATGGAAATCAGAAAGTGGACGAGACACAGTACCCTGACCACACCTATGCGCAGCTTGCCCCTCGATGGCAGCAATTCTGCGGGACTGGTAAGCCTGGTCCTGTGCGGCGATGACACATAGGTCATCATGTAGCACCTCAAGTGATATGCGTGCTTCCTCCTGTAAGGTAGCACATGTAACACGGAGTTGGTCCTGCATGACCTCGCATGACATCTGGAGCACCTCCTGGCATGCACGTAGCTCAGCCAAGATGGCATTCTCAAGTTGCTCCAACCTCTCCTCTGATCGCTTCCTCTGGGACATGTTGAGCACACCCAGAGTAGATCTGAAGGATTGATGGTCATCCCTCAGGGCCTTCTTGTGTGCCTCTGAGTGAGCAGCAAATGCTTGACACAGAGATACTATTTCAGCCCGGCGTGGCCTGTCTGAGGCCACCATGCCCAGCTTGAGTGAGCGGGCCATGGACTGTGCTGCCCGCTGCTGGAGATCCACCTGCCTAGCAGGGGGGAGTACAGATTGTGCCCCACATTCCATGTTCTGAGCGATCTCATTAATAGCTGCCCCCTTTTGTTCTGAATTGGCATACATGGACGGCTCCCACTCAGTATATCCTGGTGGCGCAGGGCCACCGCATTGCCGGACTCGACCCCCGTGGGGCCCAAGGAGCCGTGGTCCTTACTGGATTGGCACCGCCCGCGGCTGCAGGACTACATCCCTCTGTTGACGTGATGCCCCAGGAACATCAGCAACTGGTGTGGAGTGTGACTGTGCCTTCAGATCCACCACAGGCGGAGGCCCCTCAGTGCAGGTGTCACTGGCAGAAGATCGTCCACATCAGAATCACTCACCGTGGACGAATGGACATGACGCACATCCAACTCAACATCGTTGTCAGAGTGATCATCCGAGCTAGACTGATTGCCAGACCTGGACACGATGGTCTGAAGCACATGCGTCCTGTGGCATTGATATGCAAACACATCCCAAAAGTAGAAATGGATGTGTGTAAACAACAAAGCCTACACATGTACTGAATGTAGTAAATCACCTTCATCACACACCACCTCTGTTAGGCACATGTCACAGGCAGAAAATGACAGATGGCAACAAAGAGATGGCACATACCATAAGCGCATCTGAACTGCCAAATGGCCACAGCTGCAAGTGAATCCAAACACACCGTGACACACGTAATATGCATGTACACATGCATCACTAAATCATCATCACCAATCAATATATCTACATCCATCTGCAGCTTGGCCCATACTGGGCGTCATGGGCCATGTAGACATAGTGAATGTCCTGAGCAAAGCGAGGGTCTGCAACCAGGCATGAAGGACCATAATGCCCAGTACGGTCTGAGCTGCCGGCCACGAAGCCTCCAGAACACCCCTCAGGGCCTGATAGAGCACATTGTGCATTGATTGTGCCCTAAACCATTATTCAGTGTGTCAAATCATCATGGCCAAGCCCCACCAGAAGAGCTTAGTGGGCCTGGGCGTACACATACTGCACGACAGTGCACCTTCAGGATTATGCCAGTTGAACATACGGACGCAATGCTGAAATCTCAGCAGCATTAACGTTAATCAACTACATATTAGTCATTCAACAAAAAAGCAACAGAGGACACATGTGTAAATGAACACAATCACACACACATAAGTGAGTAGCCGAAATGTTGCACTACACAACATTGAAGCTGCTTGCATATGTACATGTGAAAGTGTTGAAAAACACCCGTGTCCATATACAGCCATATGGTGATAATGAACAGCATCATATACAGCAAAGCAAGCAGCTACAACTCTGCTTGCTTAGATGTATGTGAAAGTGTACACATACACACATGCAGGCAGCTCCACAGTCATTACAACCCTATTGCCAGGCTATAGTCAATCTGCGGCCTATACCAGTTAGTATAGGCCGCATATTGACCATTCAACTTTGCTAAACACCCGCTAGGGTGTTCCAATACTGAGTACGTGTCACAGGATGCACCTGTGTCAGTGCCTTTCATGACAGTGAAGGAATGATAATCTGACCATACGTGCCAGGTCACTTTGACATTGCAGCAGTGACTAGGCATGTAGAATGGTGTAACATGGCTCAGAAGTGGGTTGGTACAGTGCAGAACATGTGTACGTTACTGACTATCTACATAAACAAGTACATTATGATGTCAATCAATAAACATGAAGGCAGTCTAAGGGCAAGGTCATGCATCACGTGCTATGTGCATGAAAATGGGTTGCATGGCTGCAGGCAACCCCCCCGCCCCCCTTAGTGAAAATGCAGATATGCAGGGTGGCATAGCATGGCAGTGAAAGGTTGACCAGAGAACTGTGTATTGGCAGACAGTGTTGAGTAGCGTCAATTGTATCATCTGAGTCAACTAACAACACAGCAGATGAGAATGGGACAGTAAGCAGGACACATGATGAACCCTCTGTAGTACACCCATTTGTGCAGAAGTCACTACACCAGTGGAACAGAGTCAGGGGGCCTGAAACCGGGGGAGGCCTGTGCCCCACACAGACCATGACACCCTAAACATGTCCGCGATGCAGGACTGAGCCAGAGTGGACTGGAATGGGTGATCAAAAGCCATTAAATGTATGTCATCATTGACACCCACTACTATGATCATCCTGCCAAGGACACATAGAGGCATGCATGGAATGCACATGGAGCATGAATGGGCACTCATATCCCTGCAGAGCATCTGCCATCTGCACAGTCCGAGTGAGACACCCTGAATCAAGGACAAAGGAAGTACCCCGTGGGAAAAATAGCAGGCGCGACTCACCGTCTGACTAGTGTGGTAATGAAGAACATGTGTAGCCAATACCCCCGCCAAAAGAAGAGATACGTCCTTGATCCACAGTGAAGTAGTGATGGCGCGTGAAACAACAAGAAGTAGCAACACACACGTCAGTCTCCACGAAAAGCACGTACAGCTATCTGCTGACCATGCTCACTTTGAACCTGTGCCGAGGCCCTTTCCTCGATTCACACGCATTTACACACCGATGTGCTGTTTTTGCACGTGCGGATTCACTATGTACCTGTGCCGAGGGAAACACCTGCACGTGTCAAGTCACTTTACCAGCTTAGGCCATTTCCTTGATTAACACACATTTTTAATCAAGGTGGCCACGCAACAACACACGAAGACCATGCTCCTGCCCAGAAGGCTATTTTCCTGCCCCCCAGAGCCCTGAGCTGACTCCCACCAGCCATCTGCTGCTGCCTGCCTGCTGGCAACGTGCCCGGCTATTTGGTACCTGCACGTCAGCCATCTGCAGGGGTCCAGTTGTTGTGACCACCCCTATTGGAACAGAAGACGCCTGACTGCAGTTCCATCGCTCCACAGCCCAGCACCAGGACCCAGTGGCCCACCCACACCTGCCTCAGGGGTTGCCATGTCGGGGGAAACAACATCTGAGAATACTGGCAACCTCCAGCCAGAGAGTCAGAGGGCTGCCAGCTTCACAGCAGGAGAAATTGGCATCCAAGTGGAGCAAGTGCTGGTGCATTATGATGCCCTCTTCTGAAGAACACGCGCTGACAAGGATGGTTGGAGGAGGATCTGGATGGACATCATGGTTGCCATCAACGTGGAGGGGTGGCAACCTGCAACCTACCACATGTCCATAGGCGCTGGGAGGACTTTAGGTCCAGGATCCTCAGGAAGGCCTCTTGGATGCAGGGGATGCAGTGGGGTACCAGGTTCGCCTTACCAACGACCAGATGAGGGTCCTGGAATGCATACACCCAGTGCTTCACCTCCAGGTCCTCGAGAGGCAGACCCGCCCGGAGTCGAGCGGTAAGTGTCCATGCATACTGATTGGACACAGTGCATGTTGAGTTGTGCCAGGAGTGTGCAGCTTGGACATATGTCTGGAAAGGCCCATGTATGGATCTGTATGTGCAGGGACATGATGCTGTTGCATGTGAGTCTAGTCATGTGTGATGCACATCAATGGTGTATGTGTTCCAATTCATGATGCACAACTGCATGTGTGCGACTGTGATATGCCATGGATGCATGTCACACAGACATGTAGGAACCCGATTGGCAGATGTGACATACTTGACAATTATTGTACTGTGACAGGTGGTGGAGATGTACAGATGCATGTCTGTCTGGGGGCGTGTGTGCATGTGTTCGGCACTCCCCATGCTGCTTGTGACGTCAGGCGAACCTTCGGATGTTCATGATTTTGTGTGTGTATTGATGCTGCTGCCTGCTGCACAATTCCTGTTAATTTGTGCATGTGTGTGGGTTCTAATGATATGTGTGTCGGGGAGTGTGATGCCATCTGTGAATTTTGACACTGCCACCCATGTGCCACATTCATTTGTGTATCAGACCATTGTGCAGTGCCCTGATGCCTGTGTTCTGTCTCTCCCTGTCTGCAGCATCGACTGATGAAGAGGGCGGAGATGGTGCTGTGGAGCACAGTGACAGGGATCCCACCGCCAGCCGGAGACGCAAGGCCCAGCTCCCCTTCCAGCTTGTCATCTTTCCTGGAGTGAGGAGTCTGGTGCTGCGTCCATGGCTGCAGAGCCGAGGGAAGGTCCAAAAGGCGGCGTTTGGAGGTGGACTCCTCAGCAGCAGTAGGGGCAGCTGAGCCACCACAGGGGCCTATGGAGGAAGTTGGCAGGGAGTCATCCAGGTTGGTGGGGGGTTTGGTTGAGGAGGAGGCCATGGAAGGCCCACACACGGGGCCTGGAGGGGGGATTCCAATGGTGCTGGTGGTGCAGCCCAGGGGCAGAGACAGGAGGCAGCACAGGCCACCGCGGAGGTGCCTGTGTGCAATCCTGTCCCCAATCCTGTGACTGCATCATCCGGCACCAGCAGGGATGCCTCCGTGCAGACCCGTTTTTAGGGAGGGGATACCCATACAACAACTGGCCTTCCTCTCCCTGCGGACGTTGCAATCTGTGACTGTATTGAGCCTGTCTTAGCTGGGTTGGCGTTGCGCCAACATGGTATTCAGGATGACGTGCAGGGTTCTCGTCTGGACAATGCACGCTATTGTGAATATTTCTTTGGCCACGTCAACCTACTAGGACAGGTCATTGGCATTGGGTTCATCCGTGTGCTGGTACTTCTTGCGACCCCCTCCTCAACTGAGCCCCCTATGTGCCTGTCATCCTCTGTGCCATCTTCCGGCCCAAGTATCTCCTGGGCCCCCTGTGGAGCTGCCCCTGAGCCAGCGGCCAGGCTGGTGGAGGACACATCCCTGCCACAGTCAGGAGTCGGAGGTCCAGCAGGGGTGGCCATCCCACCAACTGGACCCCAGCAAGAGAAGGACGCGCAGGCATCAACAGGCAGGGCACGTGCATGGCAGCAGCAGGCTCAGGGTGGGAGAGATCATGGCTCGGGGCTATCAACATCACAGAGGCAGGCATTGGCTGTCGGGCAGGAGGACCCAGGATTGGAAGTGTCTTCCGTGTGGCAGCGGTTCAGCCGGCAAATAGATGCGGAGCAGCGGTGGGCGGAGAGTGCACAGCTCACAATGGTCAGGGTGGAGAACTCCATGTGCCGGGCGTTGAGGCGGGCTGCATGCCTCAAGGCAACTCACAGGGAGTTGGAGGAGGCCATGGCTGCATCCCTGCGAGACCTCGAGGCCAGGGAAGAGGCCCGCCCCCGGGACATTGAAGTGGAGTTCGATGATGCCCTGGCCCGGGACATTAATGAGTGAACCGTCGGACAAACCCTCCGCCTTTGTAAATAGTTATGTAGGTGTAGGTTTCCTTTATGTTTTATTTTTCTTTGGGGCGCCTGGTCTATGCCCCGCCTTTTTGTACATAGTTATTTATTATGTAGGATTTTGGTTAGGTTTCCTTTGGATTGTTGGGCTCATGGACCCTTGGATATTAATTTGTATATAGTTATGGACCTGGATTTACTTTATTTTTTGACCCATGGTGGAATTGTTTGCTTTTTTTGAACTTTGGATTGTGTTTAATGGATGGGACGCATTGGAGCCATTTTACTTTGGATTGTATTGGTTACAACATTCATTTTTTTATTTTACATATTTGGACTTCCGGACTTGGATTATTTTTTTGCCCGCAGGCAGCCCATCACCCCAAAGCATGCCCTGCAGGCAGCCCATCACCCCAGACCATGCACCACAGGCAGTCCATCACCCCTGGGCATGCCCCAAAAGCATCCCATCACCCATGGGCATGCCCCACAGACAGTCCATCCACCCTCCCCATGCCCCGCAGGCAGCCCATCACCCCAGTCCATGCCACACAGGTAGCCCACACCACGATTTCGCCCCCGCGAGCGGGGTATTTTCCACACGATTTTGCTGGAGCGAGCGGGGTATGCGTATTCCGAGGGGTGCGCAGGGAGATTTCCACGCGATTTCGCTGGCGCGAGCAGGGTACACCTATACCGAGGGGTGTGCAGTGAGTTTTCCATGTGATTTTACTGGTGCGAGCGGGCTACACAATTATACCGAGGGGTGCTTGGGGGGTTTTCCATGCAATTTCGCTGGTGCGAGTGGGGTACGCGTATGCTGAGGGGTGCGCAGGGATTTTTCTATGCGATTTTGCTGGCACTAGTGGGGTACGCCTATACCGAGGGGAGCGCAGGGAGTTTTCCATGCGATTTCGCTGTTGCGAGTGGGGTACGCGTATTCCCAGGAGTGCACAGGGAGTTTTCCACGTGATTTCACTGGCGCGAGCGGGGTACGCGTATTCCGAGGTGTGTGCAGCAAGTTTTCCACACGATTTCGCTAGCGCGTGAGAGCTGTGTGGTGTTTTTAGCACGTTTTCATGGTTGGGGGGCTGTATGCTGGTCCACTGGCCTTTGCGCCATGTAGGGGATTTGTGCAATGTTTTTGGTGCATGGGGCAGGGTTGGGGGCGTAACTGGCGCTGCTGCAGGGTCACTGCAACACTCTGTGCCATGCTGGTTATGGATGTAAGCATCCATGAATACGCTGTGCGTGTAAATGGGTTTTGGCGCATGCAGCTGGCGCACGCTGGCGCACGCTCCCTCTCTGCGCTAGCCGTGCGCGCTACTTCTGCGCTAAATTCTATGAATTACCCCCAAAAGCTCCTGGTCAATGTTAGCAACAAAACCATTGAACACCTTCTTTTGTTCTACATTTAATTGAGCAACAAGTTCTTCTAAAGAATCAACCAGTTGGATATTGTGTTGCATTGCAGAAAGAACATCTTGCATTGCTAACTTGCAATGGTTGGCCAGGAGGATTGATTACATTTCAATTAGGATTAGAGGTTGGTTGTTGTATATCTTTAGCTAATTCTGTTTCTAAAATGTGTTCTTGCTCTATTTCTTCATCAAGCATTTTAATATCATTTTTAAAAGAAGGATATTTAATGTGATCATTATAATGTGTAAATGCTGCTTCTAAACTATTATGATATTCTATTAATTCTGATTTTAATTGCCAAGCTAAAAACAGCTGCATTAAGCAATACTAATATGGCTTCTCTTTCTCTAATGAAGCACATGTTCATTTTTTATTGATTACGTAAACTTGGCTGTACATGCTTACATAAACAACCATCACAATACACACTTTAAAAATGCTCCTTTTCAATGTTTATTTTGTTCACACCTTCTCTGTAATTGTGATATTGTAGGACTTCATAGAGACAGACATTTTCTAAATGCTCAGATCTATCAGAGAAGTGGTCATCTAGTAAGTATTTTTTACTATATTCTCACTGTCTAGGTGATGAAGAGTTAACATTTTTATATGATGGCATATGTTTTTAAACGTTACTTATTTCTGGGTAACCTAGACAAATCCAACTAATCCACTTAATATCAACACGTTAACCATAACAGTGTGTTCCTGTTAACCTGTCCGCTGCTTTGTAGGTCCCACATTCAGTGTGAAAGAGTTTTTCTGTAATTTCCTCCCAAAGATCTTTGAGTTGACATTTTTCTGCCTTAGTTATGTATTGTGAGGAACCTGAGGGAGCCCTCACTTCTTTCCCCATATATCATCCTCTCGGGTGGCCAGGGAAAGGCCATTGCTTTTGGATCCCGACCCTGGGGGTGGATATGCGAGGGAGGATCACCTGGGTGGAGGAGACTTGGGGAGTGGGGATGAGGCACCCTTAGGTGAGACATGGTATCCCCCATTTTCCATTCACAATGAGTCTTCTGTTCCTCAAGTCTATACAGACTATTGTCAATCATTTCCCTATTTGTCCCCTAAATCATTCCCCAAGAAACACCAGTTTGGTACTGGGACGAGGAGGAGGCCAACAAGAGTAATTTAAGATTCCTGATTCAACAGTGAGTGGTATAGTCCTTTTTGGATCAATCAACCTGGCGGGAACTTTAAAAGCAGGAAGTACTGTGGAAATGGAGTCAGCAGTGGAAGCAGGTCAACGGACTGCTGGGCGAAAGGAGACCTCTCCAGGAAGGCGGCGTGGCAAGCGGAGCACTCAAGACCATTTGGAGGATGCACAGTGTATGCGGCGGGAAGCAAAGCTGAAGGACACTGGAGGCCGCTATAGGACAGAGAAAAAGGAACTAGCATGACCAGGCGAAGCTGTTGTTTGAGGCCCAAGGTGCAAGAGAAGCTTTGTTGGGCGAGCGAAACCAAAGAAATCTGTTGGGAGACTGAGCAAGACACTGTATGAGAGAGAGAGCATGTGGCGGTAGGAGGCCTTGCTAGAACGCCATAAGCTCCGACCAGTGAGTCAAGCAAGCAGAGGGGACAGCAGGATGCCAGGTGAGCATGCACAGCTAGCAATGAACACCGATTTGAATGAAAGCATATACTTTTTTGAATACCGATCCAAATGAAAATGAGAATATGAGAATACATTGGCAAAAGCAAGTTTGTGAAATTTCCTGATACAAGGAGCTGTGTGATTTGAGAAACTAAGTATTTGTGTGCACATATTGGCAAGAGGCAAGAGAATATAAGGAACTGTGATTTGAGAAATCAATTCTTGGTGAACAAGCATTGGCAATAGCAATGAGAATATACGAACTATATGATATGAGAAAACATGCATTGGCAAGAGCCGATAGAATATAAGAAAGTGCAACAAGTGCATGGTGGTAAACCAAACCATAATAAAACATCAAGAGGATGGGATATGTGAATGAATGATACACCACTGTCAAGCTGAAGCAGTGGCAACATAATGGTGAAAAGGAAGCAAGCAAGGTGTGCCGGTTGCGTGACTTGTAATGGGTGAACTGTGTGGTCCGACAAACTGTGCCTAGACTGAGTGCACACCTTTATGAAAAAGTCACTGAATAGAAACGAAACTCTTATGTGATCAGAAGTCAATGAACTGAACTGTGTATATTATTTGGTGAAAGGCACCCAAATCAGAAGTGCTGGGAAGTGTCCCAATGAATTGTGTAGTTTTGGAAAACTGAACAACTTGAGCTCTTGGGGAAGGGAACCCCTGTGCCTTGGAAACTATTTTGAACTTAGTGAAGGGAAACCTGCGTACAAGCCAAGAACTGGAAGAAGCTCTTAACTTTCCTCTGAACACTACTTATTTTGATGCTGACATCCCTACACATTGTATACATTTAGATGTGAGGGGAAGTACAGGTCTTAGAAACAGACATATATTTGCTTTGGACTTCCTGACACAGACTTTCCTTAGTTGTATTTAGGTAAGGAAATCCCACCTTAGTTTAGGGCAAGTTAAGCCTTTTTCCATCCTACCTTTTTAGTTAAATGTTATGTATCTACTTACAGCCAGAGAATTGCCACTACAAATTGAATATCTGTGTTCGCATTCCACATGCATTTATTACAGGGCAATATTCATTTATATTAATCCTTTTGGAATTTCTTTTAATTCATATTGTCGTTTGGGAGTTTTATTTTTTACATGGGGTTTAATAACTGAAAGGTTGACATTAATTACTGTTGCTACACACTCTTTTGTGAAATACAAAACACCATCTTTGGTAAAAGTGGTCATTTGACTTATATGTTTTTTTACAATAAGATGTAATTTGTCATTTTAAAAATGCATGACCTTTTCATGTAAGGTTGGGCTTTTATTAGAACTTGGGACCGTGCATATAACATATTTCTCTATAAAGTTGCTGAGTGTTTTAAAATCATCTTCACCAAATTGAGCAGCACCTTCAATCCATAAAACCATATGTATATGATGTGCTCCTTGAGCTAATATTGCTTTCTCCAAAAGTAATGTGTAACTTTACTTAATGGTCTTAATGGTGGGCACTGAGTGTGTACAATAATGTTTACCAAAGCAAGCAATTAATGATGAAAATGTCTTGATACATTTACTGGATCAAGTGCACAAAGTTCATTGGGAGTTAAAGTGTCAATGTTAAGAAGATAGGTCACAATTGTTTTATGGTTTTAAAAAACCTTTAACAAGACAGGAATTAGTTAAAATACACTTTCATAAAATAAATTCAATGCAATTCATTAGTTCCTTATGAAAATCCAAAAATACAATGCACCAAAATTCATAATCTACAATTCATTACAGTGATACAATTAATTTAGAATAAAACAATCCATTCACACGCATACAAATTTGCAGATCATTCCAAGTTTAGTGATTTGATAAACCCTTTGACTGCGATCACCATCAAAGTGGTTCTACAAGCCAAACAGAATCGCATTAAACAATCACACATCATAGTAGTTAAAATAGGTAAATACCATCTAAATTGTATCTCTCTTTGACCCCTAGTCAGCAGGCAAAAAGTTAGAAAATGCTGCATGGTTTCTATCATGTTCTGCTGCCCACAAAATCTACATGCACCTTGATCAGACATTATCATATGGTAGCGTATCAAAATCTCCTTAGTCTGAATTTGACCCATACAGAATCTTAGGAACAAGAGTCTCACAGCTTTGTTTGGATAAACGACGACGTAGGGAGCCACTGTTCCTACAGTTTTAAAATCAGTCCTTAAATTGGTCAATGACTCATATGAGTGCATAGTATCCATTGTATTTGCCCAATCATACCTATAAATATGTTTTTTTTAACTCTTACTGGATTTCCTTTATGTGAGATCAGGTTCTCCTAATATCAGGCTGCATGAGTTCAAAAACTCCTGTAAACAGTTTTCCTTTTCACTTAACAGCACCCTATTAATTTCCTCATATAATGATGGGGTGTATGGTGGGCACAATAATTTATAGTACAACCAGAGGAGCCTCCACTGGGTGTGACCTTTTAATGAAATAATGCCAGGTTCATATTGAAGGGCTGCTAGATTCGTAGTCTGTGCCACCTGAAGTGCCTTTCTCCACAGCTGACCTTCTAGAACAGGAAGCAGATCTAAAGCCCAAAACAGGTGTATTTTATATCTATATAACAACTTTGGAATGATTTTTCCTTCATAGAATTAAGTGCATGCAGAATTGAATACTTCCCATATTTAGCATTGACTCACACAAGTTGGTTCCCCACTGTTTTTGCCAATGAAAACAACCAATCCTTGTTTTGTAGATATCAGGAATCCCAAATAGACAATGCTTTTCACCTTTTCTAACTTAACATTATCAATTTGCCATGTAAAATTAACAGCACTGCGTTTCCCAGTAAAGTGCAATGTTTTTGTTTTGGTAGGATTGACTTTTAATTTATGGACATCAGCACATTTGGAAAAGGCTAACAAAATATGCTCTAGTCTTATTGGTGCCTAATCAAAAATAAAAAAAAATCATCAGAATATGCTTAACAAAGCAATTTCAATTGATCAGGTTTAGGAGTAGTCACAGGAGCTGTGTCAAGGTATTCATCAATTTCGCTCAAATACAGATTAAAAAGTGTTGCCGTAAATACACACCCGTGTCGCACACCTCAGGATTTTGGTATACTCCTTGACAGATTACCTTCCTTGTCTAATATAACTTTAATCTTGGTTCCAGTGTATAGCCCAATAATAAGTCTAAGCAGGCCGTGCAGAATTCCCCATTTAACAACTTTACTCCACAGTAGGCCACGATCTGCAGCATCAAAAGCAGCTGATAGATCAATGGATGCCACAAATATTGAATTATCATTTTTGCAGTCTACTTGTTTGGATACTAATTTCAACCAGAATCCATTGAGATAAGTGGAATGGTACTTGCGAAATCCAGTCTGCCATACAGCAATTCTATTAATCGATTTATGCCAATTTTCAGGGTGTTCTAAAACCAGCTCGGCAAATAACTTGCTATCAGCATCAGCTATTGTTGTTGGGTGGAAATTTAAGGGGTCTGTCCTGGGGACCTTTTTAAAAATCAGCAATATGTATGATCAGGACCATGATTTTGCAAATACACATGTAGACATGATGTTGTTGAATAAAACTGATAATATGGATCCCCATATGTGTGGTCCACTCGTAAATAGCACATTGGACACATGTTGGGCCACTAGCTCTTGAGGAACTAATCTTGCCTATAGCTTCAACAATCTGTTCATTTGTTACCCTCAGTGCCCAAGTATATAATCCGGTTTCATGCAATGGTTTGTCATTTGACCCAATTTGCAGGGAACCCCCAAAATCCTTTGCAAAGTGAGACTTTGCAAAGTCTCCTCTTGGACTGAGGAGACTATATGTTCAGGCTGTGAGCAGGCAAGATTATTCATATGTCCTCAAAATGAAGTTAGATCTTTTACGAATACTGAAAGCTTTTTTTCCTGCATCTCTCTGATAGCTCCAAAAACGATTGCTCTTAGCCTAGTGCTTATAGGCTTTCTTTGTCTTTTAAATGTACACATTTTTTTGGATTTGTGAAAGATTGAGGTCTGTGTTGATAAACTTAATCTGTTGTCTTAAGTCTTTTTTGTAGTTTGCCACATTTGGATCAAATTCATGTCGATGTGCTTTAAATGGGGCCACCCTTCGATGCTTTCTTGCGCACACTATCTGAGAGAAGTTCCTCTAGAAACTCCCAATACGTATCTATTATAAACGTGACATACTGCCATTGAGGAATCACGCAGGCACTCTAAAGCCGCCTCATTGACCCTTCCAATAGTAGTTTCATTCCACCTTATTCGGGTTCCTGAGGGGTCAATTCTTAAATTAGAACATACATATGTGGACCTCTCTTGGGGTAATCTATGGAGCTGAAACTCAGTGGGTAAATAAAACAGGTCACTATAGTCATTTGGGACAATGTGTAGGTGAGTGCATCTTTCATACAATCCACAACCGAAAGAAATATAGTCTATAGTTGACTCAGGTGTACGATTTGTCCAGGTGCATTCAGCTGAAATATCAACCTCCATGCATCGAATTTAACATAAGCAGCCCGAGACCCTCCAAAGCAGATCTCCATATCTGGCCATGTCTAGTCTTTCCTTAACTACGCGAGGGAAGAGACAATTCAGGCAGAACAGACAGGCAATCAGCATTGAAGTCACCCAGGATTCCAATTTCACCTCCCGGTGACCTCAGTTGCCAATCATCAAATACATTTCAGTATTAGGTTGAGAAATATGGGCAAAGGACCAACACTGTGGTGCCAATATGTGTTCGACAACAACACCTCTATTTGCTCATTTAACTTAAGTCTTAAATGTGTTGCCCAAGCACCAAGTTTTATGTCAATTACTTTGACTATACTTATATACAGACAGGAGCGTACCAGCGGAATCAGTCCACCTGAGAGCCGTCCAACTGCACCCATTTTGGCAGATTGAAAAAGCGTCATTTAGCCATCAAATGCTGGAAAAGTCATCAACCATGTTTCTTGCAGGGCTATTAAATAATGCTTCCTCAATAATTGGCACACAATTGGATTAGATTTAAGTGAGTAATGGCCTTGTGTATTCTAATATATCAGTGTTAATAATAAACAGTTTTCAGAGTAAAATTTAGGAATACTGTTCAGGAATCTAGGAACTTTCAACACTCAATGCCTCCGACAACCAGCACCTGTCCTGGCGCTGCTCCGAAGCAGGGGCATATCTTGTAGCAAATGCATGATTTTGATATTAAGTGTCACTACGAAGTGATAATATGATCTTTCTAGGTGACTTAAAATGTTTGTCCTCATCAACCTTTTTAACATCAATTGATCTACAGATGTTATAACGTGAAAGATCAAAACCCAAAGATCTGATTGATTCCAATCCACTCATGAGTAGATCCAATAAGATTTTTGACTTTATATACAAGATTGCATGATCAGATTTGTAGTGATCAATAAAATCTACACATTATATGTGCCCACTGGTGATAGCTGGTGATAGCTGCCAGGGTTTGAATTGAACAAAAGAGTTGCAATATATTAGTGTGTCAAAGATTAATATTGCGTTTCTCCAAAAGGACACGTTCCAACAATAGTTGAAAACCATATGTTACAGCACTTTTAGGAGCTGAGGGATGAGTATTCTTTACATCCAACCACCCCCGATTGACATGTGAACCTAAGACATTAGTACAGTCTGCCCCAACATCAGTCCACTTTGAACCCCTCAATACACTAAAAACCAATGAATTTGTGGGCTTATTTTTGTTGCAGGCGAGAATAGAATCGGGGGGTGTCCCATTAGGGATCTAAATTTATTCTCGAACTTCGCCTACCAAAGAGGAGATGAAGTCCTTTTGATGAACACCAGTGTGAGCCAAATCCTCTACAGCCAGATTATCATTCAATGCAAAAGCAGAAAATACATTGGGTGCCAGCCAGGATGAGACATACCCCAAGGTGAGTCTTTGGAAAAATCGGTCCGACCCTGATCTGCTCGGTGTGATGTTGGGCTTACGGTTGAACCACGGGTATCTTGCTCATTTTGAGTAATTTTTTGTGTGGTGTTTGAATGCACTAAAGTCAATTCACCCACAGATCTATTACCCCATATACCTCATGATGATATGTTTACATTTGACCCCATTAGTTGTGGCGAGTCTTGAACAGAGTTCATTAGTGCCAATGAGCCTTGGTGAATATTCAATTCGCTCACAGACACTTGGCCATTGGCATCTGGCATTTGAGGTGGTATGTTTGCCTTCCTTTTGGATATTAGTCTGTGAGACTGACCTCCCGAGGTAAAGTGGTACCAGGTGTATCGACAGGGAGAACTTTACTTACAGGTGGGGAACAAGACGTCTGCTGTGTTACTTACTTGAGGGGTCGTTCCCATCATATTAGGTTTAAATATCCAGCAGTCCACTGGACTCCCCTCTTTCACTGATGATCCCATGTTCTTTAGTTCTGACGCTGCTGTTGGATGTGCTAACATATTAGGGATATTTTCCACTGACCTTTTACGGATCATTAAACCTTGGTGATTCTTTTTGCCTTTTTCACTTTTTTGTATTATCTTAGTTAATTTACCTTTTCAGGGGTCTAGCTTTGACTCTTAATGGTGATGAGGGCTGAGCACAAATGTAAGTATCAACCATCACCAAAGAGTCATTAGGGGTCTGAAAAAAAATCAAGAGCTGTTTTGTCCACATCACCAACCACTACAATTGTATCGTTGTCATTTGTCATATCAGTCGGAGGTACAAGTGGGTGGAGTGCGAGGGATAAATCAGGTTATCAATCATAATAAGATCATTTTGGTTTTCAGGGGTACATATCGTAGGAGGAGGCTTCCTTCCAACATTACAATCAGCCCTTACCAATAAGACAGAATAGCCATTCAAGTGTTCACTAAAATCTGGAAACCCTGATGCACATAAGGCATCAGAGAAGCAAAACTCTCAATTTCCCAAATTTCTGGAGGGATAGGTCTTTATCCCATGTTAACGCCTTATCAGAAGCATCTTTGACCAGAGCCAGAGATGTCAACACAGGTATAGACCCCTCTGTTGTCTGACCTTGCAAAAAATCACCCTTCAATTTAGTATTGTCAAGTCCATAATTAATTTAAATAGATTTAGCTGCATCATGCAACTTTATATTATCAAATTTAGACAAAAAGGACTCAAGAATTACTCAGTGTGATTTAGACTCTGATTTAAAGCTCTCATAGAGCATTACAATCACACTTCAAACTTGATTTATGTCCAATAATGCTTCACTAAAAGAGGTGTCCAAATTGTCTTTTAAGTACTGAAATGCTGCTGATAATCTTTGACGAGGAATACATGGGGGTGTGAGGGCAAAGTTGGAGAAAGAAGAGTTAGAAATCTCAGACTTCCAAGGAGAAAGTGAAGGCAGCGTATTTATCATATCGCTTAAGTCCTCCATTGTCAATTGATCATGCTTTGTATTAACAGGAACATGTTCATAAGACTGCACGGTTTTACATGGTTGTAAATAGGTTTTAGCCATAACAGAGAAAAATGCAGTGATTTTCCCGGCCCTCGAAGGGGAGGAAACTTCACCATGCCAGGAGTCCGCCAGTCCATGATTCTCCTTTTGCATATGATCAGCACTGACTACATTGTACGTCTTACCAGGATCAACCTGCAAGCTTTGAGTACTTATGGCACATTAATTAGCAAAAACCGCCATTGGATATGGTGGTAAAGGAAGCAGCGTTGCAGCCAACATTTCCATGCTGTGATGTGTGTTGAGGTTGAGCTAGTTAAGGGTTGTGATGTCACATGCATCGCATCACTCCTAAGTTGCATTTAGCAAACAATACTTGGGCTAAACACGTTACCAAGAAGTAATACCTTCAATAGGAAATTCAACTGAGGACTATGGCAGTTTATGGTAAACTGCTTCTCGCGTTCATGCTATTACCACACTTCGACAGACATTCCCACAGCAAGTAAATTTGAATGCCGCCACTAGAAACAGTCTCCACTTCAACTGAAATTCCCACACAACTGTGCATGGTTTTGCTCATACAGGAGCTTATAGGAGCCGGGACTCACAGAGAGCAGAGCAAGCCATGATCAGTCTTCCCAAACTTCCCAACTGCTAGGCTCTTGAACTGGCCACACAAAAATACACATCCTCACCAGGCCATAGGTTTGCAGCCTGAGTCACCCGATGCCCCCCAGCACTAAGCAAATCAAAAATGCCACAATAATCCAATCAGGCCGACCCAGGAGGTCACAAGCCACTGTGGGGTGCTGTCTGCACCCCCAAGTCATACCTCGGGTCTTACCTCGAACTGGTAGGTTGCAAAACCAACACTCACACCACACCACAAAGGATTCAGGGGGTCCTGGTCAGGAATATAGGGCTCAGCACACTCTACTCTGATCCTCTAAGCCTCAGCTCAACAGCATGGCACAGCGCAGCCTGCCACCTTGCCACCTTGTTAATTTTGTTAGTTTTGACTTCTGGTTAGAGGAAATGACCCAGAGTAACCAACTTGCTTAAAACTTCACTGCATCGCAACGTCGGTCTATCTCTCGATCAGTCTTTCAGTGCTCTTCTAACCATAGCCAATGCCTATCCCACTGCTATAACATTCTGTGCCAGGAAAATCATAGATTTCTTTAAGAAGTGTAATAGTTCTTTCCATGCATAGTCTGCACAAATTAAAGTAACAAATCATGTCGGTGGACCAAGATTTCGCAAAATGGAATTTAATTCTGATAAACGGCTAGAACAATATTGTCTTGTTTCTTGCATATTGGCTAAAATGTTTATAATGTTACTTTCTAAAACTTGATCTTTAGCTTCAACTTTTCCAACTTGTGTTGAATGTGTCATATTTCTATATTGTTTTCCAGTATTGAGGGTATGAACATCTCCGTAAAACATAGGGGTGTTAATTCACTTTCAAAAAGCAAGTGAAACATATATTTATGATTTAGTCTAAATCTTGGGTCTGTTGAATACATGCAACTAGTTCTAAATTCTGAAGCAGATAGGTGTACAGGTCTGTCATCTAATCTTCCACCATTTCCTGTTGGGAACAATTAAGCAAAGCATCGTTTTTTGACGTGTTTATGCCAAACACTTAATAATGTGCCTTTTGCTTGTATCATTTGAAATCCTTCTATTGAATCACTGATAACTTCTTTTGAATGTAAAGGGAGATTTTCTGGGGCCAGGGCCCGCAATACATCCAACACACTCTTCCGAAATACCTTCCTTCTCGAGCCCTTCGCTCAGCTACCTCCAACTCTCTAAGGGTTAGACGCTTCTCCAGGCAGAGAGTGGGGGTAGATCTCTCGCCTCTGTGGGTGCCTGCCTCTGGAGTGGCCTTCCTACCCCTCTCAAACTTGAGCCGGACCACCTCAAGTTCCGAAAGCAGCTCAAAACATTCCTCGTCTCCTTTGCTTTCTGTCTCTCCCTCCCATGCGGATCGACCTGACCTATCTGTCTGCTGAGAAAAATGGTTTCTTGCCTACACTCAGTCTCACTGGGTACCAGGCTCTTTCTTGATCAGTCACCCTTGCAGTGCCTCTGGGCCTACCACACACTTAGGGGATGTAACTGTTACCCTAAAGTCCCTTGTTCTCCTTGCACTACCCAGATCAGTGCTGCCCTGCCTGCACGTACTCAGAGCATTGCTGCCCTGTTTTCACTTCCCCTCTCCCTAGCACTTCACCCCCCACTTTCCGCTTGCAATTCTCATTCTCACACTTGCACAATGTGAATGACACAAGGCCTAGTAAGGTTGTTTGTCTTGTCCTCCCTCTGTATTCCCTCCCTTGTCTGGTCATGACTAGAAACACTTGTGTACAGGCGCTTTATACATGACTTATCATGACTTATCATATTGTATCAAAGTATATTCTTCATAAAGTTTTCTAGTTTTTTTGTAGTTCAACCATTTCAAACTGTGGCTGTTCATCTGCTACATCTTCAAGGTTTAAATTCATATGTTCCTCAACATTTACATGGTCATTATGTTTATTACTTGCTTTTAACCATGTTAAACATTGAGCCACTTTGTATTAATCAACAGGTTCTTGCCATATGTGTTTACTTTTTTTTGGTTCTCCATTAATTAAAACTAACACTGTGTTTTCAATAGCACACCTTAAACCTAATGTTTCAGCATGAACATGTATATTTAATGCTAAGTATAATAAATTTAATGCTTTTGTTAATTCATCAGCAGGTCTTTTTCCCCAACATTGTTTGGAAGCGTACAGATGTTTGAAATGGACAAACTAACTGAGTAATGATGTGTTTGTATACGTTTTAATCTTCTAAAATGTTTGCAGTATGATGGGGTTTCATATTATTTACAATTGAACCAATAGGTAGTTTAGTTTCATCTAAATATTTACAACAATATAAACACATTATTAAATGTTCTTCTTGGGGAATTTGTTCTTCAAGAAATAAATACATAATAAGTCCAAGCCACATTTTATTGTCCTCATGGGTGGTTTTCCTATCTACATTTAGCATTTTGACAGACATTCTATAGTATGTGGTGCGTCTACAACATTCATAAACATATAAATGTTGTTTGTATATTTCGAAGATATATTTTGGGATTTCTTTATCCTATTGTTTAAAACGTTGAGTCTCGCCTGGGTGTTCTGAATGAATGGGTAATTTACTGTTTTCATTTGTTTGTTTAAAACGTTCTTTTGCAACATATTGGTCTTGTATATCAACACAAAGGTTTACAATATTTAGTACAGATTTAGTACACTCTGAGATTCCATATATTATTTTAATTCTAAAAGTGATTCTGCTGGGGTATTTTCTATAGACATTTTCCAAACATAGGGCCTAATTCCCGAAATATTTAGCTTGATGCAAAGGTGCTTTGCACGTTAAAGGTACACTTTGCGCCATGGTAAAGACTAATTTTCAATTCATGCATCAGACTTGGCACTGGTCCTTCCTACTTGGCGCTGTGATGCAGCGCTTTGCCCAACACACAGTGCAAAGCATGGGAAGTGCCAGCGCAAAGAAATAAATAGGGGGCGTAACATGCAAAATCCTCATTCCATGCGGATAATGAGGAAGACATTGGGCGTGGAGAGGGACACACCATGCAAACAACAAACGTGCCCTAAAAGGAGCTGAGGAAATCCTATTCTCATAAGCTATCATGCAATTGCTGAATTCCAAAGGAGAACGCACATCTCGAGATCTTACAGCTACCTGATGCATGTTGCAAAGTACAAAGCGCAATGGAAGCACAAATATAAAAGCGCAATGCCACCCTATGGAACACAGGACTTCCATAATGCCAGACCCTGCTTTTCAAGCACTGATCCTACTACATGGAAAAAGGAGGAGGATGAGGAGGAGTTCCAGAATCCACGAACCACATTATTTGGGATGCCAGGTGAGGAGGTATATGTAAGATACTGATTCCACCCCCATGCAATCCTAGACCTGGTCAGGGAGTGGGAGAATGACCTGGCATCACCCACCATGTGCTCACAGGCAGGGACAACCCCAGTGAAGGTACTATCAGCCCTGCACTTCCTGGCAACTGGATCATTCCAGTACAGCCATTGTCGTGGGCATATCACAGCCCATATAATCTAGGTGCCTCCATCAGGTATTGCACTGCATCCTAGTATCTGTGCATAGGCACATATACATGCCACGCACACTGCAGGCAAGGCAAAGAGAGTGCCAGGAGTTCTAAGTAATTGCATACATTCTGTGGGTCCTCAGGGCCATCAACTGCATATATGTAGCGCTCCAGTGCCCCTGAGAGACTAATCACATCTATCACATCAGGAAACGTTGCCATTCCTAAATGTGCACGTGATCTGTGATGCCAAGGGACACATTATGCATGTCAATGCAAATTACCATGGATGCACGCCTGCCAGCTACATCTACTGCCATGCCCCCATATACTAAGCCCTTGCATTGGGAACCTTTGGAAATACCTGGCTGCTGGGTAAGTCTCAACTATCAGTCTCATAAAAACAGTCACATGACACACAGAAAAACAAGCAATGAGAATCAATGCTAACAACCATTTCCTTCTTTGCAAGGGACAGTGCCTACCCGCTCTCACCATTTCTGGCGACACCAATCAGGAGTCCAGCCACCCCAGTTGAGGCAAGATACTACATAGCACACATAGCTACTTGGGGCATAGTGGAGCACACACTCGGGGTGCTCAAGTCATGCTTCCGCCCCATTGACCACTCAGTTGGTGTATTGCTATATGCATCGCCTGTAGTATGCAAGATCATCCTGGAATGTTGTGTCCTGCACAATATAGTTACACGTTGTCGAATAGCAGTAGAGGTGCAGGAAAGACACCACCCTCATCCACAGGCACAACCCATTGCCTTAGTAGGCTAAATGGTACAGGGATAGGACACACGCATTCAGGTTGTACAAACATACTTAACCTGAAATGCAACCCGTGTGGAGAAAACAAAGTGAAGACACATCCATGATACTCTTCAATGCTGCAATAGGCCCAATCCAGCTTGCCCACAAAAACTCCCTGAGAATGTGCGTCTATCAGTGGAAAACTGTGTGTGCCCCATAACACGAAAACTACAATGGCACCCCATTCACATCCATCACATCAAGTCTACAAAACACTTACTTTCATAGCAGTTGAAATAACAGTATCCTTATCACATGACAAAATCATAAACAGAGTGATGACATCCTCAAGCAGAATGCCACCATAGCACTTGCTCCCCCGAGTGGCATGCAACAACTGCAATAAAAGCCTCCCCTTACTGCCATCTTCATGATATCTACCCCTGCACCATTGCTGCTGATCCTGTCCACCTCCACACATCACTGCCACGTATGTGCTCCTGCAATGAAGAGAATCAACAGCTGCTCACCCAGCCCCGCCACATGTATGTCTCTGATACCATCACATCTCCCCCGTCCAAACATGAAGATGTTCTCCAGGAATACCAGAAAGCAAACTATTCAACAACAGGTTACACAAAAAACAATGAAACAGCAATGTAGCAGGCCCCCTTTCCCTCAACAGTCCTTGACCATATTAATGGAACCATATCAGCAACATGATACATGACACATGAGAAGGACATACCGGCATCTGACACTTGCATCTCACCGACAATGCACTGCACACTAAACAAATCACCCACATGCACACATGTCGACTGGATCATCCACCTATCTTGAATGAGAGAGTCAGGTGTTTTGGTTTGGACCAGCTAAAGGAGTCAGTCATACAGACTACACTTATGAGAATCAAGGTAGAATGGGCTGTGCACCTTTATGTGTGAGGCTTTAGTAGTCCACAACAACACGTCAGTTTACTCATCTGTGCATGGCTGCAAGTCCAGTCCATTGACTCAAAATGCCCTCAAGAGGGCAATGGCCCTGACATGAGGGGAAAAATTTGGAAAAACGAGTCCACCGTGGACAGGGGTACAAATCAAAATGAATCCACCCTGGATGAGGATAAAAATAAGAGTCCACTTTGCACGGGGGAAACAATCAAAATGTCCACGGATTGAAGAATTTCCACGCATTGATGAATTGATAGACCATCTGATAGACCATCTGGAGTCGGCCAGATTTATCTCCATTCTTGATCTCACTAAATAGTGCTGCCAGGTCCCTCTAGATGAAGAGGCGAATCCCAAAACAACCTTCTCCACTCTGAAAGGGCTTTTCCATTTTACAGTGTTACCTTTTAGACTTAATGGTACACCTGCCTCCTTTCAACCTCTAATGGATCAGGTATTAGCCCCCATTACTCTTATGTGGGTGCATACCTCGATGATATAGTAATTTATAGCACAAAGTCAGAGGAACATCTATTTCACCTCGACTCTGTTTGCATCCAATTACGAAGGGCTAATCCCAGTAACTGCCATCTTGCAGTATCTGGGCTTCCAATTAGGTAACGGATGAGTGCTTCCACAATGACACAATGTTGACGCAGTTCAACAGGTATTAGAAAAACCCCGGACTAAGTGTGATGTGCGTACCTTCCTGCAATAACAGAAGATTCATACTGAAATTTCTGAAAGAGCAAATCTGTTCACTGATCGGTTAAAGAAAGATTGTCCTACCAAAATCTTCTGGCACAAAGCAGCAGAAATGTCTTTAGAACAGCTCAAGGGGGAAGAATGTAAGCAACCTGTTGTCATAATACCAGAGTTCTTAAAGGAATTCCTCCTCCAGATAGAAGCCTCCACAGAGGGGTTAGGTGCTGTCCTATCCCAAATGAAAAATGGGGAGGAAAAACCTATCATACATATCAGCTGTAAACTCCAAACAACAGAAAAGAATGACTCTATCGTAGAACTAGAAGCCTTGCCTATAAGATGGGCCATGCACACCCTAAAACATTACCTCACAGGTAGAAAATGTTGTCTCATTACTGATCACACAACACTCATCTGGATGACCCAGAATACAGATTCAAAATCCTGGGTATTAAGATGGTTCTTAATCCTACAACCCTTTTCTTTTACTGCTGAACATCGAGCAGGGGTAAAACAAGCCAATGTCAATTTTGTGTCCCGGTTCCCTCAGGCAAACAGACCACAGGGATAGCAAGTGGAAGACGAGGACTTTCAAGAAAGAATGGACGTATGTGACAGGGCTGCTTATATGGCCAAGTCAGGGGAAAGATGAGCCACATCCCCAAAAACCCCAAGTGTGAATGCGGGATCCCCTCCCAATCCCAACTTACCTGAATCTTCGGAGGCGGGCCCATGGCAGGCTCCACCACAGCCAGAGGATGATGCTGTAGCAGGACGTAGGGAGTCCGTCCCACTAATGTCAGACCTGCACAACAGTCTACAGGGAGACGCATTGTGATGCTGTGGTAGGCCCTGCACCGGCTGCCAGAAATAGAGCAGTAGTCCACATCAGTGCATGGCTCACACAGAGAGAGTATACTGGTTCCCATGCTCAATGCAACTAAACCACCAGGGATGCTTTATATTAAACTAAAGCCCCCGGAAAGGCCATATTCCAGGAACACCCAAAAGCATGCCAGGGAATAAGGTATTGGAACTGCACCTACAAAAAGGTGTGAAAGGCAGGAAACAACAGTTTACTATGGACAACTGTCTGACCCATGTTAGAAACTCAGCAAGACTGTGTGAGACGGGCAGGGCTTACAAGCCCTTATAAAGCCCCTTGTGCTCTCCCTAAGCCCATGCCACACCCCATGGAGCCAGGTAAGTTATTGGCCAGCGTTGTTTGGCCAATCCTGGGAGGGAGGTCTTATATTTTAATGTGAGTTTGGGAAGGGTTGAATGTGGGCAAGTTGGGTTAGAACAGGAGGTGGAGGAGGATGTCCGATAGACAAGAAACAGAGAGCATGGAAGGAGTGCATAGGTTACTGGAAAGAGGGAGTCTGTGGAATGTTTGTGTGTGAGAGTGAGAAAGAATGTAGTAGAGGTAGAGTAGCGGTAAGAGGAGATAATAGTAGATGTGACCTGAGGAAGTGGTAGTGGTAGAGGGAGTAGTGGAGTAGTGATGGGCATGACAGGTGATATTAGTCTGCAGCAGTGGTAGGAGTGGCAGTAATGGGAGGCACTGAGATTAGAGAGGGAAAAGCAATAATAGCAGAGAGATGGTAGTAGGGGGACGGTAGTGTCAAAAGGAGATAGTGTTGTATTAGTAGTGACAGGAGCAGAGGAGGTAGCAATAGAGGTAGTAGTGCTAAGGAGGTAAAGTAGCAGTAATGAGGAAGGAGAGATGACTTCAGAGAGAGAATGGTAGTGCAGGAGAAGGAGTTAGTGGCAGTAGAGCAGGAGGGAGTGTGTTGGGAAAAGAAGCAACATTAAGGGTTGAATGTAAAAAGGCAGAGCGTGAGATCAGAGGGACCAAGGAGTGGTCAGGAGGGGAATAATGTGGGATCCATTGTAGAGAGGATCAGGTAAGATCGGCAAGTGTGATGAAGGCACTATCCCTAACTTCCTTAGAACACTAAGCGGAATGAGGTTAGGGAAAGTTAAAAGATCCCTATGGAGTCAGAAATCCTTCCCTCAGGGAAAACAGCTATAGTTTTAGTCAGAAGATCATATGGATAGGTGACACCATATAGTAGCACTAACCCTTGCTAAGGATGCTTGGCGTGCAGAGGGGCTAGATTGGTAGTAAGCAGTTAGACAGAGATGGCCATAGTGGCACACTTCCCCATAGATCCTGGTTGGGCTTAACCTTACCAGGAATCCCTTGATCAGACCTTCTGTAAGATCTACAATAAACACCCTTGGACCTGTCACAGGAGTCAGAGTGGTTATTTGTGGCGGTTGCCCCGTCACATCATACATTTTAATTTGTCCTTGTATATGCACAATTATCCTTTTTCTGTGGATTTCCGATCTGCATTTCGTTTTTCTATATCACAAATGGTTCTGAAATTACAATTGATAATGGTTTTCCAATTTCACTTTGAATGCATGTTTTGCAAGAGAATTTGACAAGTGAATCTTGACAATTCATCCATTCTCCCCACAGGGACCCACCACCTTTGAGGATAGGGATGTGAGTCCACTCAGAAAAACCTCTCCCTAGGGGCCTGGGCAAGTGGGACTTCACTGGGAGTAACCCTCCTCACAGGAACAAGGACTCCCATTCCAATAAGGAACTCCTGGTTCAACGTACATTATCTGCCTATATGGGAATTGGAAATACTGTTATTACCACTGTTTTGAATGCTTCTATTTTGAATCCACCAATAAGTGACAATCATCAATCTCTTTGGTGTCAGGTAATGCTGGATCTTGCCTGAATTCCACAGTCAAAGAGGAAAAAAACACACATTTTGTTTTGGATGATATACACAAAACCAAGATGAAGCGTGAATGAAGGGGGAGTGAATCCTACACAGTGGCAAGCCTCTGATGGGAAGAGGTCTTAGAGGGGTGGAGCTATGCTAAACCATGGAGCTAGAAGTAGCGTGAGAGTGAAAAAGACGCTCACAGGATGCTGGGAGGCTGGAATCCTGACTGGCACATAGCCAAGAGCAAGAAAGAGATGGAGATGATAAAGTGACCTTCTCACCGGGTGGTGCAGCCACACAGTAGCTGTGGTAGGCCTGGGTCTCAACTGATGCTGAGACCAGACTGCAATAGAGAGCCTGGATCCCTGAGCTCTGCACGAGATTCACACTAACTGCTGAGCTGAGCAGTATAAGGGAAGCAAACGCTCCCAAAGAAGTAACACCATTGAGATGGGCGGACAGCCGTAAGGGTTTATGGAACCCGGAAAGCCTGAATAGAGTTCAAACAAGTCTATTAGAGGGCTAGAGGGTTTTATAGAGCCCTGAGAAACAGAGAGACATTGGGCTTCATTACGAGGTTGGAGGTAGCCTTGCTGGTTTTACCGGCATGGCTACCTCAAACTCGCATCCGGGTCCGGCAATCGTGAAAGGGGAATTACCAAGTCATTCTGACCTCGGCGGACCCGGTTATTCCCCTTGTGCGGGTGCCGGGCCCGGTACAGCCCCATTCCCATTGAGCCCCTACAGGGCTCAATGGGAATGGGGAGGGTGGTAGCAATAACGGTACCGTTGCTACCATCAAGTTCTGCCCGCGGTGCTGGTACGGCCACCAGGTCAGACCTGGTGGCTGCAAGGGCACCCACGAGCAGAACCCCTAGTATGGCGGTACAGTAAATGGTGCCGGTAGCGATACCTGCACCATTGTTGCCTTACCGCCTTACCTTCATACTCGTAATGGGGCCCATTAACTTAAGGGAAACACATGCTCCCGAAGAGGTAACACCATTGAGAGAGGCGAACAGCCACCATGATTTCTGGAGCCCAGAAAAGCAGAATACAAATAGAACAAGCCTATCAAAGGTCCATAGAGATTTGGAGAGCCCGGAGAAACTGAGAGACTTTAACTTCCAAGGCTGAACAAGCCACAAGAGTTGCAGGGGTCCCTGAATAGAGATGAAAGAAGCCTATCAAAGGCGGGCTTTGGAGAGCACTGAGAAACCGAGTCACTATTGAGGCTGGGGAAGCCACAGCAGTTACAGGAGCCCGATTAATCTGAACAAGGATAAAGTAAACCTTTCAGACAGTCATAGGGCTTTGGAGAGCCCAAAACAAGAAACAGTAATTTTCAAGTCTGGGAAAGAAACAAGGGTTACAGGAGCCAATGAAACCCAAACAGACAAAATGTCCCACAGAGGAACCATTGAAGTATGCTTGTCCAGGGGCCAGAAGACTTTGACAAGCCATGATCACCTGAAAGATAACGAGTTGAACTGGAGAAAGTGAGAACCAAGAAGGTCCAATCATTAAGTAGCAAACAAGAACACTCTAAAGTACCAAGTGAGAAATGTGGTATTGTGGTAAGAAAACCTTTTCTTCTTGCAAAGAGGGAACCATATGGAACTAAGGCTTTGAATAAGAAACCTGAAGAGGAGTTAAGACCTCTATTGAACTATATTATGAACAATTGATGATCTGTGAACTGGAGAAAGAGATCCAAGGAATTAAGCCAGGCAGAAAGCCAAAGACTGAGGCTATTACTCCAGCCTCCCATTTGTTTTGTCACCATTTTCTTAAGTAGCAGGGGCTAGTTAGATGATAGGACTTGGACAAAGGATTGTTTCTTTGGAGCATCCTTAATTTTTACTTTCCTCACAGCAGTAGGTTTAGCTAGGCATTTTCTTTCTATGTAAATAAAATATCTTTAACAGGCATATCTTAGCCTGGCTGCTTCTTCTAGTTTGCCACACTATGCATCAAATGAATTGCGTTTTATGACTCAGCAATTATCAGCACAACATCTGTTGTCTGAACTTTTCATTTAACTGTAGAAAAGCTTGAATTGGTCATTGGTCTCACATAAGCTTCTGCTTCTTTGAAATTGTACTGAATAGTTAACAAGGCACCCATCAATCTATTGCCAGAGTGGTCTTGCAGATTAACTTAAAAAACAAGACCATCTTCTAGCCTGAGGTTCCAATATAAAGCTTGCATTTAAAGTAAAGTTTAGAAACAGCACTTTTGTCTTAAGTATACATAGTTACTCTGCTTATATTGTTCTGTTAATGCAAATTGAATGGTATTGGGTCCTGTATATTCTTGCTTTTCAAAAGTGCACAACACATGTTTTTTTCTCCATGACATGTATATTCTACTTTATTTTGATTTCTTAGAATCTAAATGGAAGGAAATAAGTATATTCTGTCATGTAACGTACACATGTGCAATTTTAAGTGTTTTTACTTGTAATAGTAATCTGACAATATGTGGGTCTATTAATGGATACTATTTTGCTATGTGATGCATAATGCATATTCTAACTATGTAATTCACTTTGTATTGACATGTTCTTTATAGAACATGGCAGAAAATATGCAGAATCACATTCAAGTTACATTATTCTTTCATTAAAGCATATAAGCAGAGCACGTTTTTTTCTACAGAAGTACAGATGGTGAATACCATTTTTAATTTGTCTTTTCTTGTTATTATTACTTACTTGTTTTTCAGTGTAAAGTATCATTCTGAACGTGTACAATTGAATAAAAGATATTTAATTAAATCGGGTATTATTCAACTGCCTGCCTTTAGTGCATAACAGACACCACATAAAATGGATCCCTATAGAATATGACTTTTATACAAGATGCTAAAAACAAGCACATTCCATAGGAATCTATTGTTTTTACATCAGCATTAAAATCCCATGATGGCATTAAACCAGGAGGCATTTCAATGTCCAATGAAAGACTATTCAGAGAAAACAGAAACTGTCATATGTGGGAAGAAACATCCAAAAAACAACGATGAGCTCTTCCAAGTGCTCGGATGTGTAAAGAAAGGTGCTAAAGAAAATTGTAAACGCATTACGGTAGTCTGGACATCTTTATTTATGCTCTGGGGTATTCTCATGTTTTTTTACGACAGAGTTGGGGCATGTAAAGGGAGTTCTGTTTCTGCTTCCCTTTTCCCCTTGACGTCCAAACACCATTTGGTTTCATGCTAACATGGTACATTCACACAAAAAGAGGGGAGGCAACCGAACATGAAAGATTAAAAAAAAGGACCTGAATAAATGGTATCAACACAAGCACAAAAAAGAAGGCAGGTCCTGCAAACATATGCAACAAAATGAATAATTACAATTCAACACACAAATGTGATCAAAGCATTTGTCAAACTTTGAATTTAGAAATCACACAGATAACTGATACACAGGACATACATAAGTTACATGTCCAAATATAGGTTCAATGAAACTTAAACAAAGATCAACTTTGAGAGGCAAGACCAGCACCAACAGAAACATGCGCTGCCCAAGAGTGTTTATGATCTAAGTCAGATAGGCTACATGGACATGACCACTACTGCATGGAGAGTGATGGAAAAACGGTGACGAGACTGCAAAGAACAATATGCAGAGAATCCTACACGCAGATACACCACAAGCCACACTCGTGTGTTGGCTCAGAGCACAATGGTGCCTCCATTTCATAAACAAACGTTATAGTCAATAAGATGAAAGGAAGTCAGATAAGCTTCCGGTCCTGCATGTATTCTAGGCTAAGCATGAACACAAAACTGCCAACTGGAGTTTCGGCTGCGTAAGGCGTGGGTGACTTCAAGGGCCGAGCATTCCTCTGGGCAACCATTGATACAAGCAAAACATGGGCTGTCTTCTTTCTAAATGAATGCAACTTAATACATGCGTGAGTATCGAGTTTCTAAACAGGGAAATTGTCCCAAAGGGCGGCTGTCCCCACATCACACCACGGGTAGTCTGGATGCAAAAGCCAGGAGCGTGTACATCAAGGGGTAAGGAATGAATTTGATTGCACATGGACCAAGACTTCCGCCCATACAGACATTTTTTAAGACAAAGAAGTCAATCCATGGGTCAAACAATAAAATGGCACATTCATGCTGGCGTAAAATCAACGGATTTCTATGAAATCCAATGGCTTTTTACACCAGCAGCACAAAAGCAGGCTAATTTCGTAATCATCCATTGTAAATGCTGCCTGCCATTTTAAGTGGCAAATTGTGTTAGTGCAATTTGCACTGTGAATTGCATTAGGGAGGCATAAAGGCCATGTGGCCAGCAATTTAAACCTCCATTTTGCAATTTGCGGCGCAAATTGCAAACATTGCCAACTGTTTCCACTTAAGTGCAAATGTAACATCTTTCGGCTAATGTGTTGCCAGGAGCAACGTGAGCTCCCTAATATGAACACTTTTCACAGAAAACATATTTTAATATTTACATTTAAGAGCCACTTTCTTACAACTGTCATTGAACGTCCTCTATTGTGTTATGCAGACATTGGCATTCTTTCTATGTGCATGGAAGCCAGGCACAATTCACCTTATACAGGGTGTTATTTCTTTATTCTGAACCATATACAGGGTGTTATTATGTCTTCATGCACATACAGTGGGGCAAGGTATTATTAATTCGCAGATCGTGCAGGGGTGCACGGTCAATCTTTCATTGGCATATGTTGTCAGGGTGTCAGCATACCCTTACAGTGCATACGTGTATTTGAAGTGTCACTGTTTATTCATATGTGGGCGTGGTGGCAGGATACCTTTCTGGTGCAGGCAAGGTGGCGTGGGTGTTATCATTCACAAATGTAGACTGAGTGTTTGAGTACCTTCACGTTGCATGCAATGCATTTAGAGTAGCATTGTTCGTTCACATAGACAAGCTTCCGCCATGGCTTCAGGGTGCCTGCGATGTAGGCAGAGGGTCCTCAAACAGCTCCGAATAAATATTTACTCATTGTGGGTCTCAAAGCTGCAATGGCTTTTACAGTTGCGGGAACATTAAGCTTAACACACAAATCATTGTGTCAGCCAAGGCTGGCATTTAGCCATTACTGTTTTCAAGGCAGTGCATGCGAGAACACGTATTTCATTGGAGAGGTATCTTCAGAAAACTCGGCCCCTTCATCTCCTGCAGGCTTGATTAATGCGGATGCCTGTGTGGGTGACAGCATTATCTTTTAAGAAAGCCAGTCGTTGTTACACTCTTTCTGCATCCAGAGGAACACTGGATCATATTAGAGATACTCTTCTCATGTGATAACATGGGCGTACCAATGTCAGGGATAAACTTCACTTTACAACAGTATGGAATGCACCTTAATGCCTGGCCCCCTCCCGAACCAATCACAGTCATTATGTATACAGTAAATAAAGACAGGGGCAGGTTCTCACAAAACATACGCCGAGATAAAACTTAGAGAATACTATGTCCATGTTGTGCATTAAAACCATATAGTTGCACATTTAGCAATATTTTTAAGTCACCATGGATTTATGTAGCATACAACGCACATGGCTGCAAACTGAGTTCTCCAAGTGGGCAAATATCCTTAAAATATAATTGGCAGAAGTGCATTATTTTAAATAATACCACAATGATAAACATGTGGGTGATGTGCAGTGTTAGGTAGGGCTGTGCAGCTGTCTTTCATCCATTGCTCTCGGGTACTTTAACCCAATGTGGAGATTAGGAGGAACGCTTGAGATGCTGCTTCCTCTCGTGGTCTTCATCTACTGCCAGTATTGCTTGTGTTTTGATGTACAAAGGTTGTGCGCTGAGAAACCCATTGGGTAGTCGTGGCAGCAGAAATACAAATAAATAAAACACATAGAAACATATATTTTAGGGGCAGACACAGGCTGTTTTAAGCTGTTGAAAAACAAGAAATTAATTATTTAGTTGTACTAATATTGTATTGGCTGCTTTTAAACGTTTCCAGTATTTATTTCTAGTCATCACTCCCAGTATATATTTTAGTCATAATAAGTATGTTGTATGTGTCATGTTGAGCAAAGGGCATTATCAACATCAAAACCACCCATATAAACTGTTTTCTGATAAAAGCTACATGATGGACAGTCTGGTGTACTCCTTTTGTACACTTTCCAAATACAGCTACGAGGCAGGAGACGGAGGACAAATTGCACCGATGAGGGTTCTACCCTGCTTTGCATAAAATGAAAGAACATTTTTGGGACATAGGAATGACCACAGTTCTTTTTATTTTAAATGTGAAATATTAAGTGCATTTGTGTTTTCGTCATAAAAGCATTATTTCACCATCTAGTCTTAAAAGCATGCACGCATACTCATATACACATAAAAACATTTAACTGCACAAGATTTTCAAATACATTATAATAAATAACATCACACTTTACAAATTTATTTACATGATTACTGGAGTTGAAAACATCAAGTAGCTCATGAATAACTTTCTTCTCTCATTTAAAGGAATAATATAATCTAGGATCAGCTGATGAAAGAATTACAGGAAAAGAAGAAAAGAAGTGTAGCATAATTAGCAGATGGTGGTTCTTGCAGCAAAATCCTATACATGTGGACAAGTCGGTTGTTCAGTGGTCAAGTGCCATGTTTCTGTCTGATTTGCCACAAACTTGATAGGAAGCTGGAGACCATGCACAGTGTGGGATATATTTACCCACTCAACGGCTTTGCCTTACATCACTGAGCTGCCTGTGCACAAGAAACAGTAACCTGGCTGCCCTGGCTCCTCTGCGCACCAGGACCTCAAAACCGCTTTTGGCACAAACAACAGAAAAATGGCTGCACCATTTTGCCTCACACACTTCGGGCAAAATGGAACAAGGGGACACACTGAAAAATATGCCAGTGTTTTCTGAAACATATATGGAATCAAGTGAAAAGGAAAGCCTGCCATTGCTGCAAAAAACAAAATCCCCTTCAAAATGAAACCGTTTTCACTCTTTCAAAATGCTGCTTTGATGCCAATTTCATCTGTCGTTCTGAAACCACTGTGAGTAAAAAGCACCAGTTAAAACCAACTCTCAGAGAAATCAAAAGCAACTTCATTTTCACTCGCACAGGAAACACGCATTTATTTCTTCACAAAATGTATCCAGGTGCAGCAGTTGAAAGAGACTTTTTACCCTCTGAGCCAGGTCAAGGAGACTTGTATTTATACTTTAGATAAGAGTCCTACTGCAAGGAAAATTACTACAGCTGCCAAGACAGTGGAAATAGGAGGAGCTGCAAACCAAATTAAAGAAAGAAATGATAGCAGTTTTGACACATGTTAATGTTAATGTTAATGTTAAAGGACATTTGTACCGCGCACTATCACCACCGTAGTGGTCCCCTGGCGCTCTGGCGGCTCTGAAAGAGCAGGGGAGGTTGAGTTAGTGGGAGAAGGCAGGAAAAGTGCAAGAGAGCAGTAAAGTGCTGTTGGCGGCCTCAACCCGGTGGGTCTGTTGGCTGGGCCTGGGGTGTTTGTGGCCGGTAGTCATTGTGTAATGTTGTGCAAGACTATGCGTGTTTTTGTTTTGTTGTTACAATGTAGTGAAGTTTGTGCGGTTTGTTGTGCTGTAGATTTTGGTTGTGTTTGGTTTGGAGTTTGAGAGGTGTATGCCGAAAGGGAAATTGTTAGTAGGGTTGGTTAGTTTGCGTCTCTATGCTGAATTCGGGATATGTGGAAAACATGGGCTGTGCTGACTGAAGAGAAAAAAATGACCTGTTTAAAACTCAATTGTAATGAAAGCCTGCTTACTTAGCAATGTAAAGGAGTAATGTTAGGGGTGACAATACACACATAGGATATCTTCTGTTATAGATTGGTTTAATTCAAGACAAAGTAAGAAGTTAAACAGTTTAAAACACATAGGCTGGAACTGCAAGCTCTCAGACACATGTAATTCTAGTTGCCAGCTATGAAACTCCTCCTAGGAAGGGAGATACACCCTAATTCCAGGACACTTAGGTGCAAAGTACCAGCTTGAAAAACTTTGAATGGGATAGGACAATGACAGTTCACATGCTCATAAGACATTCGTCTTTGCTCCAGGCTGGGACAATAGCAGTCCTGGGACACTCACCTGTCAAGTGTGAAGGGCAATAAAACCTTCAATTAAGAGAGAGGCTCCCCATCCTACTTGGAAGAAACTGCTAGTTGGTGTTAGCTGGGAAGAAGAAAATGACAGACAATAACTCCCATTTGTGTTAAGAATATTTAATAAAGAACTTTAAAAAGACTTATATCTCAGCTGTCAAAATTGGTAAAAATGTGGAATTTTCACAGCGTAAAAGTGGAGTTGTGGGCTGCATTTGAAAACTTGGTAGAATGTTGTGACACACTCTGGACAGAAGTTGTGATATATGTTGTTTTACCAGAAAAGCATCCATGTTGCAAATGTCAAATTGTGTACATACATCCCTGGGGACAATTCACATCTGTGTATAAAATTGGGGGATTTTGGGCCAAATCTTTAATGTGTAAAAGTACAAAAATGTGTCAGAAAGGCGAAACAAGGTTGCACAGACTGGAGGTTTGGACTAATCTGTGCTGCACAAAATATGTAACCTATGTATCTGATTTACTAAGAGGTGGCAACTGCATAAATATTTGTTTTTGGCAAAATCAGATTTTCAGTAAAGGAAATGTGGGAGTTTCTAGATACAGTAAAAATCACCTCATAAACATGACATCACTTTTCTGATATCCAACCAATGGTGAGCAAGGCGGAGACTATGCCCTTGCACAATCCTATTGTTAAGGGCGTGGGTAGTGAATCCTGCCCCTGACATATACTGTAATGATGTCATCTGGCATTATAAATAAGGGCCCCTAACTAGCACTGAGGACACACACTACTTCCTGATTCCTACGCCAGTGTCCTGTTCCTGTCTGTTCCTGTATTCATCTTGCATCTATCCATCTAAACTCCAGATCCCAACCAAAAGTCCAAATTGCTGATCCTGCTTCAGCTAGGCCTCAATTCTAAAATAATCCCCATAACCAAGATAACCACCGTGGTGTTTTGGGGAAGCATCCTGAATTTACCTAGCTTGCTGCCATTCACTACATCCTGCTATCCTGATGCCCTATAGAATCCAGTAACCAGAACTGCCAGTCCAGAAGAACTATTCTTTGGTATCATGTCTCTGCCCAGCTGACTCTGCCCAACTGACTTTGTCCGGCTGCCCTGTGTTAGACCAAATCCGTGTGGTGATCCAGACCACTGACTGGCCAAAACCCAAACTAAAGTGGACTGTGAGTATCAATAGGAACCATAGACACATTGTGAACCTTGCTTTGCTTTGTTCCATCCCAATCTCTAAGTCATCCTATCTTTATCCTGATAATTGTAATATTGTTATAATCATTGTTGCTACCCTGCTTTGATTCCTTGGGCTAGCGCCAATATCTTTAATCATATTGTCTTGTGAAATCCTAAGCCCTTAGTCCTCCCTCGGGTGATCAGACTGGGTCCGCCAGGACAGATACAGAGGTGCTCGGGTTGATTCCATGGATCAACTCCGGAGCTTACTGTGTCTCAAGCATGTTAGCCTAACCTGAATGCCCTGGAGTAAAGTAAAACTGTCCTCGTCAAAATTGATTTATATTCCTTTTTTGCGCATTTATTTTTCCAAAAATGCACCTCATTCTATCTGGCATAACTCACTCAATTTAACAGCTAGAGACCCCATTTCACTTTCATATTGTACCTAGGATCCATAGCTACCCCCTCCCTGCCAGCCCAAATACCGGTGAGCATTTACACGTGTTATTTTTACTAACAATTTGTTATGAATTGTTTTAAACCTTCCATTCATTTTTTAATTGTATGCATTTGCTCAATCTATTGCTTATGATTGCTTGTAACTTTCCAGTGTTGCTCCTGTAGAGAATTGTACTTATTTAAGGATTTCTGCACACATTCATTGTTTTATTCAACCATTTCCGAGTGTCCTTTTAACAGTGCAAGGGTTCAAATTTGATTTCTCTCGTGTTTGGGGAGGGAAGGTTGGATTTTAATTTTGTTTCTTATTTCTCATTCCTGATTACCTGCTGTTTCCGTATATCTATTTAGAATTGATTATTTGGGGGTTGAAGAATATTGCAGGGGGACATCCTAACTTGAGTGCTATCATTCCCAAAATTCAAAAGTGGCTCTTCCCTGGTGTTTTGTAGTTATGTCAATAGAAGGCTCAACTAAGTGCATTGCTTACATTCATATTGTTCTAATCACCTTATTGGTGATTGCGGCCACATGTTAAAAAGTGTGTGATGTTCTTGAATTTCGAAATAAATAAATAAATGTTACCTTTACCTACCAGCCTGGTTCCTGGTCCATTGTCACCCGGGGTGTTTGAAAAGTAGGTGTGATATGAGTGGTGTATCTCTCAAATATTGAACCTATTTATGTGATAAAATAAGCATTTCAATTGTGTGCTGCATACTAGGCTGAGACCAGGGTGTATCGCCTGATTGAAATACTTAATAACACTACCTCTTAATGCTATGTGGCTTTATACAATGGGTAAGCCTCCGCCAGATCACCAGTCTGATTATTAAAAAATAATGGGGCTAAACACCTCTTTCTTAGAACAGTGTTTTTTGGGCACTTTATTTAAGAGAACATTTATTATGATCTCTTCTTCAGATGAACAAAACGGCCAAAATGTAGTTCTAGTAGAAGACACTCGCGTAATCCGCCCTTGGGAATACATTTAATCTAAATTTCATATAAAGTGCTCATGCATAGGTTGGGAATATTTCCTTGAGATATTTCTCAGGAAAAGAGTTATACTTAAAAGCATATTAGCCTGAATGAGTAATCGATTTTAAAATAAGTGTCTCCAGCCGTAATCTCTAATGTGGCCTTAATGGCGTTTCATAGTCTATTGTCAATTTTCGTGTCTTTCATAACTAGGTTTCCACATCCTCAGCTGCTCATAGTATAGCCCACATGTTTATTCCATTGCCATATCTTGCCACCTTGGCATTCAGTGACATCCTGCAAAATGTCCTTTTGCAGTTTTAAATTGTCATTTTTATGTAAACGCAAACAATATAGCAAAGATTAAATGTGCGTTTGGAAGTTATAACGTTTAACTTTGTTTTCTAAAAAATAAAGATGTACTAGTTGTGCTATTAGGTAGTCACACAATTTGTTTAATGAATTTATTTTCAGCAGTTGAAAGCTTTCCCACCTTTTCTAAACCCCACAGTTCTCTTCCATATAATGCCATGGGTATTGCTTTAGCGTTATAGACTGCTGAAAAAGGGTTAAAGGGAGTCTTTTCCCACATTGGGAAAAGGTCAGGGCCCCAGCACGCCATTTTAGTCAATACACTTTTGCAAATTTCTGCAGACCAGCTATTATTTTTCTGAAATTTGACAGCCAGATATTCATAAGAGCTCACTTCCTCCAGGCACACCCTGTCCAAGTGGATATTCGCCCTAAAATGTTGCGTGGGCTGAGAAACCATCACTTTCGATTTAATATGGTTAATAATAGGATTCCTCTCAGCACAGATATCTCAGGCAATAGTCAGGCCCATTCTCTTTTTTCATTTTTTTAAATTAAAAATGGATCATCTGCATGTAATACTATTCCTATTTTCTGTCTGGCGATGTAAGGGGTAACTAACTGTATCAACATTTTTTATGCTAAATCATTGGTGTATATTAGGAACACCAGGGGGGCAAGAACTCACCCCTGCCGTACCCCAGTTTCAACTTGCAATAGGGCTGCAATATAAGTGCAGGATAACTAATGGAATGTTTAAAGTGCCTCAAAATTCCCATACGTTGTATCCGATCAACTGTATCGAAAGCAGTTTTAAAATCAATACAATTTAAGTACAGGTGATCTTTTTTAAAACTGCATGTTTGTTCAAAATTGCAAATAAACAAAAGGTTTGATCAATCGTGCAAACCTCTTTTTTTTTAATCTTGCCTAGTAGTCTGGGAATATGTGTTTATGTTGGCAATTTTCCAGCCAGGATGAAATGGCCTTCCCATATACTTTCACAAAACCGTCAATCAAGCTGATTGGAGTATATTTTCCCAGATTGTGCCTGTGCCCTTTCTCATGAATAGGAATAATTTCAGCATGTTTGTTTGTTTGTTTGTTTGTTTGTTTATTTGGTAATGTGCACCAAACCCTCTGGTAGCTGGGCCTTAAGGCCTAGTTACAACATGTAAAATAGGTACAGCATTTGGGAGTGCAAAGGGTAGGGAGGGAATAACGTACAAAGCAAGTAAAGTGGTCAAATCAACAGAGTGGTACATTCAGATAACGAATCGTCAGGAAGTCATGTTCACGAGTGGGTAAAGCAAAACAAGCAAGTATTAGTTGTCATTAGATCGAAGCCAGTTTAACAAATTCCACCTAAATCTAGTGTATGGTTGTTCAATTCTGAAGGCTAGGCGACGTGTGTTCCAGGATAGGGCTGCATTAACTGGGAAACTAGTTCCACCGGATTTGGAGAGTTTAAATCTAGGGATTTCTAAACAATGGGAGTTAGATGATCTGGTAGGGCGGGTCGAGGTTCTTCTGATCATTCTATCTGAAAGACATGGGGGCACGGCATTGTTTAGGCATTTGAATGCAAGTGATACAGTTTTGAGGAAGATCCTGTCACTGATTTTTAGCCAGTGCTGGTCTCTTCTAATGTTGGAGATGTGCTCTCTACTGGGTATGTTCAGAGCTGCTCTGAAGGCATTATTTTGTAGTGTTTGCATTTTATCTATGATGAATTTGTTTGCTCCTATGTATAAGGCGTTACAGTAGTCTAATTTGGACATTATTAGTGCATTGGTGAGCGTGATGCAGCTAGCTTTGGAAAGGAATGGTCTGCAAGCCCTAATAAGTTTACAGGTATAGGCAGTTGATGAAGAGATAGCGCTAACTTGTTTTTTAGTGATAGGGTGGAGTCTAGGTAAAATCCTATTGTTTTTACCTCAGTTACTGCTTTAATTACATTGCCATCAATATAAAAGGGCCGATTCATGGAACGAACGTGCGCCGAAAATCTTTGCGCAAGCAGGTGCAAGCGCAAAAAAACAGGCACACGCATGCGATTCATGGAAGTTCCTGCGCGTGTTTTCCTCGGGATGTGCACCAAACCCGTGCATGGCGCACACGTCACTGCAACATCCCGAAAGGCGTGTGCGACGCGCACAATAAAAGCGCACAACCTCGGCGCATACACCAGAAAGTGGGCGGAACACGGGGTGTAACGCGCGGAATGGGGAACAACGCAAGAAAATAAGGGCGTAACTGGGGATGTACTGCAGGGTAGCAGACGGAACGCCCACACGCACTCGAACCACACGTATTCATGGAATCGAATAGGGCAAAGGCACGCACAGCCAAAGACACGCACAAGCCGAAACACGTCCGCCACACGAAGGCAGGCGGTAGCGTCCCTGCGCATTACAAAAGTGGCAACATACAGCAATTGGGCCTGTGCGAGCGGGGCACGTGTATTTTGGGGGTGCGCGGGAAGTTACACACGTGCTTGAACGGGGTACGTGTATTTCGGGGGTGCGCGGGAAGTTACACAAGCGATTGAGCGGGGCACGTGTATTTCGGGGGTGCGCAGGAAGTTACACACGCGTTTGAGCGGGGTACGTGCATATCAGGGGTGCGCGGAAAGTATCACACGTGATTCCATCAGGGTACGTGCATTACAGGGGTGCGCGGGAAGTTCCACACGCGAATGTCCAGGCTACGTGTATTTCGGGGTGCGCGGGAAGTTTCACACGCGATTAAGCGGGGTACGTGTATTTCGGGGTTACGCGGGAAGTTACACACGCAATTGAGAGGGGTACGTGTATTTCGGGGGTGCGCGGGAAGTTACACACGCGATTGAGCGGGGTACGTGTATTTCGGGGTTGCGCGGGAAGTTACACACGTGATTGAGCGGGGTACGTGTATTTCGGGGTTGCGCGGGAAGTTACACACGCGATTGAGCGGGGTACGTGCATATCAGGGGTGCGCGGAAAGTATCACACGCGATTCCATTGGGGTACGTGTATTACAGGGGTGCGCTGGAAGTTCCACACGCGAATGTCCAGGCTACGTGTATTTCGGGGTGCGCGGGAAGTTACACACGCGATTGAGCGGGGTACGTGCATATCAGGGGTGCGCGGAAAGTATCACACGCGATTCCATCAGGGTACGTGCATTACAGGGGTGTGCGGGAAGTTCCACACGCGAATGTCCAGGCTACGTGTATTTCGGGGTGTGCAGGAATTTTCTCACGCGATTCCATCAGGACACGTGTATTACAGGGGTGCACGGGAAGTTACACACGCGATTGAGTGGGGTACGTGTATTTGGGGGGTGCGCGGGAAGTTACACATGCGATTGAGCGGGGCACGTGTATTTCGGTGGTGCGCGGGAAGTTACACACGTGATTGAGCGGGGTACGTGTATTTCGGGGGTGCGCAGGAAGTTACACACGTGATTGAGCGGGGTACGTGTATTTCGGGGTTGCGCAGGAAGTTACACACGCGATTGAGCGGGGTACGTGCATATCAGGGGTGCGCGGAAAGTATCACACGCGATTCCATCAGGGTACGTGCATTACAGGGGTGCACAGAAAGTTCCACACGCGAATGTCCAGGCTACGTGTATTTCGGGGTGCGCGGGAAGTTTCACACGCGATTCCATCAGGGTACGTGTATTACAGCGGTGCGCGGGGAGTACCACACATGAATTGCACGTGTGGGTCCTCCCAGGTGTTCCCTCTACACCCTCCACGGCCCCTGCAGGTGGCTCACACCACAGGGGCCTACCCTGCACATGTCCTACAGGCACCCCATCCACCATGGCCATGCCCCCCAGCCAACCCACATGTCAACTTGCACTACTGCCCACCAACGCATGTCCCCCTGCAACCCCAGCCACCAGGGGCACCCTCCACCAGGCCCCCACCCATGTCTCCCACCACCCCCACCCCCCAGCACTGTGGGACACCTGCCAGCAGGCCCCCACCCATGTCCAACTCATGTTCCCCACCACCCCCTCCCCCCAGCACTGTGGGGCACCTGCCAGCAGGCCCCCACCAATGTCCAACTCATGTCCCCACCACCCCCACCCCCCAGCACTGTGGGGCACCTGCCAGCAGGCCCCCACCCATGTCCAACTCATGTCCCCACCACCCCCACCCACCAGCACTGTGGGGCACCTGCCAGCAGGCCCCCACCCATGTCCAACTCATGTCCCCACCACCCCCACCTCCCAGCACTGTGGGGCACCTGCCAGCAGGCCCCCACCCATGTCCAACTCATGTTCCCCACCACCCCCACCCCCCAGCACTGTGGGGCACCTGCCAGCAGGCCCCCACCCATGTCCAACTCATGTTCCCCACCACCCCCACCCCCCAGCACTGTGGGGCACCTGCCAGCAGGCCCCCACCCATGTCCAACTCATGTTCCCCACCACCCCCACCCCCAGCACTGTGGGGCACCCTCCACCAGGCCCCCACCCATGTCTCCCACCACCCCAACCCCCCAGCACTGTGGGGCACCTGCCAGCAGGCCCCAACTCATGTTCCCCAGCCAACATGTCATCACAATCTAGATCCCTGGTCCCTATGGTCAGCCTCCAAATGCAAAACACCCACCCGAGTTTTGCATCCACCCACTCAGAAATGGCAATAACATGACAGAACACCAATTGCAATTTTCGAAACAAACACATGTCCCTCACATACACCCAATGGGTGTCAGTGAATCTCAAAACCCATATCATGATATGCATGAAACCAATGAGATGATACTACACATTGAAGTTCGATAAAAAAAATATGTATTAAAGGAAACATAAATAGATTCAAAAATAAAGAAACAGAAATGGGAATGTACAAAAATGAAAAGAAGCATGTCCGTGAAAAAAAGCAAAACCAAAAATCATAATACAAAGTAATGGTGTCCAAAGTCACTGTCCACAAAAGAAAATCCAATGGGAAATAATAATTGAAAGCCATTGCTCCATGGGTAAATTGTGAAAGAAAAATAAAATCCAACAGTGAACTATGTACAGACGAACAAGCCACGGTCCATTATCCCAACAAAAGAAATTAAACCTATCTAACAACACTAACTAATAAAATAACCTATATACAAAAATGTGGCCAATATCCAAAAGGTCCAAAAAAAATCAAAAAACAAAGGAAACCTAGCACTACCTACATAACTATGTACGAGGGCAGCGGGCTAGTCTGACAGCTCACTTTTGGATGTCCCGGGCCAGGGCATCATCGAACTCCTGCTCAATGTCCCGGAGGCGGTCCTCCTCCATGGCCCTGAGGGTCTGCAGGGCCGTCGACGTGTCCACCTCCAACCCCCTGCGGATTGCCTCGAGGCACTCGGCCCGCCTCAGGGCCCTCCGCATGGAGTTCTCCGCCCTGACCATAGTGAGTCGTGCCTCTTCCGCCCGCTGCCGCTTCGCATCTATGGCGTGGCCCAACCGCTGCCTCACGGAAGACACTCTCTGTCCTGGGTTCCCCTGCCCTCCGGCCGATGCCTGCCCCTCCGATGTTGAAGGCCCCGAGCCTTCATGGCTCCCACCACGTTGCTGCTGCTGCTGTGCCTCTGCCCGTGCACTGCCTCCTGCTGCCTGCACATCCTCCGCCGGCTGGGGTGCAGTCGTTGATGTGGCCACCCCTGCTGGACGTCCGACTCCCGACTGTGGCAGGGATGCCTCCTCCACCAGCCTGGCCGCACCGTCAGAGGCAGCTCCACAGGGCACCCAGGTGACTGATGGGTGGGAAAATGGCACGGAGGACTGGCGCGTAGGGGGTTCTGTTGAGGAGGGGGTCGTAGCAAGCCCCATCAAACGGAGGAATCCGGCCTGGGTGACCTGTCCCAGCAGGCTGACGTGGTCAACGAGCCATTCGAGATGAAGTGCAGTCCCCTCATGCAAAGACTGCAGGTCACCTCGCATGGCCCGTTGACGCAACGCCACACCAGTCAGGACAGGCTCAACCCGGACCGGGATAGCCACGTCCGCAGGCAGAGGAAGGCCAGTTGTCGTTTGCTCATCCCCTGCCTGAAAACGGGTCTGGACGTAGGCATCCCTGCTGGTGCAAGATGATGCAGGGACAGGATCAGGGACAGGATTGCACACAGGCACCTCCGCGGCGGCCTGTGCTGCCTCCTGTCCCTGGTCCTGCACTGCACCACTAGCACCAGTGGGATCCCCACCTCCAGACGCCATCTCTGTTGCTTGCACAGCCTCCTCCTCCACCAAACCCCCCACCAACCTGGATGACTCTGTGCCATCTTCCCCTGTTGGGCCCTGTGGGGTCCCAGCTGCCCCTTCTGCTGCCGAGGAGTCCAACTCCAACCTCCGCCTCTTGGACCTCCCCCCGGCAGCTGCGGCCTGGGACGCGGCACCGGACTCCTCACTCCCCGACGAGATGACAACATGGGAGGGGAGCCGGGCCTTGCGTCTCCGGCTGGCGGTGGGATCCCCGCCGCTGTGCTCCACAGCACCTTCTCCGCCCTCTTCATCAGTTGACGCTGCAGACAGGGAGAAATAAAACACAGGCATCAGGGCACTGTACAATGGGCACATACACACATGACAGTTGTACATGAGTGGCATTGGCAAACCTCAGACATGCCATCACAAGCCCCAACACACATGTCATTTCAACTCGCACACATGAGCCATACCACAGCCATATCGCAACTGCCAGCACCATCCATACACATACAACAGCATGAGCATGCAAAGGTGAGCCAGACATCACATGCAACACAGGAAGTACACTACACATGTAAACACACCACCACACTTGCATGCATGTGCACACCTCTGCCAAGTGTTGCAGTGTTCAGATGGGCATCCATGTCACATCTGCCAATCAGGCTTCCACATCCCGCTGTCACATGCATCCATTTTGCATCACTGTTGCACCCTTGTCAAATACACACAAATGCACATGTACACTTTGCTGATACATGCCGCTGAAAATAACATACATGCGTGACATCACGGACATGTCTACTTACATACACATTCATCCAAACATGTGTGCCCACACAACTGCATTTGGCATGCAAGCCTACACACACAAGCACCATCCATGTCTCACACATTACAGCCCTCGCATGTGTTAGCCCCACAGCCCTGTACACCCCCACCCATACTCGACCCCATACAAACAGATGTGCAACCTGCACACTACTGAAACATCACCACACGCACAGCTCACAATCAGGATGCATGTACACTTACCGCTCGACTCCAGACGGGTCTGTCTCTCAAGGACCTGGACGTGGAGCGCTGGGGATATGCGTTCCACGACCCTCATCTGCTCTTCTGACAAGTGGCCCCGGCGCTCCTTGGCATCCGCTGCCTTCAAGAGGCGCCGGGCCTTGTTCAGGGTCCTGGACCTGAAGTCCTCCCAGCGCTTCTTGACATGTTGGAAGTCGCGGACTGCCACCCCCTCCGCGTGGATGGCAGTCACGATGTCAGTCCAGATCCGAGTCCGTCCTTCCTTGTCGGCGCGGGAACTTCTGAAGAGGGCATCATACTGCCCCAGGACTTGCTCCACCAGGACACCAACTTCGGTGGCACTGAAGCTGGTGCCCCTCTGCCTCTCTGGCCGGGGGTTGTCAGTGGTGCCAGATGTTGCAGTGCCCGATATGACAACCCCAGAGGCAGAAGTGGGTGGGCAACTGGGTCCTGGGGTTGGGCTGTGGAGCGATGGAATCCCAGTCGGGAGTCTTCGGTTCCAGCAGGGGTGGTCACAGCAACAGCACCCCTGGCTGATGTGCAGGCAGCAAATGGCAGAGCACGTGGGCAGCAGGCAGTCAGGCAGCAGCAGATGGCAAGTGGGAGCGTGCTCGGGGCTCTGGGGGGCAGTGATTCGGCCTTCTGGGCAGGAGCGTGGTCTTCCGTGTGCTTACGCGTGGCCAGCTTGATACGGAGTGAATTGGCACGTGAAAATCCTGCACGTCTGTGTGTAATTCGAGGAAAGGCTCTGCACTGCTGGGGGGTGGGGGTGGTGGGAGACATGGGTGGGGGCCTGGTGGAGGCTGCCCCTGCACTGCTGGAGGGTGGGGGTGGTGGGAGACATGGGTGGGGGCCTGGCGGAGGGTGCCCCTGCACTGCTGGGGGGTGGGGGTGGTGGGAGACATGGATTGGGGCCTGGTGGAGGCTGCCCCTGCACTGCTGGGGGGTGGGGGTGGTGGGAGACATGGGTGGGGGCCTGGTGGAGGTTGCCCCTGCACTGCTGGGGGGTGGGGTGGTGGGAGACATGGGTGGGGGCCTGGTGGAGGCTGCCCCTGCACTGCTGTGGGGTGGGGGTGGTGGGAGACATGGGTGGGGGCCTGGTGGAGGATGCCCCTGGTGGCTGGGGGTGCAGGTGGACATGCGTTGGTGGGCAGTAGTGCAAGTTGACATGTGGGTTGGCTGGGGGGCATGGCCATGGTGGATGGGGTGCCTGCAGGACATGTGCAGGGTAGGCCCCTGTGGTGTGAGCCACCTGCAGGGGCCATGGAGGGTGTAGAGGGAACACCTGGGAGGACCCACACGTGCAATTCACGTGTGGTGCTCCCTGCGCACCCCTGTAATACACGTACCCTGATGGAATCGCGTGTGGAAGTTCAAGCGCACCCCTGTAATACACGTACCCTGCTGAAAACGCGTGTGGAAGTTCAGGCGCACCCCTGGAATACACGTACCCTGCTGAAATCACGTGTGGAACTTCCCGCGCACCCCGAAATACACGTAGCCTGGACATTCGCGTGTGGAAATTCCCGCGCACCCCTGGAATACACGTACCCTGCTGATATCGCATGTGAAATTTCCCGCACACCCCGAAATACACGTAGCCTGGACATTCGCGTGTGGAACTTCCCCCGCGCCCCTGGAATACACGTACCCTGCTGAATTCACGTGTGAAAATTCCTGCGCACCCCTGATGTACACGTACCCTGATGGAATCGCGTGTGGAACTTCAAGTGCACCCCTGTAATACACGTACCCTGCTGAAATCGCGTGTGGAAGTTCAGGCGCACCCCTGGAATACACGTACCCTGCTGAAATCGCGTGTGGAACTTCCCGCGCACCCCGAAATACACGTAGCCTGGACATTCGCGTGTGGAAATTCCTGCGCACCCCTGGAATACACGTACCCTGCTGATATCGCATGTGAAACTTCCCGCGCACCCCGAAATACACGTAGCCTGGACATTCGCGTGTGGAACTTCCCACGCACCCCTGGAATACACGTACCCTGCTGAATTCACGTGTGAAAATTCCCGCGCACCCCTGATGTACATGTACCCTGATGGAATCGCGTGTGGAACTTCAAGCGCACCCCTGTAATACAAGTACCCTGCTGAAATCGCGTGTGGAAGTTCAGGCGCTCCCCTGGAATACACGTACCCTGCTGAAATTGCGTGTGGAACTTCCCGCGCACCCCGAAATACACGTAGCCTGGACATTCGCGTGTGGAAATTCCCACGCACCCCTGAAATACACGTACCCTGATGGAATCGCGTGTGAAACTTCCCGCGCACCCCTGAAATGCACGTACCCAGCTGAAATGACGTGAGGTACTTCCCGCGCACCCCAGTGATACACGTAGCCCGCTTGCCGTGCTGGTACAGGGTTAGCGCAGCCCTTTGCGCTGGATTGGGGATTTTGATGGCTTTTCCCTGCGCGAGAGGCGTTCTTGGGGGCGTAACTGGCGCTGCTGCAGGGTCGCTGCGCTACTGTGCGCCACGGCTGGTTTTGGTAGCTGGAATCCTTGAATACGCTGTGCGCGGAAATGGGTTTTGGCGCACGCGGCTGGCACAGGGATTCGCCCGCGCACACTGTGAGCCAGCCGCGTGCGCCACTTGTGCGCTGAATTCTATGAATTACCCCCTAAATGCAGCGTAGGTTGGGCTAAGTTTTTTTATGTTAGTGTCAGAACCCAATATCAGGATCTCAGTTTTGTCGTCATTCAGGCAGAGGCCATGTGACGCCATGTTGCCAACTGTTTGGGACATAGTTGCTAATATTTAAAGAACCATGTGACAACTGGTACCATGGGCCATTTTTATGAGAGATAAGTGGGGTGCAAATGTCTCCCTCTGAGAATTGATGCAGACCCAGAACGGTGTGTGGGGTTCTTTGTATGATTTGAGCCCATTTTGTATTGTCTTTATATACGTTTTCAAAATGAGCAAGCCATGCATCCGTATGAATATAAGATTATACCTCAGTGAGTGGGGTATGATTCTTCCCTTGCACAGCTCAGGTAATTTGGCAAAAACATTGGGTTTCATTATTCGTCGATGCTTTACTCAGGATGTCCCACTTCTCTTATTCTAATCATTTTTTCTTAAGATGGATCACATTTTTGTAAGCTACTCTGAGGGTTGCTATATGCCCATCTCGCTTATCATTTTTAATTTCCTTGAGAAGTTCCAATTTGGCAAGACAGCACTGTCCATCATACTAGGTGTTACGTGTTCAAACCAGCTTCTTAATCTGAGTAGACGGTTTACGATCAAGCTACTATTAGTGATTGGTAAAAGGTCTCAATTTCAATCTGACTTTGGGTCACTTCTTCTAATTGTGCCTCTAAAAAGGGAGAAGTAAATAATGCACACAAAGCTTGGTTCTCATTTCATTTTTCACAAGATATATCCTAACATTAACATGTTTGTAACATTGAATCATATATACTGATAAGGACAGCCTAAGGTTTTGTCAGTAAGAATAAAATGGCTGAAACGTCAGTGACTGAACTTCTGTCCAAGGGCCATGAAATGAAATGTTTCCTTTCCCTGCACTGCATTTTTAGCAAGGTCTCAGGATATGAACAGTTGTAAATTTTCGTACAATCATACAATTCATTTGGTCAACACACGCTGCACCCCCACGGTGCACCCCAACACCAATCCATTGGTCCTGCCCCCCAGTACATGCCCCATGGCATGGGAATCACCAAATCACACATGCATGCATGATTGCACACACATGAACAACATCGCTCAACAGCAGGGACACGTAACAGAGTCAAGGAAGAGTGAAACATGCACCAAACCATTGAGAGCACACACCACTTGGATTAGAAGTAAGAAAAATGTATTAATGAACATTGATAAAAGTCATACTCAGTAAAATTAAACCAGTAATAACATCATGAATCAAATCCAAAAACAATTAAAATGAAAACAAAAATCAATGGGATGGAAAAAATGAAGAACTCAAAAAACGTGGTCAATATTCATTGATGTCTCTCAAATCGTAAACACAAATCATATGAAAACCATTCCTTCATGGTGAAACAATATATACAAAAAAAAAGCAAAAATCCAACTATATACTAATATCCATGGTCCATGATCCCAAAACAGCAACGAACATCCCTAAGAACTCCATGAAGAAATAACTATGTACAGGATGTGGAGCAAAGTCCATGAACTCCCAAAAAAAGGGAATAAGCAAATGAAACCTACTCCTAAATGACTATATACAAAGGCAGCGGGCTAGTCCTATGACTCACCATTTCCCCAAGAGTTTTTGGCAAGCGCATCATCGAACTCTGTGTCAATTTCCCTGAGGCGGGCCTGTGCTCTCCCCTTCAGGGCCTGCATGGCCTCCATTGTGCTCCTCTCAAACTCCCTGCGAGACTCCTCAAGGAACTCAGCCCGCCTCTCTGCCCGACGCAGGGTGTTCACCACCCTGGCAATGGTGAGTCGTGCCCCTTGTGCTCGCTGCCGCTCTGCTCTGATCTGCTGGCCTATTCACAGCAACACAGGAGACATCCTTGTGGTAAGGTCCACGTTTCCCTCCTGCCCGATGGCCTATACATGCCCCTCTGATGTTGAGAGCCCTGAGTCCTGTCGCCTCTGGGATGATGACAACCCCCGGGGCTGTCGTGCATGTGCCCTGCTGCATGCTGCCTGCCCCTCCACCATTGCCACATGTCCTGTCGCCGGATGTATCTCCGTGGTGACCACCTCTGCTGATCCTCTGTCGACTCCCAATCCTGGCTGGGATGTGGTCACCACCAGGCTGGCCACTGGGGTTAGGACAGGTGCACAGGGGGCCCTGGTGGTATCTGGGCCGGAATATGGCACGGAGGACGACTGGCGCACAGCAGAGGAAGAGGAGGAGGGGTGTGCAGCAGTGTCCAGCACACATAGCAAATTCGTGACCAGGAACTGAGCTAGCCAGTTAATGAGGCGACAGACCTCATCGTGATGATGTGCAAGCCCCCAATTGGAAGCCTGCACATCATCACGAATGCTGCCTGTATGCCTCGCAATACCGGCTAGCATTGGTTCCACCCTGTCACAAATTGCTTCATCCGCAGGTAGTGGAAGATCTGTTTCCATGGATACATCTGCCACTTGTGGACTGGTACAGCATGGGGCATGCCTGCAGGTGCATACTGCTGCAGTCGCAGTACCAGGGAAAGGATTAAGCACAGGCCCCTCCACGACAACCTGCACTGCCTCCGGCCCCTGACACTGGACTGCAGCAGTCACACCTACATCATCACCCATGCTGTGCCCCATGGGCTGGGCAGATGTGGCCTCCTCCTCCTCCTCCACCACCACCAACTTGGATGACTCCCCACTGTCGTTCGCATCGGATTGCCCCTGTATGGGCTCAACTGTCCCTCCCACTGCTGAGGAGCCCACGGCCAACTTCACCCTCTTGGGCCTACCCTAAGCAGCTGTGGCCGTTGACTCAGACGCAGCACCAGTATCCTCACTCCCAGAAGATGACAGTGCCTGGGAGGATGACTGGGCCTTGCGTCTAAGCCCAGTGGAGGCATCCCTGCTGCCGGGCTCCACAGCGCCATCTCGCCCTCTTCTTCCATCGTCGCGTAAGTTACATGACCCACAATGGAGTTTGGGCGTTGCCGTTCAGTATCGAGTTAAAGGTATGCTTAGGACAACAGTCACTGTACATGCTTTTCGTATGGAACAGACACGTGAACTTCATATTTTTGTAGGTTCACACACAAATAGTTCACTACTGTGGCAGTGCGTACTTCACCTCCCATTGTGCTAGTCCATCAGTGCCATAACTGGGAGGGCAACAAGTGGGAAGGGAGGCAAATTTCGGTGACCTGCCAGAGGTGGCCAAGGTGGGCGACGTGGCCAGGGTGGTCAAGGTGGCCAAGGTGGGCGATGTGGCCAGGGGGGCCAAGGTGGCCAAAGCCAGGGGTATCTCTCAGTACACCTCCGAGGAAGCCTATGTCTCTGGTGCTGAGTCAGACATGGAACCCTCATTGCCTCATTGCTGTCACAGGTGAGCAATTCTACTGTGGATGCTGTTCTGTTCCAAACACCTGCAGGGGGGTAGATCCCTCACAGGGCCAATCAGTGTTGGTATTTCCATCTGTGGTGGTTTAGGGCTGCATGGTCATGCTCCACAGTATTGGCTGCTGAAATACTGTGTGGGTGCAATCCATGTACGCTATTGCACAGCAACAGGGGGCATCATGTGAGATGTTGGCTCAGGACATGGATAGGGTGGCCAATTCCATCCTCCCCCTGAAAGACAGATGGCATTGCAGTCCACACGCTGCTTGCACAGGCTCGCAGGACATGTTGGCCACAACAGGGACCGACGGGCTGAACTGGGGGCTCTGCGCACAGCCATCGCTGCTGAGGTTGAGGCCTAAAGGGCTGCCCTGAGGGAAGAGAATACCTCCCTCAGATCTACTCAGGCTGCACTCGAGTTGGCCCGTAGTAGATGGGCAGAACAGCGGATGGAGCAGGTGATGCACAATGTCTCTATCGAACTCTGTGCAACCCCTGAGGTCTTGCAAGCAGAGATCTGTGCATCCTGTGAGGTGCTGCATGCGGACCTCCGGACCATCATGATGCAGAATCAAACCTTTCCGGCCCGCATGGTTGCTGCCATTGAGGATCAGACCAGGGCTATATGTGGTCAGCTTCCCTTACCATGCACACCTTCTCATGCTACACCAGAGGGTGATGACAGCATCGACAGCCCTCCCACTCTATGCTAGCCATGCAGGTCATGAGCCCATGGAGGGTTTTTTCTTTTTTTTTATTCTCAACATCCACACACCCTGCACTTCCTCCCTCCTGGGTACCCCCTCACCCCGCATGGCCATTTTCGATTATTTTTTGTTGTTACATTTTTGTCTATTGTGCATTCATGTGACAGTGTGTTACTTTGTGTGGCATCCAAAGGCATTCATTGTGTGTTCCAGCTGGGCCCATACAGGCTTGTCTTGTGTTGGTACACTCCTTGTTTGTGCCTTATGGTCCAGACACATAGGCCACTCCTGCTTCCCCTTTCCATGGGCTTGCAAGGAGGGCAACGTGTGAAAGTAACTTACACAGAGGCATTGGGCTTCCATCATTTCTGTGGCCAGTCTGAAGTCTAACCTGTGTATAAACCCCTAGTGGGGATTCATGATTGTTTGTCCAGTGCATGGTTAGCATACCCGTTTGTTTGCACATTGGTAAATGTGCATTTTGTTATGTTACATCTTCATCTATTACCTTGACTGTCTCCATTATTGATGCCCTTCCTGCTGTATATGTTACCCTGCCCCCTTTAGCTAGCAGAGACACACTCAACATAGAAGGGGTCCATGTGGTGGGTTTGTCACATTGAGGCACTTGTGCTATTGTGATTGGTCACTGTCTGACATTGCCACTGTTGGGTCCTGTGTTTATGATATGTTATGCTGGAAAAAGGATGTTCCTGTGTATGATTTATTTGTGTCAGAGTGAGTTATTTCTGACCTAGTTCCATTTGTCGAAGTGCACTTTGTGACAGTAGTGTTATGTGTTGGTCATTTATATGTTTCTTTTGACGTTGCATGGCATGGTGTGGTAACCGGGGGACATGAAGTTTGGGAGGGTTTAGGTGACATACCAGGATTTAGATGTGCTGTTTTGCACGGGGTTAGTGGCATACTGCATCTTCAATGTGTGCATTTTGTTAACACGGGATTGGCTTACTTTAAGTAGTTAGGGATGCACGCAATATAGCACTTCCAAGGACACATTTTCAAGGTGGTAAGGTTGGGAAAGTTGATTGTCACTTTGTCATCATCGATTGTGACCGGGAATGTGCCAGTCCTGTGTGCACTCAACAAGTGTTGGATTACAGGTGATAAATTATGCCACAAGCTGTGTACGGGTTGCCTCGCCACGTGCCCTTCCTCCTCCCATGCGCAGCGGGCATGCATGTGGTTGGAGATGTGGGGGTAGCACCATGTCCACTGGTACACCACGCCGCGTTGCAACGTCGTGCAGGACACATACTGCCACAATGATCCTGCACCCTACTGGTGGTGCATATAGTATCTGTCCACCGGAGTGGTCAAGGGAACAGAAGTGTGACTTTAGAAATCTGAATGTGCACTCCACTATTGAGCTAGTTGCAATATGGGCTGCATTGTATCTTACCTGGGGTGGTGTGGTAGGATTCCATATTGGCGTCATCATGTAGGTGCTCAGAAGGTAGGCACTGTCCCCTGGGGAGGTGAGAATGGTTGTCATTAGTTGGCTTGTTCTATTTGTCTGTGTCTATCATGCATGCATGTGCACAGGTATTTATACTCATCAATGAACCATGTGTTGCCATGCCTCCCAGCTTCCAGGTCCCGGTGTAGTGGTGACATTCTGAATATAAAACTATCATGGGTGGATCCTGGATAGTTGGCATACACAGAGGTAATGATTCCCTTGGCCTCAAATACAACCTGAACGTGGATGGAATGCCAGTGCTTGCGATTCCGATAGATGTGCTCTTTGGCCCTGGGTGGACATAGGGCCACATGTGTGCAATCAATGGCACCACACACTTTGGGGAAGTGTGCCCCCATAAAAGTCCTGGACCACGGCTTGCCTTCCTGCGGGTGTTCTGGGCATGTATATGTGCCTGCGGACTGAGGGGCGTGCAGTCATGATTGCCAGCACCTGGTGTAGGCAGCGTGACTGCGTGGGCCGTGAAACACTCCTAACTATTGCAGTTGTTCGCAGAAATGACCCAGTGGCCAAAAAATGCAGTACATTGAGCACCTTTTCCAAGGTGCTCAGTGCTTGGGAGCACGGCGCTTGGGAGCACAGGGTGGGTGATGTGAGGCCACCCTCCCACTCAGTGACCAGGTCTAGGATGATATGAGGTGGAAACCTATACCTGCCATAGACCTGGTCATCAGGCATCCCAAAAAGACTGGTCCCGGGTAAAACAATGCAGGCCTGGCTATCCTCTTTATTCTTTGGTTTTGGTGCGCAGGATGCTTACTCCAGCTTTCGCGTGGCATACATGTTACCGGATTAGCATGTCTTTTCTTGCACGCCAGTGAGCCCTGTTTGATTCCAATTTGATTGTTACTGCCCGTGTGGGCATTGCGAGTATTTTACTGTGGTACTTCCCCGGTAACAACCACATTTACGGTTGTTGTTCCCCATTCAACGTGTTCCGCACCCTTTTTAGGTGTGTGCGCTGTATGGTGTGCGCCTTCACTGGGTGTCTCACGCAAGCCGTTCATGGTGTCGCAGAGACATTTTGGACCTGCGCGGATTCAGCGCAGATCTCAGGTAAGCCACGCGCAATGTGTTCCATAAATCAGTAAACGGATGCTTGCACGTGTTTTGCACACATGCGCCCCATTTTCGGCACAGATTTATTCCTTGAATCGGGCCATAAATGTATTCTGTTGTTTAAAAAGAATTATACGACTTTTGTTTGCAGTTTAACAAGTAACAATTATTTCCTCTGGCCACACAAAGATGGAGATGGGACACTTAGAAAAAGCCAATAAATATAATCTCTTCCCACAAATCTGTCCCAAGAATTCTTTGATATGCATCTCCTCAATAAGCAAGCAGCATGTATGTCAAAGTCATGCTAGGTGTTTATTCCTCTAAGGTATGAGATGTCACACTCACTTACAGCCACTGAACATAATCTCCTTTTGCCTCCCAAAAAGTACAACACTTTTCAACCTGAGCCACATGTACATAGTCTGGCCACAGAAAGATGACACACTCAGTAGCAGCCACTCTATGTACTTTTGTGCATAAAAACAATTATTTGATCTTTTATTTGCAACTTTGCAAGCAACAATTATTTGATATTGGCACAAAAAGATAGAGCACTGAGTTAAAGCCACTGAGCATAATCTCCACCTGTGTACATGCAATTTTGTATTGCCAATAAAAGGTGGTGCAATGAGTTATAGCCGCAGAATGTAATATCCAAAAGTGTCCAAATAATTATAAAACTTTTCTATGCAAGCAACAAATAGTCTCTCTGCCTACAAAAAGACAACACACTCTCTTGTCCAAAATGGAAGACTTTTCAACTCTGCAAACAACAAGTATTTGGTGTGACCCCAAAAATCATAGCCCACTGTGTTAAAGCCACTTAATGTAATCTACCTGCTGCAGCCCCCAAACAATTCATTGATGTTCTTTTCATCAATCCAACAAGCAATGGCACATGCTTTTGTGCAATGGAATTTGGACATTGAGTTTTCTGCATTCATATTACTGAAAAAGGAACACTCACAGCAACTGAATACAATTTCCTTCTTCCTCCAAATAATTTTAAATATTCTGTATGTAAGAAGTAGCTATTTGCAATAGACACACACAGATTATGTTATAATTTACAGATCCTGAATGCATTGTCTTTCCTAAAATGATTGCAGTCGTTGTTCTACTTGGAAAGAATTCTATGACTTCCTTTTCACAACCTCTCAAAAAACAACTATTTTGTCTGGCCACATAAAAGAAGGTAGAACACTGAGTAACAGGCACTGAATACACTCTCATCCTGCCTCCAAACTATTATAAGACTGTTTAATGTGAGCAACACACATTTGATCTGACCTTAAAAAGATGACATTCTAAGTTAGAGACTGCACCCTCTTGCAAAAAAGACATCTAAATATTTGTTTCACTATTTCAACAATAACAAGTGTTGGTCTGTAGACAAGATGGTGGTGCATTGATTTACAACCACTGAGTATAATCTCCATCTTTAGCCAAAGAATGTGGTCTTGACGCAAACAGATGGTCCACAAAGTTGCAAACACTGAATATAATCTCCATATTTGTCCAAAGAATTAGAGGACTTTTCTATGCAAGCAACAACTATTGGGTCAGGGCATTAAAAGACTACAGTTACAGAAACTAAATCTTTCTCCTGTAGCCTCCAAACAATTCTGTGCTACTCTGTAACTTCAGTCTTAAATGAACTGGTACATGCTTGAATGTCATGGAATATGGTCACTTTAGTTCTATCTTTATATTTAAAGCGGAATGTGCGTGTTTGTCCAGCTATACAAACCCATGTCTACCAAATTGTGCATGGATTCATCTTTTGTCAGTGGCAAGATCACAGTCTATGATTGGAAGCAAAAATCATCTATACCAAAAAATGTGGCATGTGTGTGTGTATGTTTGTCCGGCTACACAAATCCACACTGTTGAACCCACTGCTAAGAAAACATTGCATTTGTTCCTCATGTGTCTGTGACAAGATTGTAGTCTATGTTTGGATGAAAATAATTCACTCTGTAGACACCCTCATTTACTGCAGTAGGTACTAGAAGAAGGCAAAATGTGTAAAAGTGACTGAAGCAAAATGTTTGATGTGTTAATTATTCCTTTTGAATGTATTATTACTAGACACAGTTTGAAAGTGTTAAAGCATTTTTAAAAGCAATTAAAAAGAATAAAATGTTATTTTTTTATCATGCCTCTCCAAATGTGGGAAATGCCAGGGTTACAGTTTACTTAGGTTCATTCACAAGAAGATAGCACAATCAATCAATCTTTCTTGGGACACCTTCTCAAATGTGCTGAAGCCATTGAGTGACTGAAACATGCCGCACAAAAAATGAATATCATTTGCAAAAGCTCCATCTGATGCAAAGCGAAAATCAATATCAAGAGCTTCTGAAACACAACAAACAGCAGCACGACCTGCCGACCAAAGGACAAGAGCAACTTTCTCCAGGGGAAATGAGATGCCAGAGCAAACTGAAGCAAGACTTGGGGACATGCAGCTCTCTGGCCTGCCTCCCTTGGCCCCCTCCCTGCTCCTACCTGCAAGGCAAAAAACCTTGGGGTCATCTTCGACTCCACACTCTCCTTCTCTCCTCATATTTCTGACGTCGCCAAGAGGTCACACTACCAGCTGCACCTCCTCAGAGGTATTCTTCCCTTCCTCTCCTTCCCCCAGAAGCTCACTGTCTCCCGAGCCCTGGTTCTCTCGAAGCTGGACTACTGTAACAGCCTCTATCTTAATCTGCCTGCCTCCACTCTCCGCCCTCTGCAACTCATCCAGAACAGAACTGCGAGACTTGTCCTTGGCCTCAAGCCCAGGGACCGTATCTCTCCAGGACTGAAATCTCTACACTGGCTCCCAGTGGCTGCGAGGATAAAGTTCAAAACCCTCTGCATTGTCCACAAGGCCTTCTGGGGCCTGGGTCCTAAATACCTTCAACTCTCTCTTCCCAAATATCTTCCTTCCCGAGCCCTTCGCTCATCCGCCTCCAATTCCCTCAGGGTTAGCCGCTTCTCGAAGCAACAAGCTGGGGGTAGATCTCTCTCCGCGGCAGGGGCCTCCCTCTGGAACAGCCTTCCTGCCTCCCTGAAACTTGAGGAGAACCATCTCCGGTTCCGGAAGCACCTCAAAACCTTCCACTTTGCTTCTGCTTTCTCTCTCCCTCTCCCCTGATGAACAGCTAATTAATTCTTCACTGAAACTGCACTGATCCTGCAACTGGACCACTCTAAACGGCCTCAGTCCTGGGCCCAGCCACTCTCCACTTGCACTGATGCCCTGGAACCCCTTTGCACTGCGGGACTGTCTCTGTATCCCTACAGCCCCCCCCCTTCCCCAGCACTTGCTCTGCACTTACCTCGCACTTGCCACCAGCTGGCCCTATTTATTTATTTATTACTTTACGCCACTTACCTTGTACTGCACTTCCCCCCCTCCCCTTCCCCTTGCACTTTTCCCCCTCCCCCACCCCTGCACTTGCGCGATCTGAATGACACCTGGCCTAGTAGGATCGTTGTCTGTCTCCCCTTGCCCCTCCCCTCCCTGCCTCGTCGCGCCTTGAAACACCTGTGTATAGGCGCGTTACAAATACCATATCATATCATATCATATCATATCATATCACATGAGGACAAGAGCAACATCCTCCAGGGCACATGAGACACTACTGGATCAGGACACGGGCAATCCCAGGTACCCCAGCTAGTCCATCATAATACTGGGGTGCTGCTCACTGTTTTAGCCACTGAATAAAATCTCCTTGTGCCTTCAAATAATTCTAAGACTTATCTAAACAAGCAAAAGACATTTGGTCTGGCCTCCAAAAGATGATGCACTTTCTAGCCTAAAACAAATTATAAATCTTATTTTCAACTTCTCAAGCAATATGTATTTGTTCTGATCTTGCATAAAAAATTATGATGCACTGAGGTAAAGCTACTAAAAGTAAATCCCATGCCTGTTTCTGCCACCAAACTGTTTAGTAATGTTTTTCACCTCAATCCAAAAAGCAATGGCATATGTGAATTTGTCATGCAGGTTAAATAGTATTCACAAAAACATGCAATTTTACTGCCCCAAATCAACTAAGTTCTACATTAACTGTATATATCTCCCTCAAATACATTCTACTTGAATTGCCTACCTTTTTGTTTATTTTTTTATTTTATTAAGTGCATTTTGCAAACCTAAAACAATTACATTGTTCCACATTTCAACAGGTGAGGGCGATTAGAGTAAGGCCAGATACAGACAAACACATCGTAAGCACGACCTGGGGCAACCAAACGTTGGTAATTATCTATCATCCCATAATAGTGCCGTTCATACCACACCAGCCAAACATTTTGCAGCCTCTTTCCACATGTACTACCTAGCCCCTGTAATACAACCAATAGTGAACATGTGTGCACAAGTGTATCACGAGTAAAAAAAGAGCTGAAACACGTGTCGACTGACTTTAGAGGAAAACCTAATACTGCGGTTCTTCTGTGCTCGCACAAATGATAGAAATGCTGAATAGAATAGAGTCAAGCTACTTAAACTCACATAAACAAATAATTGCTGCAGTGTCATTAAAACCAAGGTAAAATAAACATCTCAGTATAGACCTTGCTGCAGTGTCTTTAAAACCAATGTAAAATAAACATCTCAGTATAGACTTTTCTGTTCTCTGTTACATAGTCAATAGTAATCTACAAAGTCACTATATACTAACCCCCACTCACATTTCACTCACCAAAGTGTTTGTGCAAAGAATTTAGCATTATACAACATGGTTCATGATATATTTACTGTATGTCTATGTGTTGTGTTTCGTTAATTCCAGCTTTTTTCTAAATTTGGTATCCTAAATAAAAAAGTGTCATTAGACTTGTTCTGTGTTTTTTTTTCTCCTTCCAGCAGTATGCACAAATAGCGATACATTTATTTTACATTTAAGATGATGTAGGCTAATTAGTGTGCCGTTTGATCCAGGGAGGGGTAACCATTCTCCTATAGATAGATAGATGGTAAGGCAACAGCTGCAAATACATATTGTTTCAAAATGTATTTGTTAAAATATATTTATTCCACAAATAGTACGACTTTATACCAACTCAACTAAATCCTGCTTTAATGACTGTTTCTTCAACGTAATTGCAATATCCAGTGCCTGGCTTGTCCTTTTCACACTGCATTACCCCATATCATGCAAAATGCTTGCCTGAGCCATCACAATGTTCAAGAAAGCCTGTCTCACACAAAACACAAAGAATTTGGTTAATTTCATTTGTAGCCGAACATATTCTCCCAGGCTTAATACTGATATACTGTTAAAGATGAGTTCCCTTTATAAATGTGTTCCTGAGTTTCACTCAGTGCTTAATTTATGCCGGTGTTTGCCGGTCCCCAACACCGGCACTGTGTGTTTTTCGCCACCGGCACTCCCCTCTGCAGCTGCCCTTAATCATGGCTTGCTACAGAGATAGAGGCATTCATCAAAGAAAGTTAACAATCAAAGTGTTAACTTTCTGTGATGAATGAGACTCTGCTGTCAGTGTTCCAGCCACCCGCCGGGCCTGCATGGTGCCAGTCAGCAGGCAGCCCAGCTCAGGCTGCACTCTTTCTCTGAAACAAATTGTTGTGGGTGGGGGAGGGTCGCATGAACTGCGAGTGAGCAGCCCTGCCCTGAATGTTCCAATTGAAATCATATGGAGGGGCGAGGGGCCAGCTTGAAGTCCATGCCTGCGTCGCTCTTGCGCCCACTCAGGGCTGCCTGCAGGCCATGGCTATTCTGATCTGCTCTGCATGATCATGGCCTGCAGGCAGCGAGTCGGCGCAAGACTCTATGGCGCCTGCCGCCACTGTGAAGGAAGTGTTACTTTTTTACAAAGCACTGGGAGCGGGCCGGGCTGTCAGCCCGGCCCGCTCCCAGTGTTTTGTAAAAAAGTAACATCCTGCAACCCACAGCGCTCACGTGCCCTTGAAAGGACGTGGGGGCGGGGCAGCCTGGCCTTGGACATTCGTTTATGCACTCTGGCTGTCAGCCTTTTCAGTTAGTGCCTTTGGTTAGCTTCGGACAATGTGCGATGTTAAAGCAGTTTTTCTTCCCCCACGCAGCGTTAAAACAATGTTGTTAAATTGTGCCAGGAAAAAAGTGTTTCCGAAAAATTAATTAACTTTCTCACTGGTTCCGGCCCTGAGATTTGAACTATGGTTTTCCGTTCCTTCCCAACCCAAGCCCTTCTCCCTTGAGCTACTGGGCTTCTCCTCAAATGATAAGGAAAGTTCTGTGATATTAAACGTTGCAGTGCTCAAATCAGGCGCTCTGTGCAAAGGCTGCCCTGCAATGCAGCCGCTCGCTGTAATTCCCAAGTTTCCCCAGGCCTGAAACTTTGTTTCCTCTTTCTCTGGATCCCCTCTTCACCTGGCTTTTGTCTTCCACACAGTGAACATCTCTGCCGGCTCCTTCACTCCCACGGTCCCTGCAAAATAAACAAGAGTTTGCTTCGCAGCGCAGGCGAAATTTGCAACACGGTCCTTCTCCTTTTTCTGAAAGCTGTACCCAAGGTGGATGTGCCTTCTTTGCACTGAATCAGGTGCAGCATGAATCAGCGCCCAGACAGAAATTGCTATTTTTCCCCGAAAGGATCTGCAGCATCTGTTCTGCCTTCTCGTGTAGAATAACCAACCACTGAACTGAGGATCTGGAATGGTAAACTTGTACCATGGTGGGAGCTGAGCCGGCATGAGCAGGGGACAGGTAAGACTATGAGCGTGGGGGTTGGGTGGTCTCTGGTCTTCTATGTGTAGCCCCTCAAACAGACTGTTGTTGCTGCCTTGTTGTGGTTCTAAGATTGTGTTTTTTGCACCATGTACTGCACAGTCATGTTTGCGCTGATGTACAGATTTTTGGATGTTGGCCATTGTGTCTGGCTTTCAGTAATGCCTGTGTGGGGCAACTGCACCCCAAGAGTGGGGTGAAATCCTGCATTGTGTCTAGGAAGGCGCTGCTGTTTGCATGCATGGCTCTCTCTGGTTTCCCATCTGATTGTTTTGGGAGAGGGAACTGGGAATGGTAGGCCCAAGGTTAGTCGTATTTTTTAAAGTAAAACAGCACTGTCTTGTTGACATGCCGATTCAGAAGCATGAAAAGTAGATGCACGCAGTCTTGAAATGCGGCCATGTTTGCACCAGACCTGCAGATGAACTTAACTGGTCTGCTGTTAAATCTCAGTTACCAGTTTAATGGTATAATACACTACAGAATAATTGCTCATGTTACTATAGCTTATTTGATAGCTCAGCGGGTTCAGCGCCCTCTACTGTGGGGTGTGTGTGTGTGTGTGTGTGTGTGTGGTGTGTGTGTGTGTGTGTGCGCGCGCTGGTCGCTTTAGATGTAATTGTTTGCACACTTAATCACGAGGGCATACATGGGAACTGCTCAGTGGTTCCTTGGCATAATGTGGATATGCCTTTGGTCACAGATACATCACCTGATATTTTCTAAATGTGGCTTGCAATATTCCTTTTACGTAAGGCAATACACATTTGATTCCTTATAACAGCTGGCCATGCACTGCCAGCTCCTTTGATGCCTGGCCTCTCGCTTAACCGATCTTCCAGTTGCTCATTTATATTGAACACTGAGTGTGTTTGGATTTAAAAAAAACACACTTTAAAAAACACACACTTAATATTCAACTTCTAGAGCCTGCAAGAGTGTTGGCTGCCGGACGGAATAAACAGGATCAGGGGTCATGTCCATAGAAAGAGGTGAGCAGACTGGAGAGCTGGCACGGCTGGAGATGGGCTAGTCGGAGAGATGGCCAGCACAGTGGTGGGAGATGTCGAGGTGAGAAGGGGTCGGACCATGATCACAAAGATTGGCTCAAATAGTTGTATTTGAAGGACTACACTGTACAGTAATAATGTCTTCTAGAGTTTACTTACAAAAAATACAAATTGCATAATAAAGCCACATGACAGCATGTAAATATGTATAGCAACATGTAAAGCCAAAAGAATATGATTGTGGCTTTAATGGTAAACTATAACTCCCAGAATGCAAGATAATTCCAAACTGAAAAATCTAGTAACCCCACTGTACTTTCAGTGATTTAAGACATGAAATAAAAGAAAGATAGATATGTGTGCTCCTTCCCACTATCCCGTGCCGGTAGTTGCTGCATCACCAAAGATGTGACATGGAGCAGCAGCAGTGTGGTGGGCTGGTGGTGTGCCAATCTAGCACTGAGCCGGGCTGCTGGTGTCGTGGCACCGCCGGGATTAGTGAGCCAAGAATGTTTGGGCCCTGGCACTTATATTTTTACAAATTAAGCACTGGTTTCACTGTAGTTGGAGCTGTCAGCACATAGTAACAAAACAAAATTTCAATTGAGCAAAAGATGACAGGCACACATTGGCAATTGTGAATATATACACTAAAATACTGATTCACAAAGCTTTGTGTCACATTTATAGGTAGTCAAAATACGCATAGTTATTATTTAGGTCAATGCAGGGAATTTGGAACTCTGATGAAGTTTCCAGGTTGAAACCTGGTGGGTAAGAACTGGGGTGTTTTAGATTTGAAGGGTGGAGAGAGGCGTTCAGTGGGAAGGATGGAAGAGTGGGAGTCTGGGAGGTCTGGGCTGCTGTAAACTTATGACTCTAAAAGAAGAATGAAGCCATTAAGAGTACACATTGTTGGAGGAGTTGTATGGTGTGCATTGTTATCAGAATGACATTTTGGCGTGGGGAAGGATGAAAGAGAGCATGATGGAAGATTGAAGGGGGTTTTGAGAATTCTGTGTGTTGCAGATTTGACGATATCGATTGTGTGAGTTTCGAAAAACAAAAGTGAATTATTTGGTGTAGAGTTATATGTAGAAGGGGTTTAACCGAAATTGGATGCAGTGGAGGCTGTGAAAAGGATGGAATCGCCCACGAGTAAGGGGGAAAGGTTGTAATTTCTTCGATTGCTAGTGTATTATGGAAAATGTATCAAGAATCTGTCTAACAAAAATCATATAAGGTATTTGACAAAAAAGTGTTTAAGGTTTATGTGGAATGAATGATGTGAGTGCGAATTTAAAATGATAAAACAAAATCTCCTGTATGGTCCAGTGTTGAGAGGGTTCAACACTGAATTAAAAGTACATATCTTCATTGACGCAAGTGAAAGTGGTATTGGGTGTGTGCAATGCAACCAAATGAGGCTGATATGAACAGTGCAGTGTTTGCATCACTAGCATTGACGGATACAGAGAAGACATTGTTTTGGTATTGTAGAGGGAGCCGTTAGCCTGTTTTGGGGGAATTGAGAAGTTTAAGTTGGTTGTCTGGAGGAGATTGTTAACTATTGTGATGGATCAAAAAACTCTTGTTTAAATATTTAGTACGAGGGGTTTGGATGGAGTGGCAAGAAGGATTGTTAGGTGGATAAAAGGGATGGATTTTCCAGAGACAGGGTGCATAGAAGGGAAATGCCTGTTCCCAGGTTGTGACCCACTTGCAGGTCTTTGTTTCTAGCCTGGCAATACTGTGGCTTATGTTGGTGCGCTGGCCTCTGGAGATCGTGATATTCTCGGGAAAGTAGAGTGGAGTTTGGGTTTTGATTGCTTTGTAAGTAACACAGGAAGACTTGAACAGGATGCATTCTTGAAGGGGTAGCCATTGCCTCTCCACGAGAATCAGAGTGATGTAGTTAACTTTTCCCAGTCCTGTGATGAGGCGTACTACAGAATGCACTTTGGCTTTCAGGTGGCTCAAGGTGGCATCTAGGAATCCTGGGGGTAGGGTGTTTGCCACCATGCTGGTGGGAGATGACCACAGGTTAGATAACTATTCTGAAACTTGGGGCAGGGTTCAAAGATTTTTAACCTCACGGAGGAGTGCAAACTGGAATCATGTTGCTTGGGTTGCTGTGACATTGTGTGTTTTGAATGAAAGGTCAGTGGATAGTAAAGCTGAGATATTTTTTACCAGGTGAGATTTGAGGGTATCACAGAAGGCCTCAGCTAAATAATCATGAACTGAGTCAAGTAACCTGGATAAGTCCAGCTACAGTGCAGAAGAGAGGAGAACCTGGAATACATGATTGTTGAAAAGGATAGCGTCCCTGACACTATCCACACAGGTTATTATAGTACCATAAAATGTTTTGCTGCTTTTCAGAATCATAAGAGGATATTGTACAGTAGTTATTGGGGTGATATTGTATGCTCGCCTTGCTTACAGCACACACTGTATGGTGCCCTTCCAATAAGTGGCAATTCCAGAAAGGGCATTTTACAATAGGTTTGCCAAGGGACTAAGTAGAAGAGATCATGTTGTTATCACCCTGACGTCTTGTCACAGCCTCACGTTCCAAAAGTAATCCTGTCAAGTCTTTCATTTGGTTTATACATGCCTCATCCACAATGCACAATGCTTTTTAGTTAGGAGAACTTTTAGATCATCAACTGACAGTGTGCTCCAGGTGGCCTGCTTTATCAGGAACAGCAATGGAAGACTCATTGAGAGTAGAGGGGTCAAGGAACAAACTTCCATCTACAGTAAATAAAACAAAAGGCTATAGCCTCTACAGCTCTCACAAAGATTCGAGAAATCATCTCTTCAGATAAGTGTTGAACATGTGCACAATTTTTCCCCTTAGCTATGACTTGCCATATCGCTCTTCATGTATTATAAGACCAGGCATTGGAGGCAATTTATTTGTAAAAGTACTTATGTGACGCTCATCGACTCATACCCTCACTCACTCTAATAGGTTGTGGTGTGCTTGAGTGCACCATGAAAGATGTACCCAACATCTGATCGGTATCCCGTTCATTCATCAACACTGATTACTTCATGGTAATTTACAACAAAGTAATTATTTCTAAATTACATCGAGACATATGGGTATTTTTGGGTTAAGGACTAAAAAGTGGGTGGGGAGTGTTTTGGGTAGGGTTAGTAATGAAGGCAGAGCCTTCATTAACCACTCTCACATCGCTCAGGCCATTAACTCAGGCTGCCGAGCCATTACCGCAGGTATGGCCCATGGAACAGGTTAAGAACGCCATATAATTGTACATTGCATGGTATGTATGTGTGCCTCACATGTCTGTACATGCATATTGACATTGAGGCAGATTGTGCATATTCTCATTGTCCTCATAGTTAATACGTCATTTTTCGTGTAGCACTTATTTCTGTGATGCAGGGACATATATTTTGGGGCCTAGGGTGCAGACACATTTGGTGCCCCACGTGACCAAGAAATGAGGGCATGTAGAATCTCTAGGGGTTAACAACCCATTGCTTTATACGCTCGTCTGGTAGCCATGAAAATAAGCATGGGAATACACTGCCTCTTCATCTTTGCTGCAATCAGAGTAATAACCAAGTGTCATTTGACAGCAGTTCACGGTACTTGTTTTGTAGAATGGATATTTGAGATGGTAGCCCTGGGTCTTTTGGTTGTAGCGCCGGCTAGAAGCTCAGGGGCCACAACCAAAGGGCTGGCTCGCCCGGAGTTCCGACAGTCCCAGCGTAGCCCCGAATCTTTTCCAGACCTAGCAACACCCCATCTTAGTATAAATGCAGAACCCAGATCAGTAGCGTTATGAAAAAGGTACACATACTCTAACATAGAACCAGAACTCAGATAGCAGCATGAAAGAATGCATGTTTACAGGAGAACGATTGGACACAACGAGAAAATAACACAACCCATAGCATATATTGTGGATACGGATTAGAAGCTACAAGGAAGCTACACAAAGACTGCGATTAGGTTAGGGCCATGGTTTTGAAGTAGCGACACCAGCAAAGAAACACCAGACTCTGTAGAGAATAATATACACGATGCAACATACTTGAAAGCAGCACCGTAGCATGGTAAACGACGAGTGAGAGATGTTTGTTAAATGGGGCCCCTAGAAAGCAAATCACGTTTGAGGGCTGAGAGTTTTTGAAATATTTAGCGACTGAAAATGTTGGCAGGTCAGGAACAATGAGATTGAAGGGGTTCACACACTTTCGTGAAGATGGGCTTTGAGACCAGTCTGCTATGTCTGCACCTGACTGCCATTTCTCCTAGTTCTTGTTGTACAGCGATGTGTAGCTATTTGTCAATGTTTGACTTTCAAACTTTTATGAACTAAAATAATACCCTGTTTTGTAAACCTGATTTGTTAAGTATGCAGATCAGAAAACAACCAATCGTGGCAACATTTTAAAAACAACTTTATTGAAGCATGTCGTGCAAAAGGAGAATGATTCTAGCTTTATCTTCTCCACCACCAATGGAAGTATACAAGTACAATGTTGATGTTAGTACTGTTTGTTTTTCTAAGCTTTATATGCACCAACTCACAGGCTGAACAGATGTCTATTCTAGGGAAACATTATTGCATACCTAGCTCTGGCTGTTCACTGAGTCTTGAACATTGGCACAGTTCACGCATCTGCTGAGCATCAACTTGCATGTGCTGACCTCTCATTACTTTTATCTTTTTTCTTTCAAAGGAATGATGCTTAGCTCCTTGCTCAGATATGCGTCGCAAGGTTTTTTAATGGTATCACTACATAATTGTGAAAGAAATGGTGAATGTACATTTACTACGCCTTCGGCAGTAACGAAAATGCTGAATCACATTATAACATACAAGAGGCGCAGAGGTTGCAGGGGTGTTCCCTGCTCCCCTTGTACGGTGTAATGGGTTCAGGGGTTGCGGGTTGTCCCCCGCAGTCACAGGTAAGGGACTGGGGCAGAAACACATAGATGTCCGTTCTATGTGATTACTGCGCGGCTCCATTTTCACATTTTGGCCTGTGCAGTAATCCCATAGATCCTTTTTAATGACAACTATCAGATCCGCTCATGTACATGAGAGCGTCTATAGGGCCTCATCACGAGTTGGGCAGAAATAGCGTTACCATCGGGTCATGTGGCACAGTTAATTCTGTATCAGAACCTGACTTGCACATGCCCCCGACTCCGGCGGTAATGCTATTAGCACCCGGCGGTAATTGTGCAAAAATAAGGGCTACTGCCAGGAAATCGGCGCTAACAGCGCTACCGCCGACAACCTGCCGATATTAGCACCAACGGAAATGGTGTCATCGCCTGAATCGGAAGCCTCACGGTGCCCATTTTGAAAAACACAATCCATTAAATATCTCCACTTCCTGCTGCCACCTGGACCTGTAAGTTATCGAACATGTCTCAGCAGAGGCAATGTGGCTGAAAATCATCTATGGAAGCCAACGTTTAGTGAGGGAGAACTGGTTGCCCTCACTGATGAGGTGATCGCACACAGTGAGAACGTGTATGGCAGCTGCCACAGGAAGACACCAGCCAAGCTCATAGCAGCCGCCTGGCACAACATCATCCAGAAGGTCACAGCAGTGTCCAGTGTTCCATGTGATGGGGAGGATTACGGGAAGTGCTGGAATGATCTAAGGGTCAGGGTACAAAGACTCCTTGCCCATCATTGCCTGTTGTCCCTTGCAACTAGAGGTGGGAGCGTGGAACCACGTTCCCTGACACCATAGAAGGAGAAGTGCAGCATGGTCCTGGAAATAGAAGCCATTGAGGGAGTTGGAGGTGCAGAGGCGGGTGCTAGCAGCCAGGAGGCAGGAAGTGAGTCAAACACTGCCACCACCAGAAAATGTCCATGCACCAATGTCAGCCTAGCACCAGATGCCTTAGCGGACAGGGATACATATCAGCAGACCCAGCAGCTGGACAGTCCAATCAGGGTGAAGTGACGGAGTGCCACATGAGCCCCCCTCCACATCAGCCATGGGGAGGGGGAGTGTCACAGCAGTGCGAAGAGGTAGCAGGTGACCAATCCAAGAGCCATGCACACACCCAGTGAACAAGGGAATGTGATGGGCGAGTAACCATGACAGTGTGCCGCAGTCACAGCAATATGTTGCAGGCCCAGTTGGCATGGTAGATGACACACATGGTAGAACATGTCCCCCAACAACGACATGGGTGCAGCTAGCCAATCACAGTACCCCACAGCACAACACTGCTGGCTGCATAGCAACGCCCCATGCATCCAAGGCAGTGCCATGGACGAAGCAATGCCCCATACAGCCAAGGCAGTGCCATGGACGAGTTGTGTGCCACCTGGGGACGGGATGAGGGGCCATAAATGACCACATGCCTGCATGGCACACTTCAGCCCCAGCATGGACACCTTGACATGTGTCACACTCAGGTTGCCGCAACCATCATCACAATGCTGTGCACACATGCAATTTGACCAGACCAACCATGCCCATCAGTCAAAATGTGTGAGGTTCCACTGTCTTCCATTGCAAATGTTTCTTGTATGCCAATGCACGAGGTTGAACCATACTTAATGGAATATCCTATCTCCCCTATAGGCACTCAGGCATCACCGGAGGCATCGGCAGAGGACGAGGGTGAAGGCCCAACTGGAAGTGGTGCCTTCAGGTGAAGAAGGGGTTGGGTTCCCGAGACGACCCCTCCACCCCATCAAGTTCATGACAAGATGAAAGGCCAGAAATGCCAGCAGCCACCCATCTTATTTTGGTCAAATCCCAAGCGCACCCATGAATGACAAATATACTGAAAGGTATCCTCTCAGCCAGCCATACACTAAACAAAGCATGAACATTCATGATTGTGCCATTGGGGAGTTTATTTACAGAAGTGGCAATCACACAGTGGTGCATGACTTGTGCAACGGAAATAGCTTTGAAGAAATTGTCTATCAGTGACTGGCGTGCCATTCTCCCATCCCTCATGTCATCTCTGATGTTGCCTAGTCCGACACCTGCCTCAGGCACTGTGTCATCATCCTTTGGGGTGGCATGTCCACATCAGGGGATAGGGGTCCATTCTACATTATACATATGTTGTACAACATAGAACACACAAGCACTAGCTTCCCTACTTTTTCAGGAATGTACATAAGTGCTCCGCCTCTGTGATCTAGACAGGGAAAACATGCCTTCAGAAATCCAAAGGTCTGCTCAATGCACACACTATGTGCGTGGTTGTATGCCATGTCGTGCGGTGTTCGTGGATCACGCACAAGGGTCATCCGCCAGGCCAGCTACGGGTATCCAGAGTCACCTGCATGGGGAGAGGCACACAAATCAGTCACAGTGAAATGTGTGTTGGTGGACTAACATTTTGTCTCAGGGCAATGGACATGATGTGTATGCATATGCGGCTTCATCACATGGCATGTGCCTCTACAATTTCTGTGCATGCTGTGTCACGTATTGTTTGACCTTCACATGCACCCTGTTACAAAAGATGCTTGGCAATGTGTCTGTTGGTGACATGTGTTCCTGTAGGCAGCCTTGGGGCTGGGTATTGTTCTCTTGCTTGTGGCATGCAGAGTTTCCCATCAGCCTTCCATACTCTTCCGGGGACAGTTGTGTAACATTGCAGGGTGGGTGTACAGGGTTACATGGCTGTGCACTAGCAGGCTTGCAGTTGTGCGATGCAATGTTGTGATTTGGTTACTATTGCTTTGGGTCATGCATGATGCCTTGTGGTACCTGTAGTCATGTGTGTGGTTTGCATTGATGCTGTATGTGTTTGTCAGCATGTCCGTCCAAGTGCGTCCAGCATGTGCATGCACCGTAGGTTGTATTCTGATGTAAGTGCAGGGGCTGCCCATGTACTACATTTACATTTGCTTGTCTGGACATGCTTTGTGTCTTTCAATGCACCCCTCCTCCATTTGGTCCGGTGGTTCAAAGTACATGCGTGACTGTCCCCATCCTTTGTCCACTGCGCCTCTCCATGTATCCTGGCAGTGTGCTGTTCCGTAGGACCATGGAGTCGTGGGTGGAACCTGGGTAGTGGGCACAGCAGTGGGTGATGATGCGGTTGGGGTTGCAGGTCACCTGCACATTGAGGGGGTGGTAGTGCTTCTGATTCCTGTAGACTGCTTCATGGTCCTGGTGGGCCACCAACGCAACATGGGTGCAGTCCAGGGCTGCTATTACATTTGGCAGTTTGGCTATGGCATAGCTCTTTGCCTTCATGGCATTTACCTGGACTGGGGTGGTGGGCAGTCAATGTGCTGATGCACATGCCGCAGGAGGGCATCCAACACCTAGGCCAACACTGCACAGAATGTGGGCTGTGTCATGCCGTGCATTATGGCCAGAGAGTGCTGGAAGGTGTAAGTACCTAAGAATTGTAGTATGGACACTAGCTTCAGCAGGAGGCAGGAAGTGAGTCAAACACTGCCACCACCAGAAAAAGTCCATGCACCAATGTCACCCTTTTTAGAGGGGAATCATTCTGCCTCTCACATAAGTTCCACCATTATTGTCATATTTTATAGACATCATGAGGTACAATTGCTTTTCCATGAGTTTTGGAAACAGTGATTAATATGGGAAATGTGCCGACAAACAGTTCTTTTTCGGAAGGCAGCATGTTTTTTTTCTTTGGTGCAAATGACCGCGCGGCGGTCGGGGTGTTACTTGGTTTGTGAAGCATGAAATGACGGTGTGAGGCAGAGGGGATCTCTTGCTGCGTGCTGGGGGTCCCCTCTCGAGCCCTTCACTCCTCTACTTCAAACTTCCTCACGGTCAGTTGTTTTTCAAAGAAACAAGCTGGGGGTAGATCTCTTTCTTCATCTGGGGCCTCCCTTTGGAACAGCCTCCCTACCACCCTGAAACTTGAGGAGAACCATCTCCGGTTCTGGAAGCACCTCAAGACCTTCCTCTTCGCTTCTGCCTTTGCCCCTCTTCTACCCTGCTGATTTGTTTTCTCCCTTGGCATCATGCACCTGGTCACCCTCTGTCCTTCGGGCCCAGATACCTGCTCTCCCTGGCCTCCTCCTGGACTGCCTCCGGGCCACCCCTTGCATTGGGGTCTGTTTCTGTACCCATACAGCCCCGACCCACCTTTCATCTGCACTTATCAGATACACCCTATCTGACTAACCTAGCACTTGACACTTGCTGGCGGCATTATAACTGTTTATGGCCTTTTTTATTGTTTTTATTATTTATTCTGTTCTCTCCTCTGTTTCTGCACTTTTCACTTCTCCCCCTTCCATGCACTTACCCCATTTTCCCTTTCCCATGCCCTTGCGCAATTTTAATGTCACTGGGCCTAGTAAGATCGTTGTTTTTGTTCTTCCCTGTTCCCCTCCCTTTGCCTGGTCACGCTCAGAACCACTTGTGTATGAACGCGATATAAATAAAATATAATTTTATTTCATTTCAAATAGGACCTTAGTGACTCATTTCAATGGCCACAAATGAGAGCATTGTGTATTGGTGCATGGCACAGAAGGACTGCTACTAGCCTGTTTGGAAGTTAGAGCGTTGATCAGGTGTTATACTTGTTACTGAAAGGGTTGCTATCACAAATTCACTGTAACAAGACATTTTCTTACCTATTCTAGGGATCAATGTGAACAGTCTTGGTGCAAAACCATAGACACTGTATGACAATGAAGAGAAGGTTCAAATAAACGTGGATGAAATGCATTCTCAAGTTTCTCACCCTGCGGGATATTATCGATAACAAGGTAATACAAATTCGAATAGGGTCAGTAAGAAGAGACACTCAATTAAATAAGGTGTCATAGAAGTCGTTTGCTTTCTCTTCTTAAGGAAACTGCCAACAACACAAGATTGTATCTGGGTAAAGAAGTAGAAGAAGCCATCTGCCCAAGAGACGTTGAAGAAATAGGAGGTAAGTGGCAAGTTATGGAGGCAAGTTATGGATATGTGTGTTTGGCCTGGATACGTGTGGTGCCAGTATGTCAGATGTTTTAAATAGTTTTATTTTTGGTTACAGTGCACAAATTGATGAAGATTCCCAAGAACGAGGAATCCCACCTATGTCGTTTTAAAGGGTATTGTCATGACGGAGGCCTCTTGGGACAAGTGAACGTGGGCGCTGATTCTAGGCACAGTCCACCTAAGAGGCTAGAAACACAGTGTGTCGACTTATGGGCTGACCCAGTTTGTGATAGGCCAGTCCCTCCCCTGATTGAAATGACGGCTTGTTATATATAGTAAGATCTTACTGTACCATAGAACTGGGGGGATATTTTGGTAATATATCTAACAGGGATATGTTGATGTAGCCCGCCAGACGAGGGTGCCAGTAGGTGTCATCACACCCTGAGTGCCATTGGATTAGTTATAACAAGCTGTCTGTCAGTCTCTCTTTAGACCATAGAGGGCTAATAAAACATCAATTGTGGTTAATATGTCACATTTTGACTAACCACACACTATTTATAAAGTTGTTGTTTTTTTCACCTTACTGTGATTTTGAATATTATAAACTTTTAGGCCGCACAACAGCTCTCTGTTGTTGTTGTCTAAGTGTAAACATGGATTATATGTTTTAGATGCATGTATGTATTTTTGTATATTGTACATTGTTGCGTAACCATGCCTGTATGTTTATCACTTTGGAATATAGTATATTAAATTGCTTTTCTATACTCCTCTGGCCATGTGTGCTGATGACTGCTTCCCCTCAATATCTCCATAGCTTGAGCCCATGAACCTACATGTGTAATGGTGTGATAGCCTGTTTCCTTGTGTTTTGTTTCTGACAAGTGGACAGACATTGAATGTATCTTGTATCTTTAACGTATCTCCCAATAATGTGCATGTGTGTGCATATTTTTCGTTGTGCATGTAAAGTATTGCAGAGCCCATTTGTAATAGCCCCCCCAACTTTAGCCCTGCGTCCCACAGAATACTGCTGAGCCCAATGAAAAATGTGGTCCAGCTGTCACATAGTAACTCACATAGCAGTCCACGCTGGGCCTGAACACTAGTCATACTGCAGCTGATAGTATGTCACTACTCTGCATCTCTGCTTAGAATCGAACATTTATTTGCATGAATTATAATGTCTGAAGTCACAGGCAGTGTAATGCTCTGCTTCTTCCATCTATTTTCAGACTACGGTCTACCAAAGTGCACCAACGCCACAGCCATTCAAATCAATGGAACTAAGGCGCTACACATATGTCAAGTAGCATAGCATAACGCAATCAGTTCGTGTAGGCACAACAGTGACCCTGAAATCAAGTGAAGCTCCTAGAAGACAGCCTTTGAAAGAAGATGAGAATAGTGTTTAGTGTGAGTGTCACTGAGCATGATCTGGTTGTTCTCCAATGACACAATGACAAAAATTTGTTGTCTAGATTTTGAGAGCCTGTACCACTAAAATGTGTGTTCCTATTCTGAGAATAGCCCCATGACTGAGGGAGTGCCCTGGTGGCTACATTTGCAGGTGTTTGGGCGCTCTTCTGAGTGATTTGTCATGTGCCATTTTGAAGAAATGCTCTAATGATTTGAAGAGAGAAGCCTTCAAGCACGGACTTTACAGGAAACGTATACACCATTCTCGGGTTCCCTTCACTTGTGTGTGAACATACCACTTAGTTCTTCTTAATGAGTTGCCTTGTGTTCTCAAAAAAGAAAGTAGGGTGGGCCATTACGGTGAGTGAATGGAGCTTTATATGACGAGTCTGGAAATGTAGGGTTGCTGAGAGTTGCAGTCTTGCAGCTCCTTCTGTCTGTTTGGGAGACCCTGCTACCTGCTCAGTCTGTTCTTTCTTTCTCTTGGAGGAGGAGCTGATAAAAACCCCAGTCCACCGCAGAGCGGCCGCGGAGTTGTGGAGAGTTGCAGTCCTGCAGACTCGCCCGCTCTTACCCCTCTGTGGCCTCCACAGCTCCAACAGCTCCTACTGCCCTGGATGAATGACGTCTGTTAAGGAGCTCGAAGCGCCGTGAGGGGGAGCAGCTTCAGAGGGACTTGAGGATGACACCTCCTCTGGAAGCCCACATATTGCCCCCCTCCCAAAGTGAAGAAAATAACCTCAGTACAAGGGGGCTTGAAGGTAAGCTTGGTGAAAAAATTAGCCCTCAAGTATCCCCATCAAGTGGAACTTCACCTTACTCCATTACACACACCACACACATGGATGTGTTTTCAGAACTAGGAGCTAGAACTGGCCTGCCAACCTCTACATCGACAAATTTGTCATTCAGCCCAGAATTCTCATTCTCGTCTAACAATTACAGCCCAGTGACTAATACCAAAGTCTCACGGACAATAAACGTGAACAATCCAAAACATACATGCCACCTACCAACCTGGCGGGGAGAAGATCTGGTTGTGAACCCCCAACTAACTGCCTCCAAAAACATTGTCGCCTTTCCCCCTACCTAAGCTCAAAGCCAGGAGGTATTACCTGATGCGAGCCACGCGCAGCTTCCTCCATCTTCGCCCCCCACGGTTCGCAGTCCGGCAGCTCCTGGGGTGCTTGGTGTTCCAGGTGTGGGTTTCCTACCCCCCTGGCTGGGGGCTCCAGGTGGCAGCCCCAAGCTTCTATTTGTGGTGGAGGTGCACAGGGAGCCCGTGGATGTCCTAGAGGGGCCTCCTACGGTGGGAGTGGGAGAGGAGGCGCTGCGGGCCGTGTGTTGGAGCTTGTGTGTGAGGAGTCGGGGCTCAGGTTGGCGCTCCAACCCTACTGGCTCGACTGGGGGGGGAGTCTCGCCTCTTCGCGAGACCCCGAGCGCCAGGAGAGGTGCTCGGGCCGCCAGAGCCGAGGGAGCTGGCAGTGGACGCGGTGAAGCCGGCTGGAGCAGGCCCGCCCTCGCACTCAAATGAAGGTGGAGAGGGTGTAGTCTTGTTCCCAACACCTCCCCTGTGTGTTAAAACAGGGGTATTACACCCCCGAAATCACAAAAAAAGGACAAAAAAAGAACTCAAGTTCAATTAAAACAGTGCATGAACACAGCAAAAAAGGATAACGACATCAAACCCCACACTGCAAAATTCTAAGAAAAGAGCAAAAAGAAAACAAAAAGTGCTCAGGTAGGTTACTTTATCTTTGACACCATTCATGGAACAAGAAAAGTCACAAACACTTCCAAAGTCTACTGAGATTGCCAAAAAAGCACAGCCTGCTGCATCTCATCCCTGTAAAGGGCTTGAGAAGCAATACACTTTTAGAAAAATGGTGCCAAAAAAACTCTATTATCAACAAACCTAGCAAACTTTTTTCTAAAAAAAACGCTAGCCTGTGGGAACAATTTGGAAAAAGAACTTCCTATAGCCCATGAGATATCTGACGCCGAATTGCTTGAAAGCACTAGAAACGAAATGGAGGGATCCTGCCATCAACCCATTCAGCCAGCCTTAGGCAAATCGATTCAGGTAGGCTCACAACTTACCCTGGAGCCTGAATTAAATTCATCTTCAGGCCTGAAAACATCCTTGGAACCCATCAAAATACCTAGTACTGGACCCTATTCACCAAGTTACCTGATCCCCAATAAAGATTGTCCATACTCAACCCCCTATCTGATTGAGCAGAGAGGTACAAACCGGCAGAGTACCCCCGTTGTTGACCTCCTACCTCAGCACAGGACATCAAATTAAATCAGAATAACTACATCTCAGCAAGGTTTTGCCCCAAGCATATGTAGACAGAGGGGGACAGTTTCAGGCTGTGTTACCCATGGGCCAAACATATCCTTTGCACCACCTGCAGAAATTACAAGAGAGTCAACAAACACAGACAATAGACCAAAAAAAAAAGTATTTGAAAGCCTCCAGTCGTATGAGCCACACAAAGAATGTTTGATTCTCTCTCCAGATCCCGTGATCACTCAACCAAGTGATCGATCAAACGATCGACTGGCTTCAACTAGACAATCTTTCACAGACAGCCATGACAACATCAACCTGGAACAAACTTACTATCTCACCAACCGAGGAACAAAAACATCTAGAAAGCGTCTGTCAAGCAAACTTGGGGACCAAACTTCAAACGAGAGCACCAAAAAAGCAGATCTATTATCCATAATGTCAACGGTCACGATAGCTTTCGCCCCATTTATATGAAGCAATTCACGAAAATCTAAAGAACCACACTTCACTGGTGGAAGCAATGAACAATAAACTGACATTTTTGGAGAGGCGCTTAATGACACCAACCCAAGCATATATCAACAACCAGCAAAATAAGACAGCCGTAAGCACTCAAACCACGGGTACAGACCCCAAAGACAAAGGCCTTCACAATGAGAATCCACAGCTCGAGGAGCCTCCAAACCCTGAAGGCAAGTAAGCTAGCACAGAAAAGACCCCCTTATCAGCAAAGCCTGCTCAACCAGGTCCCCGGCCCCAAGAAAGGGAAAAAGCAAAAAGGTGGAACTACCCCTGCAAAACACAACAACAACAAAAAATCTCAAGGGGGACTCACATAGGCAGTATCCCAGGAAAAAAAGCATCAAAGAATACTGTGTTCTGGAAAACCTCAAAGCAGCCTCAAGAAAGCTGACATCAAGGACCCAAGTACAAATCTCGGCCATCAAAGACCCTACGTCAAGCACCAAACTCAACCAACAGCTCCCAGCTGCAGCAGCTATTTTGCATGCTCCTGTAGAAGCTTGTCAAGAACACCACTTCACTTCCCAAATGGATGATGACATAAATTCAAGTACAGTCGTTTTGGTTGTGGATGAAGACTCAAGAGTCCATTGTAGACCTGATGGACGTATCAGAATACTCCTTTGAGTACTCGGAATCGGAGTTGCAAGAAACTAGAGACACAAAAGAAACAGACCCAACGACTTGCACAAATCACACTCAGCTGAACACAAACAACACCACACATGTTGTTACTCCAACTCCTGATAAACCTTTCAGCCAACCATCACCCTTACCTTCTCCTCCATTCGTAACTCTGTCGGAGAAAAGAAATAAACAACATCACCACGATACTCAAAAAAAATGACAAAAAACATATGACTTTTCCCCCCGACACACAACGAAGTGGAAACAGCCCCGAGACTAAAAGGTACTGAAAGACTGACATCAAACGAAAAACGACACAGGTCGAGAAGCACAGAAGAGGAGGCCCATGGAAAATTGACTGTCCGTAGACAGTGTGCTCGCAGAGAGGAAAGCGAACTGACCAGAACACGAGGGTTGCAGTGGCAAAAAAAAGAAAAACAGAAAAGTAACAAAACTAGAAATGGATGTGATAACTACATGCCATCACGTAACACAAGATCTGTAAAATTAATAAGAATTTTGGGAAAACGATACCTGCTGATCTTAAATCGGAGAGCAGTAATTCAATTACTCCAATCTGTGCCGAACTTGAGGTCGATAACCTCAGAGGACATCCAAATAGTAGAATTTGGTGAAAAACATGTGACTGACTCAGTATATCTTCACATCAAATCAGCAGCAGTAACATCTACCCTCCTTGAAGCTAGGGATAACCTCTGAAAACTTGGTTTAGATCTAAGACCAACAAACGGTGTAGAACATCTAACTTCGGATTGTTCAAAAAGGGTTCTATGATCACTAAGCCCTGACAACTTAACAAGATCACAACCACAATCAAGAAGAAAGGAGTCAACTACTGTGAAAACATCAACACTCTCAAATCAAGAACTAGAGCGAGAATTGAGCCAGCCTCAGCCCTTAGATTCAAACACGTAAATGGTTGAAATAAACCAGAATTTAGAACAAGGCCGGGACCCTAACAGAGTACCTCACGGACCGAGACTAAGACTTAAGGTCTCCTTTTACCCGGACAACCCAATGGAAAGAACTACGATTGCTACCCGGAAGAACCCTCCACCAGTTATCAAAGGATTAGGAAAACAACCAAGCAGTGAGGCTCCCAAAACCAAACCAAGCCCCAGGGTCAAATAGCAATCCAGGAGAATCCAAACTACAAATCAGAAACCAAAAATGGAAACACACAAAAAGAAGACAGTATTAAAGCTAGGATATTGGACACGCGTGGGTTCAATCACCTGACAGCACCCAGTGACGTGAACCTAGCTTCGTTTGACATTTTGTGTTTGTAAGAAACGCTGTTGATTGATAAACCCTTACTGGACGGTTATGACACCAGAGCAGCCCCAGCAATCAAAGGAGATAAGGGGCATCCAGTCTCAGGCTTACTAACCACAGTAAAAGCTGGCTCAGGTATTTCTATCTTAAAGGTGCTAGTTGCAGAACTTTTGTTTCTTGTTCTGCTAGCAAGTTGGTCACAGATTACACCACTCACCCAGGAACCAAGCACCAACATTATGATAATCATCAACTGTTACTGGAATCCGGACTTAATCTCTAACGCTGATTTCATCAAGAAAGCGACTTCAATAGTTGATGCGGCTCAAGTAACATTTTATATACCACAATACATCATTTGTGGTGACTTGAACGCGATCTGTGATCCGCATAGTTTGACCTCTGACTCAACCATCAGGAAAGATTGTTGTGAAACAAGAGGTAACCTATGGCTATCAGCAATGTCACCAAGAGACATTGTATCTACGGAATTGATTTGCCCAAGAACAAGACCATTGATGCCAAATTGGCAAAGAGGAGATCAATCAGCCAACCTAGAGCACTTTTTTACTCAAGTGACCTAGGGGGAAAAATCCTCAGCCAAGAAATCATCCGAACTCAAAACAGTGACCACAATTTAACAACCATATCATTTGCAAACGGATCTGAAAGTCAGCCTCAACTAATGAAATCAACAGTTAAATCAAACAACAGAGGGAACCGACTCAGACTAAAACCTCAGGAAATTAACTCTCTACTGAATGACTACACCAAGGCAATGAAAACCGACTTTGGAACAGCTACCATCTTGACTTCCATCTTTTTTTGGAAAAATGTAAGATGCAAAAACCGGGTTTAAGACAGGGTCAAAAACCACCTAAACACAGTTATAATGCAGTTCTTGTGGAGAAAAGAAAGGCTGTCCGACAGATCACAAGAATCACTGCAAAAACAAACTCTTTACGTTTGAGAGAGCAAGCGAGAACTGCCAAACAAACTTATAAAAACTGGATAGCGGGCCGTAGAAGACTCTTGCTCCAAAAGGATGCAGAACAGATGCTAAAGGCCCTATCCAATAAGAACTCAAGAGACTTTTGGCAACGAATTAAACAGAGTGCGGATATTCCAGCCGACAGGCAACAAAATCCTGTTCCGGAAGAAGCGTGGAAACAACATTTTTTGACTCTGTTTGGCAGCCAGGATAACACCACGCAAAAACCTTTGCTGGCATCCGAAGGGATCTGGGACCTAGAACATTCCCTAGAAGACATTGAGCTCAAAATCAAAAAACTAAACCCCTGAAGGGCCCCCGGCCCTGATGGGTTAACTAACGCGATGCTAAAAGAAGTTCTGGACATGATCTGCAAGACCCGACAACTACCACGATCGTGGAAGACATCAACCATTGTGCCAATTTATAAACGGGTTAAAGGGACGACCCTAAAAATGATCGACCCATTGCGTTAATAGATGTCATAGGAAAAATCTTTGGAACCTTTCTTCTCTCAAAATTCAATAAATGGACAACCTTACATGGCTGGTACGATCCGTGCCAAACAGGGTTCATCAAGAACATTGGTATATCGGCAAATATTGCAATGCTGAACATCCTTAAGGCTCAAAGTCATTGTTGACCTCGTCCAGGCATTTGACAGAGTAGACCGTAATTGATTGTGGGAAAAGTTGAGAGATCGAGATTGTCCGGCTGGAATACTGGAACCACTGATTCAACTACACTCCAACACCTCAGTAACCGTATGCTTAAATAGAGAGGGACTAAGGAGTCACCCAATGCCCACCTCGAGGGGGGTTAAACAGGGCTGGCCCCTGCCATCTACAACTTCTTCATTGCTGACATCAGGGATCACAATCCTTTACTGTGAATATTCCCACCAACAATGGTGAATTCTAAGATACTAAGATAAGCACACTACTCTATGCAGATGATCTGATCAGATTGACCAGACTCCAATTGGCCTCCACAGGCAATTGGACAGTCTACAACATTACATGCACCAAAACGCTCTGGAACTCAACGAAGACAAAACTAAGATCATCTGTCTACAGAGAGCCAAAAAGAAGTTGAGACAGCCAAATTGTTTTGTGAACGGGAAAAACATTGAAGAAGTGGATTCGATTAAATACCTGGGTGTCCAGTTCAACAATAGCTCAGTAGAAGCCCAAGCCCAAGACTTATTGAAATCCAAAGTTAAGATCCTAGCAGCTCAAGGATGCTTGATGGACAACAAGTGTGGCCGATTTTCTATGATTGCCCTAGTGAACTTCTATAGAAACAAGGTAATCCCCATATTAACATATGGCGCAGAAGGAACGATCCACATGCCTACCAAACTAGGGCCTACCTTAAAAGGTTAATTTTGGAGAAAAGTACTAAATCTTCCAAATGCTGCAAGTACTACACGGATCAGAAACAAGCTTGGTTTATCGTCCCTTACCTCAATTGTGGAATGGAATGCCCTGAGCCTCTATCGGAAAACGATTCCACCCTTGAGTGCACCAATTTTCAAGATCCTTTATGATGAAATTCAAAACAACAACAATGATGTACTGAACATCTGGGTAACAAACAGACAGGCAACTCTGATAGAAATCGGCAGCTCCGAGGAAGTACTAGTAGCGAAACCACTGAGGGTAAAAAAAAAAAAAAACTTCTAGAATTGGATTGGATCTGCCTGCGCATCTGAAGAAGCTTCCAAAAGTAGCCTAGCAAAAGGCCTACCCCCAATCGATATAAAACTGAACCATCGTAGTGTATACCTGAAAAGATTTCCTGATAGATCTTTTCGAGACACCTTCAAACCTCCTTCCAACGAGGCTGAATTTTTTCAAAACAAATTAAGTGAACTTTATCCGAGGAAGCTCAACCTCAGGAGTTTGTCGATTTTGCAACCCGACTGGAGAAACCGAGTCGATCCAACATCTCCTGTTGACCTGTCCTAAATAGAGCACTGAAAGAACAAAATACCTGTTACCTTTAAAAATGAAAGTTCCAACCATGGGACAGAGAGTCTTTCTGGAAGACCCTCATTTGTGGAGAAAAGACAAACACTGTGATTGCAGTAGTTTCCATGAGGAACTTAATTATTTCAATTTTGGAGCGGGAATTTTGAATGAGACGGAAACTAGAATATCGGCCGATCAGAACGGCTGAGCTCTCCCATGGCTCTTAAACTTCAACGTTCATCGAACAGAATGGACATAAAGAACCTTCAAACCTAATGTGATGTTTTCGTTTTGTAAAAATTGATTGATTCAATTAAATCAAATTTAAAAAAAATGTAGGGTTGAATGGCTTCAGGAATTTCAGAGCAGAGTAGCCCTGGTTTTTAAACCCCAAGAAGGGGGAAGGTATTTTCAGCTGTGCTCTTTTTTTCTGGTTTGCGGGGCATAACAAGGGTGCAATCTTTGCACACTACCACAGGAAATGTGTGCTTCGCTTCTCTACATTTTCACCAATTTACTTTTACAGAGAGCTGTTCACCGGGGTGCTAATATTTTTTTGTATGTTTTATTTATGCAAGGGTACCATGCAATCAACACGTGCTCAATCATATCAATGTATGATACTCTGTGTGTAAAGGTTCATGTCCCTTGTCTTCACCCCTAATTTGCACTGGTAAAATTGCAGAATCGCCGTCATGCCTATTTGCTGTGTCTCAACTGTAAAATCTATTATTCGCACTTACTCTGCCTGTGCAGACTATTATTGTCTCAGAATGTCAAGGGCTACGAGCGACTGTTTTTTTCCCATGTTCCCACACTCCTTGAGCACTTTGAAACACTTGCCTGTGTATAGGGGCTTTATAAATAAACAATACCATACCAAACAAAACCATGTGCGACACTCTCTCCTGACCTTCCCCTCTGCCATGTTTGGGGCGGCTGCAGTTGTTTCTTGAGTGGTGAGTTCGGATGTGAGCCTGAGGGGCTGTGTTTATCTTCTGTGTGGAAATCTTAACTTGTAATACAAGCACAGCCCTATTATTCCTAATTAGAAACACCTGGCCATGGCATTTTAGCAAACATAACTTTAAAGTTGTGTAGCAACCTCTGACATATCTCTTAGTTGGATACCAAGACTACATTGTGGTATCATCCGGTTACACAAAAACAAGTAGCATCGGATCTTCCTGTTCACACTCTGTGATTGTGGGGGCTCTCTGTGTGTAGACTGCACTGCGCCAGGACACATGCACATGAATACACAGAAAGGAACGGTACAAAAGATGGATTTCATTATGAACTACTCATATAAAAAGAACTCATATAAAAAAGCAGTGAGGGTGTTTCGAGGTGCACGGATTGAAATTCTTATCGATAATAAGACACTACAGACGGCTGCTTTGCTCCAGCACTGTTATTTCTGCACAGCCTTGAACATTCCTACACTGTATCCTGTCTTTATTCCAGCTGCGGCAGTAAACAAGCTTTATCCTTGACACCAAGGAGCTTAAATTGCTGGCTGGCGGTTGCCATTTGCTAATACTGTTAGATTGCAATCTGACTCTGGGAATAGTAAGTTACAGTGCGACACTTCTCGTCAACAAGCGTATGCGGAGAAGAAAAAAAAATCCCCAGCCGCAGGGCAGGAATACTCCAAAAGGTGTCTTTCCTTATCTTGAAATGTCTTATCAAACAGTCCCCGCTGCATCTCGCCGTCTGCGAGCTCAGGAACACAGGGCCTGTCGCGAAGGAAGGCAGCTGCTGGCAGGCAGATTGTCTGCAGAGCCCCCAAGTGCCACAGCTCACACACTTCACGTGGCTATCCTCACACCTGTGCTGCTAACTGGATCAGAAGATGGATGGGCGATAACTCTGTCTGGCGCTAGCTGGCAGTCTCAGGCTCCAGCGTTGATGGGAGTCGATACAGAAAATGGGGGGCTGGGGGAGGGGGGGGGCGCTACTTCTGCCAGCCAAGCATGTTGTAACAGAGAATTTTTATTGGGCTGGTAAAGTCCTCTGAGCACCGAGAAAAGAGTGGTCCATAACTATGTGATGTACACCTGTACAGGTGAGGCGAATAGAAGTTGCATGTTTCACATACGTCACGACCATGATACATATATGATATGCAATACACTCACTGAACATCTTTAAATCTTTGGCTGATATGCTTACAGTGCGACCCCAAAAAAACACTGAAACGTGACAGTTATAATTAACAACACGACTATATCACTCCTACCTACCTGCACTACACATGACAACACAGATGACATCAACATTGTCTTTAAGGGACCATAGTTATACTTTGCAAAAGGCCTCCAAGTGAATTAGCACCATTGGCAACATTACAATGATGCAGCACACTCTAAGGGGTCCCTTGATTGCAGTTAGTGGGAATGCACCCCATTATACCACATATGAGTATTGCCTAGAGTGACATTTGCTTTCAGCCGTTGCTAATCATATCATGAGCCTTGCTCCACAGTGACCTCTAGGTCCATGTGACTGTGCAAGCAAACACGCGTTTTTAATGCGGGTTGTTGCATATAATCTCCAGCTCATCAAGCTCAGCATCACGTTGCTTCGTTATCCATTTATATAAGCATAGTGCAGTAGTCAAATGTGCATTCAATAATTAGCATGGCTATTCTCTGGTTTCTCTTCAAACTGAATACATCTTTCGCCTTTTACTAAATATTTCCGTGGAGAGGAACATTAAATAGTTTCACTCCATTTTGTGAAGCCCTGCCACGCGCAGGGTTGCCTATGTTGGTTAAAAAAACAATTACAAATTAATTAAATAAATAAATAAATAGCATTGGCAATCTGCATCTCGCTTGCCTTGCGTGTGCCACTGAGAGGAAACATTGTGATGTCATGCATGGGATGTGGCACGCTGAATCGATGGTGTGTGCATGCCTAACTGAATGCTCTCGGAGTGACGGTTTAGAGATGCTTGGCATCTAGGCCTGTAGGTCTAGAGAGCCCATGTACTTGTGGGTCTAGGGATTTTACTTATATGTTGAAGATGTCTACTTACGTGTGACACATGAAGACGAACACACCTGCTACTAAGGGACATACTTGTGCCTGAGGTCTGCTCTGTGGAGTCAGCATCCTCCGTGTAACTCATTATTGGCACTGGAGATTGCTCAGATTGGGTGTGGGGGTCGGGGGCTCAGCAAAAGGAAAGAGACGACACACCTCCCGCCAAAGAAAGACATCCTTATTGCATGGTGGTACCCAACTGGAGCAATGCCTTTGGAGCAGGAGGTGAGGCAGTGCCTCTCACTGTGTGAGGATTCAGTGAGGCAGCTGTTTGGCAGGACTCATGCATGAAACACGCCCTCGTTGGATGAACTAGTCCATGCAGGTAGGTAGGAGAGGGTCTTGAGCTGTAAATGTGTACCTGCTAGCTTGACAGCGGTGTATGCGGTGCCTGCATGCAGAAAAGGTCTTGCTGGTGCTTGGCTGGAGTGTCCAGCAGAGAACGGCCTACATCGTTAGCGGCAACTGGCACATGCTTATCCCAGGTGCTGGTCTGCAGTGATGGCAGAAGCTGTGATGTGCTGATGGATGTTGTGGTGGTGGCAGAGCTGTTAGTCGCTGGGTGCCTTGTGGTATTTTGAGGAAGTCGGGCGCCTTTTCTCTGTAGCACTGCTGGAGGCTCAATGAGGCTGCTGTAATGGGACAGTACATCTGCAGGCTGGAGAGAGCTAGAATCACCTTTACTGGTGAGAGTTAGATAAATGAGGCAGGGATAGGGCCCTGGCAATGCGGCACGGCCTTGAGTGGGGGCAACCTTGTTGTGGCTCCCTGAGGGTCACTCAAGAGATGGCATTGGTGTAGGCACTGCCTCTACTGGATTTCAGCATGTCTTCTGGAGTGGATGATAATAGGCATCAGAGAAGCTACAGAAGAATTGTATAGTTCTGGTATAACACAGTCCAGCTTCCTCTCCGCTTTCCAATAGGATGTACGGACGTGAGCATGCTCATGTCCTCTGAGAGTGTGGAATCTGAGGAGCACTGTGATGTTGGTGGCAGCGACCATGAAAGGGCCATGTGTGATAGGTGAACTTTGTCTGTGGCTATTAGATTTCTGGGAGTCCCAGGCTATGGTGTCTGGCAGTGGTGCTTTGGAAGACATGCTGTGAGTTTGTGGTATGGTGTTCCTATTCATCAGAGCAGTGTGCCAAGCAGCGATTGGAGTGGTCCAAGGATTAACCTCAGAAATGAGCTTGGATCCTGCAACCAATAAAAGTGTTAGTTAGTCCTACTAACACTGGAGCTGCAAGCCTAAAGTGGATTATGCCTAGTCCATTGGACCAGGATTTGGTGGGACGTGATTTGATGCAAGTGGTGCATTCCTGGGGTCATCTACATTAATCATACCTATGACATTTTTCCTTGTGTAACTGTTTTTGCCAATGGATGGGCTTTTCTGTTAATCACATGATTATTTAGCATTTGGTGCATGGTGGATTTGTCTGTGTGTAGAGGAATGAGGAGCTATGCAGCAGAATGTTGTTATTGTGTGATGTTTTTGGAAAATGACATGACACGGGTTATACTAGCAGCATATATATTTTGTTCATGTGAAGTGACATAATCAACTGTTTTAACAGCACATTTGTGGGAGGCTGGGTGGTTTCGCTATTGGGTGGACCATTCTGATTTGTTTCTGTTCATAGTTATGGGTGCTGGGGGTTTTAGCATCATTTCACTGTATTCCGTTCAGGATATTCTATGGCTCCATTTTTGGAAGGAGTTTGGAGTTCCTGCAATAATTGGAATGTTTAGTTTAGGAAAGCGTTCCTATAAAGTTGAAATGTAGATGTGTTGTGTTGCTTTTTGGTGGAACAGAATGGTGTTTAGTTACTTACCTGGTAGTTTGAGTGCATGGTCCTTGTGTGATGGATGTGTGGTGTGTTTAGCAACGGTGTATGTTTTTTGTGAGGCTTGCATGGCTGTTTCAATGCTGTTGTGGATGCTGGCAAGGCGCATGATATGTATGTAAGCTAGAGAGGCATATGATTGATTGTATGTGCTGGTGTGGCTGGAATATGCACGTAGCTGGTCTGATAGCACAGTGAGTAGAGCACGCTTTGACATCTGTGCAGAGCCTGCTGACGCAGGTTCGAATCCTGGCAGGCCCAAACTCAGCCTTTCATCTTTCCGAGGTCGATAAACGAGCACCACAAACCGTGGGTGCTATAATAATAAGCCGCGCTCAGATACTTGAGGGTTCGTAGTGGTATATACTGCTAAATTAGTGTTAATACTAGTGTAAATGCGTTTTACTTGTGCTGTGGAATGTGAGTGGGTAATACATGCTGGTGTAACAGATATGTTATTGACAAGGTTTCACACTTGCTTGTGAGGCTTGGATATTTTCGTTGTTTGCATGCTAGTGGGGGATGGAATTTGCTAAATGCAGCAAGTACATGCATGTGTATGAACTTGATGTGCTAAACAGGCACGTGAAATCCTTGTGCATGCCTCAAAGGTATGATTGTGTACGGTGTAGATGGAGGAAATGTGTTTTGATCACCCTGTGGTGTCATTCATTGTATTCAGTGTCATTATTGGGTGGAACGATTGAGGGCTAGTGGTCTTAGACCCTGCAGGTCTGTCTGCGCCATTCTCAAACTGAAGGGAGAGCAGGAGTATATAGTTGCCTTGCCTGTCTTCATGTTTGATTCTTGTGTTCTTTCAGGAGGGAGAATTTGGTGATGTGTCTTATGTTCCTTTAGGTGTGAGCAGTGTGGTGATGTGCCTTGTGTAAATTCAGGACAGAGACATATGGTGACCTCTGTCTACTGTGTGAGTGCCTGTAAGAATGGTGATCTGCTTCTGGTCTGTATGTGTGCGTGTGAGAGAGAGTGTGTGTGAGTGTTTGTGTGTGGGTCCGCGCGCGCCTACGCTAGGGAATGCTGAAATGTAATTCAGGGGATGAGGTCTGTTGAATGGATGATTCTTGCGTTCATGGCTCAATGTTCTAGGAATGAAAGGTGAGAGATGTGCTTTCAATGGGTGGATGTACAGGTGCTCAGTACATGGTGAAGATGTCCACTTAGTTGTAAACTTCTGAAGATGAATAAAGATGGAACTTAAGGATGTATGTGTGACTAAAGTCTACTATGTGTGGTCAGCATCGTTCATTATAACAAATATTTCAATCAAAACCAATCCTGAAATTTCCCATAAGCAGTGGCTTCCTCTTGGGCAACACCAAATGACAAAGAGCAATCTTGCAATTTGCTGTCAATTTTAAAGAGACCAATTCAAATAACATTTCATGCAAAAAGTACATTTCTCAGCATTACTTCAAAATAGATTAATAGTGTACTGCATTTTCATTTCCAGTGTTATTTCTGCCGGATTAAAGCCTGAATCTGTTTTGGTGCCTACCAGCGTATTTAAACTGTTTGTAAATTGGCCGCCACTGGGCCAATGCCTGATGACCAAGGCTAACATCATCCCCTGCACTTCATTTGACCCATTTTCTTTACAGCCTTGTGAGTTTGATCATAAATGGCTAAATGGAAATATTCCTTAGCCCGCTGTAGGTTGCTTTACACTACCTGTGCGTTGAAAGGAGGAGTAGACTTGACTCAATTTTTTTTTCCTTTTTAAGGTCAGGATTGGTGTAATCAACGTCAGTACCTTACTAACACGTGTTGAGAACGTTATGAGAATTGCAGGTGCAGCTGTGTGGTACCCTCATCATTGTCTCAGGATACTTAAACACAGACAGGCCATGAAGAACAGACAGTGCCTCATTAGCCTAGTAGGTGTTGGAGGCCTATCTACTGGACGCCTCACCTTTGAGAAGGGAAGATAACTGAACATAACTATGGGTACAGATATCAGGCTGTTTGACTTGCAGCCCTTGCACAAGGTGCGACTGAATGCTAAACTGCTCCCAAGAACTGTAGCGTCTGAGTTAGTTTTTATTGCAGCTGGGCTATTGTCTCTAAGCACAGGAGAAGCATTTTAATGGTGCATGTTGAACAATTGATATTTATAAAAAATGAACAAACACTGCAAAGCAGACTACCATGAAACATCCTCTAACAATAACCAACACACCAGCTCGGAAAAGACTTGATAATCTGGGCACGTTACACAAGTTCATTGGAATTGTTTCATGGTGTTTGTGGTTGGAAAACGGATAGCTGTGGCAGTGACTGAGAGGCCCTGATGAGTTGCTGTATAGCTGTTGACATGCCATTGCCCTTTGTGACAGTATTGCTTTTGAGTTCTCCTTTTGTCAATCCCTATTATCAAATGTTTTCAGGCTCTTCCAAAGAAAGCACCACCCCCTAAAGAGCATAGCCATCCCGCCCACCTTGCTATATGCACCAAGCATTGCAAGCAGTACTTGCCAGCATGCCTCATAAATCAGTCCCGTGGATTCTGCCCAAATGATATGATATGTCATTTATAATGCGCCTATACACAAGTGTTTCAAGGCGCGATGAGGCAAGGGAGGGGAAACAGAGGGAATACAGAGACAACGATCCTACTAGGCCAGGTGACATCGAGATCGTGCAAGTGCAGGGGGAAAGGGGAGGGAGCAGTGCAGTACATAGGATAACAGTAAATAAATAAGGACAATAAATAAAAGTGCAACCAGCTGGTGACAAGTGCAAGGGTAAGTGCAGACACCAGCTGTCAGTAGGATGCTGCAGGGATGCAGAAACATTTCCCGAGTGCAAGGGTTGCTAGGGGCGCAGTGCAGGTGTGCAACTGAAGGGGGCGGGGGGACCTGGGCCCAAGATCAGACGGTAGCCAGGTAACCAGTGCAGTTTCAGGTTCAGCCAGGAGATCAGCAGGGGAGAGGAGTAGAGAAAGCAGAAGCAAAGAGGAAGGTCTTGAGGTGCTTCCGGAACCAGAGATGGTTCTCAAGTTTCAGAGAGGTAGGGAGGCTGTTCCAGAGGGAGGCCCCAGCAGAGAAAAGAGATCTACCACCAACTTTCTGCTTGGAAAAGCAACCCTGAGGGAGTTGGCGGCGGATGAGCGAAGAGCTTGAGAAGGAAGATATTTAGGAAGAGAGGGTTGAAGGTAATTAGGTCCCAGGCCCCAGAAGGCCTTGTGGACAATGCAGAGGGTTTGGAACTTAATCCTCGCCACCACTGAGAGCCAGTGCAGAGATTTCAGTCCTGGTGAGATACGATCCCTGGGCTTGAGGCCAAGAACAAGTCTCACAGTCCTGTTCTGGATGAGTTGCAGAGGGCAGAGAGTAGAGGCAGGCAGTTTTAGAAAGAGGTTGTTGCAGTAGTCCAGCATAGAGAGAACCAGAGCTCTGGAGACATTGAGACATTGAGCTTCTGGGGGAGCTTCTGGGGGAAAGAGAGGAAAAGAAGAAAACCTCTTAGGAGGTGCAGCTGGTAGTGGGACTTCCTAGAGATGTCAGATATGAGAAGAGAGAAGGAAAGTGTGGAGTCGAAGATGACCCCAAGGTTTTTAGCATCACAGGTGGGAGCAGGAACAGGGCCAAAAGAAGCCGGCCAGAGAGTGACAGGAAAGGAGAGAGCAGGTGTTCTGATGATGAGAATCTCAGTCTTAATGGCATTAAGGCAGAGATCATTGGCAGCACGCCACTTCTGGATGGCGGACAGACAGTCCGAGATGAGAGAAGGAGAAGAGGTGGCTGAAGGGAACCTGAGAATGAGTTGAGTGTCATCCGCATAGCATTGAAAGTTGGGGCAGAGAGCGGCAATGCAGTGGGCAAGAAGTGCCAGGTGCTAGTTGAACAGCCAGGGAGAGAGGTTACAACCCCGGGGAACACCACAGGTAGAGATAGAGAAGAGGAAGGACCTGAGATGGACCTAGGAAGGTCTATCGGAGAGGAAGCAGGTCAGCCATGCCAAGTGCAGGTGGTGTGAGGCCATGCAGCCTGGCGGAGGAGCAGCAGCACTGGCCTGCTGTTGCCTACAGTCGTCAGTGCCACTGTCACTGATTGGGCATGCATGAGTGCAGTGATCTCTTTCTTTCAACATGGCCTTGGTGCTGTACTCTAGCCCTAGGAGGTGATAGAAACTACATTTTCATCATCATTGGAAGAGGCTGTGTTGGCAGCAGGGTCACTGGAGGGATCAGTGGCTGTGGGGGAAACGTACACCCTGTTAATGTTTTAGTTGCACCAGTGAATGTGAGTTAGGAAACCCGCATCTGGGTGTTTGCATTCCTGTTGTGTTAAAACTAGGCAGTTTTTGCCTCCTTTTAGGAAATTTGAATCTGGGAGTTTTTTTGTAGTGCTCTGTCAACCCCATGTCTTCCATCCATACTGCTCCTACGTTCCCCTGTTGTGTGATGTTTACTTGTTGCCGCCTGTGTTCCTCCTTCTCTGTGAACCCTCCCCCTCTGGTCCTTCATGTGGTGTGCAGCTCTGGGCTGTGCTTCTTTTACCTCCCTCACTGTCCCCTCTTACGTCCTTGCACCCTCTATGGTCCTCTCAATCTCTCCCATCTTCCCAAACTACTACTCGCCTATCCTATCCCTCTCACTAGGTCTGGAAGGAAAAAGTTCAAAAGGAATATCCTGGTCTCCAACGTAGGCCTCCCTGTCACTGATACCCACATCAGCGCTCCCTCCAGACAGACTCTCACCAACATCCTCTTTGTAGTTCCCTGCCCAGAACTATGGACCCCTCATGTGGTCTGTGTTCTCTCTCCTTTCTCCTCCTCACTGATTAATGGTGCCACCCAGTGAGAGGTCCTTATGGCCCCCTTCCAATCCTCCAAGATCATCATTAATGTCTATCTAAATGGTACTGTCATGGTGTAGGGCTCTCAGCCCAATCTCCTCCTTCTTGATAGGTGCCTCTGGCGTCTCATCAATTTCCTCCCTTCTCCTGCCACTCCTCCTTTCACCTCTCTGGCCCCTCTGCTACCTCCTTCCTCCTCCCCTGCCTCTCTGGCACCCAACTCCCCCTCTCTTCTTGTCCATATGTCACCTCCTTCTACTGCATCTGCCCACTCTCTGGCCCTTCTACCATCTCTGTCGGGTATACCTCACTCCTGCACCCCATCCCTGAAGTATTTCATATGTGGCAACCTGTCCCAAGTAGCTATTGTCAACTATCACTCTGCTGTCAAACGTGTGCCACCTCCTCGAAGACCTTGACCTGGATGTCCTCGCCCTCACCAACACATGGTTCACGGCCAGCTCTGTCACAAGTTTTTACACTCTCCTCCTTGAGGGCTACAAGATCCTCTCCGTAGGTGGAGTGGCCCTGATCTTTCCACAGTGGGTCCCTGCTTCTGTCATTCCTATGTAGGCCTATTCCTCCTTTGAATGCCTAGTCTGCAGGCTCTCTATCTCACCTGGCCTATCTCTGTCTGTGGCCACCACCTACAGGCCATCTGGCCAGATCACCTTCTTCCTCTCAGAATGAGCTGACCTCTCCTCTACTCTGCTTGCCTAGTCCTCTCAGCTTCTCCTCCTGCGAGATCTCAACATCCACCTTGATACTACTAATCCCACCTCTGGGCACTTACACAACCTCTGCGGCTCTCTCCCCCTTTCCATTCTGCCCTCTGGACTGAGACACACTGAATGTTCTCATCTGCTCAGACATCTCCCTCTCTAACACTCTCACCACTCTTCTGTCTTGGACTAACCATGTTCTGCTCTCCTCTCACCTGAAACTTCTTGCACCTCAAGCAAAGCCTACCCCAGCATTGCCACCTTCTCGGTCATTCGGCCCATGAAGCGAGTGTCAGTGGACGCCTTTGCCTCTACTTTCTCTGTTACTCCGACTCTTGCGGCTGACTCGCACTCTGACACAGCCATCTCTAACATGCATCTTTCTATCTCCAACCCTTTGGACAACCTTGCCCCTGTCATGAGAATCCACTTGAAGCCTACCTTCAAGCGAAACTCTGTATGACTCAGACCTTGCTGCCCTGAAACGCAAGTGCAGGGTGGTTGAGAGGAAGTGGAGGGAATCGGGCGCATCCTCTGACAAACTGACTTTTGCCTGCTGCAAAGGCAATACAGACTCTCTGTCCTCTCCAAGATGAGGGTCCATATCCAAGCCTGCATCGTTGTAGCCTCTAACAACATGGACACACTCTTTAAAATCTGCAAGGAGCTGGCAAATCCTACTGCAGTCTCCACCTATTCTGTTCCCTCCCAGGCCTCTCATTTCACCACTAAGACTCAGGACATCCAGTCCTTGCTTTCCTCTGCCTCTCCCTCTGCCTCTGTCAAGCCCCTTTGGTCGCCTCTCCCTCTCACCCTTTTTCCTCTTTCTCTCTGACAACACCTGATGATGTTTCCAGACAAGCCGATCTATGTAAGTGTCATCCAAACAGGTGCTCCCCAGCTCCTCTGGAACCCTCAAGGACCATATTGCCACCCTCGCTCCAGCCTTGGCCGACTTCTACAATCACTCTTTCACCACTGGATCTTTCTCCTTTCTCCTCAAGCACCCCCTTGTGCACCCCCTCCTAAAAAAGCCTTCTGCCGATCCTGCTTTTCCAGCAAACTATCGCCTGATTTCTATCACTCCTTTCCTGGGCAGCTTTATAAAGGTAAATACTTTCCCATCCTTGATTATTTCATGGTTTAATGCAAATGTATTTTCTGCAGGTTTTTCTCTCCATTCCTAATTTGTCTAAGACTACAGACACCTTTCTCTGTACCTGATTTTTAAGTGGCCACATGCTGTAGCTTTACATTTCCAATAACGTTTCCTGAAATGTTTACAGTGGCTTCTTTTATTTTCAGTTTGTCCTGTTTTAGACACTGGAGTAGGGAGGCAAGAGAGGAAAAGTAGCTAGGGCAAATAACAATGTACTAACCTAGTCATTTGTTTGCAGACAGAGGTAAATCAAAACACTATCTTGAAGTATGCTTGAGCTCATTGATAACGTTGCCGTCCGTGCTCAAACATTTAACTCTCCTGACATGTCAGGAAGGCAGGAATCACAGAGCTCTCAAGTTTACAGAAGCCATATGTGAGAAAACCATCTAGTCCTGATTTTGCTTGGAAATCTGGTACTTGTAATTTCCTTAAATTCCAAATGGGTACATATAATGGGAAAAATGAATATGTCTGTGCGCCTTTTTACGTTGTGTGGGGTAGGTGTTCACTGTGTGTGTGTGACATAAATCTGCGAATATTCCCCTAATCAGTCAAGGTAGAGAAACAAATGTGTATTAGATGAAACATTTACATGTGAAACTCTGATCAACACAGGTTGCTACCATCTAAACAGAGGGTGCTAACCATAACTAATTAAGGGAACAAATAATATGCAAAAAAGATACGCACACTGCTACTAACCCACTCCCGCCCAACAGGGGTTTCTGAATGTATAACTATGTATTCTAATGTTGCCTATGCATAATGCTAGGCCTTAAAAAAGCCCATCAACAAGGTGAAACATTAGCATGTACCTCCATCAGGTTAATATTGGCTCAGAAATAAACTTGCACAAATTAGTATCATATCGAAAATCAATGAACATTTTGTTTCATATAAACAATTATGACCAATAGTTTCTTTTCTGTGGCGCAGAACCTGACTAATACACATACATTCGAAATGGGAAACAAAAATCAAAGTCCCAGTATCAAAAGGAAAAACACAGTACTGGTTGGCCTTCTCTCACATGGCCACTTGCAACTGGAAAGCTCTGAAATCACACGTTTAAAATGTAGCACAATAATGAGATAAGGGATTAAGGGTAAGATTCTCCTAACACTTAAGTTTTGACAATTCGGTGGTGCTTTAAGTTCTGCCAATAAGTTGTAAGTATTGACATGAGGGGTGAAGGTAAGAGAGAGATGGGACATGAGGACGGAAGGACATGTTGTGGGTATTTGTATTTTTCCAGACATTGACCACCGATGGTGATGCTATACACTACAACCACTGTCACTACTACCTGTCCCTCCCTATCTAAAACACCTTTAGCCTGGGATCTCTTTGAGATAAATGTTGAGCTTCTAAGCAGAAGCACATGTTGTTCCTAAGCTTTCTTTTGTAAGGTAACGGCATATTTCCATCTATAAAGCCGCTCCTAATGTAACACAAATTCTACCAAGCTAATCAATATATGTCCATGCCTCTATCCCTTGCACTGAATTCCTGTTAATATCAATCATTTATTTATTGTTTTATTTATTCATTTATAAAGCGCCGAAAGCCCGCAGGCATCGGGGTGCATGAACATATACACAAAATACAGACATTAAGGTACGAGACAAAGAGGGCCTAACCTATCCTCACAGTGTGGAGAAACCAGCTCTTTCTTGAAGAGGTATGTTTTTCTGCTTTTCCTAAAGGCAATGTGGATTCCAGTCTGATACAAAGTGGAAGGTTGTTCCATTTTTTAGCTGCTAGCACGGGGAAATACTCATCCCAGGTCAGTAGATCGTTTGTGGGATGGAACTGAGATCATACCCAATGCTTCCGATCTTAGAGAGCGCTTGGGTAGGTGTTGGATGATTTTTTCCTTTAGTTCATTTGCAGGCTTCTATGTACCAGTGTCAATGATTTCAATTGAATACTATCCTCCACTTTCAATCAATGAAAGGCTCTTCTATCTGCAGTCATGTGTTCACTCCTTTTCTTTCTTTTTATTGTTCTGACTGCGTTATTTTCCATAACCTGGCATTTGGCTATAAAACTCTTGTTGGCTCCAAGCAGTAGCGCATTACCATAATCAAGGAGGGAAAATATTGTGGCCCTTGCGATGGTAGGGCAGTTCTCTTCACTCAGGAATGTCTATATTGCTCTGAGGAGGCGAAGGTGGTATAGGCAGCTCTTGTGAAGATATTGGACCTGTTTGTCTGTACCCAGTGTGGTATCCAGGAAAAGCCCAAGGGTTTTCCCTTTCCCAGACACCTGTATACAACCGTCTTTGATGTTAAAAGCCTTGTATTATGGTCCCAACTTGGCTCTGGCCTGGTGAGAAACAAAAATCATCATCTCTGTTTTACTGCCGTTAAGGCACATCGAGTTTTTTTCCATCCAAGTCTCTATGATGTTATATAATGTTGCTATTTTGATGCTATGCTCTGTGTAATTACCATATGGTTCCACCACGAGTTGGGTATCATCGGCGTAGTTAGTAAAGTACGCTCCGAAATCTTTGAGCACCATGCAGAGAAATCTCATATAGATGTTGACCAGGAGAGGTGACAAACTCGCTCCTTGCGGGACACCAGACAATATGGGTTCCTTTTTAGAAAATGTCTCCCCCCAGTGAATTTTGGCTGCTCTATCTGCTAGAAAAGATGTCAACCATGCAGTGGCCTCTTTGGAGCAATATGCCACTTTCTCCATTGCCTTTTGGAGTAGCTGGTGGTCCAAGAGTCGAACACTGCACTCAAATCCAGAAGTACGAGTAGTCCCGCCTTGCCCTCATCTAGCAGGCTGAGCATGTGAGTTTGCAGGTCTAGCATTGCTGTCTCCATGTTATGAAACTCTTCAGAAACCAAACTGTTGATCATGCAGTATGTTATTTATCTCAAGATGCTTTTGCAGTTGTGCTGTGGCAACCTTATCCTGCACCTTGAATATAAAGTTGCGTTTGTTATCAGTCTAATATTCCCTGGTTCTGTTTGGTCTAACACTGTTTTTGGGGATTGTTTCATCTCTGAAAGAGGCATTTACTATCTTGGTTAGCACTGGTGCAAATATCTCCTTGTTGTCTAGGATGATTTTCGGGCGGATGATGTTTTCAGCACATGATGTGGGTTCATGGCTGACAGAAATTTGACGATCTCCTCTGTCGTTATGGGGAGAAATCTGAAGCTGTCAAGCTGCAACTGAGGTTTGTAGGGTATTTTTACCCATGCTGATGCACCCCACTGCACCCCAATGGGGAAACAAACAGCCAAAAATGGATGCTCTAACCCCTGTGCGTGCAAAAATCTGTAAAACTGTGCATGGCTCATAAATCACAAAAGGCTGCACAACCCTGCCACATACAGTCAAAGTTGGTGTAAAGACAGAACTTGCTGTAGAAGAATGCCAGTCGGTGCTGTACATGTAACATGAAGCAAGGCCACAGAAGTGGGCTAAACACTGAAAATACACTTTAAAATGCAGCTTCCCCAACCAATTGCAACCTTCAAAGAGCTGTTTTGGCACTAAATTCAGTCATTATTCAAGTGAACAATTGAAATTAAAAGTGTACTGAAATCACAGATCCTCCAGGTGGCTCAGAGCAACCGGGCCACACTGACTGACAGCAGCTAAGAAATGCATTTTATGAAAAACCAGTCCAGCAACAGTTTGTTTTCAGTTACACAGGAAAAATGTGGATAAAAGTGGCAACATATAACCATTTCAGCTGTGCAGAGAAAACTCCAAGCATAGGCTGAATACTTATTTCCAGGCTGCAAACTAATTCCAGCACTCAAGGACAGAAATGGTGCTGAATAGATGTGTATGCTGCAAAGGAAACTCTGATGTAAAAGACTCAGTTTAAACGTGCTTTTTCCATGAAGAAATTGCCAAATTTGCCTATCTAAAAGAATGCATGTGAAGGGTTTAATTCTTTTAATTGTCAAAATCTCCTATAAACTGTGTTAATTTATATATTTCAAAATAAACCTTAAAGTGAATTGTAAAGTAACCCAGTTTGGAGTTAACTGGTTAATTCTGACCTGACAGTACCCAGCCTGGGAAAGATGACACTTCAGGTTGACACTCCCTTGCTACAGGAAGGCTTGATTAATGCTGGAGGTTCTCGCATATTGACAATGAGCTCATCAGACTTTCGTCTCTGGCACAGCCAAGGACAATGACAAGCTGCCTACTGATCTCTACAGGGGAGTTTCTCTCTCAAGGAAGAGGACACCCATCCCTGATCAAAGGAATGTGACAGCTGTTGCCTGTTGAAAGGAAAGTTACCAAGAAAAAAAAACTGCCCAGAATTTTTGGGTGTTTAAATGCCTATTTGTGATTAAGTTTTGGAACTCTTTAACTTTGCAACATAAAAGAGGACAAATCTAAAAATTGGCAGTGGTAAATCTAATTTTAGGCCCTTGCTTTGAAGACGTTAATGAACCCTGTACTACATAAGGGACCAAAGTTACAGGAAAACCCTAATTGTAGCAAAACTATTAATGCTGCAAGTCTACTATTGTATACCCATGCTCTAGTCATAATTACCCAGATATGCACTGAATTAGAAATTATTAGGCCAAACTGTTATGATTAAAATTGATACAATTCCACAGAATGACAAAGACAGCTCTCACAGAGATGGGAATTGAATGTAAAAATAACTCATCAAATATGTAATGCATGTGTCCGATTTTATTAAGGGACATCATTTTAGAAATGTGTAACTGTGCAAAAGTTAAGTTTTGCTCAAAACCAATGTGGGAGTTCCAAAATCACATCATAAGGATGACAGCTCTTTTCTGACTTCCAACTAGAACAAGGCAAGTGCCTTTGACCACTCACAGCCGGGGGGGTGTGGTTTGAAATTCTGCCCCTACCATAAACTTTGTGATGTCACTTGGTAGGATAAATATAGGAACTTCACCACACATAGGTACACACTGCTTCCTGACCACATCCTGATTTCCATGCAGCTCTTTGTTCCTGACTGCTTCATCTTGTTCCTGACTTCTTCATTTTATCCTGATCCAGATTACTTTGCAATACCAAGGCTCAGCATTTGCTGAATTCTTTTCAGCTAGGCCCAGATCCAAACATCCCAAACTTCAGGGAAAATAATTCTGATCCAGTCTGGCTCACTACCATTAAGGCTTGCCTGCTGAAACTCACAATCCCTCTAATCTACCGTGTCCAGTGACCAGAAGGGCCAATTCAATCCAAATCCAGTCTGAGGTGCAGTCCAAATTGACCAGAACCGCACAGCTGATCCAATTCCGCCAGAGGTGCCCTGCTGCCGGTAGACTCGATCCGATGAGCAGAACCCTGATGGTCCAATCTTAATTACAATGGACTGTATCAACAAGAATAATAGTAACCCATAGTATATTGCCTTGTCCTATACCAATCTCAACCCATCCTCTCTTTAACTTAAGAACTTGTAGTGTCACACCAGTCTGAAACCTTGCTTTGATTTCTTGTAATAGTAATAATTTCTTGAAAATCCTTTTGTCTTTTGAAAATTCCAAACCCTTAATATCATCCCACGGGTAACCCGACTGAGTGCTCTGAGGAGGACACAGAGGTGCTTGGGTTGGTTTCCGCGGACCACTCTGGGGCTTATTGTGTTTCAAACTGGTAACCAGCCTGAATACCCTAGTTTACAGCATAATTGTCATTGTAAGCACTGATTTCTGTTTTCTTATTAAAACTTCCATAAGTTCTTCAATTGTATAGATAGAAACTTAATTTCAACTCTCAGTTAAACCTAAGACCTGTAGCTACATCCACAACTAAAAACCGCATGTATTTGACCCATTTTTATTAAAAATCGCATAGTGAAACTTGGCTACAAATTCACATTTTGCAAAGGTTGTACACTTGTCTTTTCCCATCCAAAGTGTTTCTTAAACTCCATTCAGATTTCAATGTGTACTGTTGTTTATATTGCAGCTCATGTTTGTTAGAACCTGTTTAGTATTGCTCCCATGGGAAATTATATCAATTTAAACATTTTTGCACACTTTTCATTGTTTCACAAAGCCATTTTCACCTGTCATTTTAAAAAGTGTCAATTTCCAAAAGTGATTTTCTCTCTTGTTTGGGAAGGGAAGACTGCATTCACACACTGTATTCTGTTCTTCATTCCTAAGTACCTGCTGCTTACTTATATCTTTGTAGAACTGCTCAATTGTGAATTAAGAACTTTGCAGGGGTAATCTTAACTTAAACGCTATCTGTTCAGATACCAAAACTGTCTTTTCCCTGTTTTATCTTCTGTGCTGCTTAAAAGTGAATCTAATTGCCTTACTTATTTCTGAACTATTTTGTCACCAGATTGGTGATTGCTGCTCCATATAGATATATAAAAATGTATGCATGATTTGAATTTTAAATAAATAAATACATATTTCCCTTTACAAACCAGCCTGATTCCTGGTCCACTGTGACCTGGGGGGTGGTATTTTGAGATGGGTGGGATATGAGTGGTATATCACTCAGAATATTGAACATATAGACATAATAAATAAGTATTTAATTTGTGCATTACATGCTAGGCGAGACCAGGGTGTGTGCCTGATTGAAATCCTTAACAGGTTGTTCCCTAGTAGATGGGGTTGGCTGTGTATTAGAAGTATTTTGTGATGCAATCATTGTCTCCCTGGATTTCTGAATGTTCTTGGTGAAGGCATCTTGTACTTTTTCACAGACCTGCTAGGATGGGGAGAAAGGGGGGGGGGACAGAGCTTTGGGTTTGTCAATGGATTTTAAGATTTCAAATTGCTTGCTGGTGGAATTAGCCACTGATCTAATCTGATCATTTTAGAAGTTCTCTCTTATAAAGTTTCTCTGTGCTTTTCCACAATCATTGGGAAAGCCAATAGATGTTGCTCTTATTTGGGCTAGATAGGCATTTGCCAAGCACCGTCACAATATACTGAGGTGCTAACACCATTTGCCGGATGTTGCCATCTTGTGGCCTGATAATACTATTATGTCAGTGTCTGGAAAATGCCTTTTCCATGCCTACATAAAAGCCAAGTCATCTATTAGTCATCAGGTTCAACTGATCAATATATTTGTCTCCCACAGTCCCATTATTTTCTCTTTGTGGAGATAACTAATGACAACACTTAAAGGGGTCCAGAATGACCTTGCCACAGCCTTTCTCAAAATATCCAGATGATCTCTTACCTGTCGGGTCAATTAATCGAGAGACACTAGATTCAGGGCAATTTAACAACCCACCACAAATAAGATGCGCACAATGATTAACTTTTCTTTTTCGTTTTTTTTTTTTTTTTTTTTTTACAAACCTGGGAATCCCTAATCTAGTGGTGTTAATGTGCAACAATGTCACTCCCATACTTTTGGGCAAGAAACAGGTTGGTTTAACAATGGATTATATTACAATTATTTCAGGCCATTACATTTTGAGATAGTTAACTCCCCACTTATTACAAGGAGCTCGCCAGAGTCACAAATCAATTAATGCTTAATACAAACCAACTAAATAGTCTCTAACTAGAAAACATCACAATGCAGTTTGGTTATTTTAATCACACATCCACCCAATTCAAGGAGAAAGGTGTGGTCGTAATTCCTTAACCTGATGAAATCAATCATGTACTCACCACGTTTTCATACAAAGTTTCAAATTTCAGTATCTATGCAATCAAAAGTGCAATCAGTAACTTTTACAGGTCAGAATTCATCATTATTTACTCTATTCGAATGAGAACTCAGTTTCTCCTAGAACATATAAACCACATGAATAATGATAAAACACATCATATATCACACAATCTGACCTTTATGCTAACTGATTTGGTTAAATAAAATTCTAATGCATGGCATACTACGGGTTCTTTATACGCCATTAAAAAACAGCAGAGCTGATTGATAGTGTGGACATTTAATTCCCCTTAAAATCAGAATTATTGTTCTTTCCAAATGCCTTTATAAAGTGGCATTTACAAGGCCTGAGATCTTTAATTTCCAATTACATTTTAAGGGACCCTGAGCCCTAAGGGTATCACAGAGTGCATTCGAAGAAGAACCTCAACAATGCTTACCCCAGGCGTTTCAATTTTGTTTTAAATCACAATGGCAAATACACATTCTGCTATATTTTGGTTCCCAAAGAGATACATTTAATCAGGTTTCCTCATATGTACCTTTAAATATTAAAGGAATATGGGATTCATTTTCAATTGTGTCGAAGATCAGTACATTTCCTATGAGATTCTCTATTCTCTTTGGTTCTGCTTCTCTCAAATTCAGGCATGCAGGCAGGGATCACCAGCAGGTACCAGGTCATTTTTGCCCTCTTTTAGCACCTGGCCCAGGATATGGCTCCCATGTTCCGCTCAGTCTGGGGTCTCTGTCTTGCTCTGTGATTCTTTCTGCAACAGTCCCCTAGATAGGCTTTGGATTCAATCAAATCTGCTCTCTCTCACACAATGCTGTCTGCAATCAATCCAGTTGACTCTGTTTATTGCTGTTTCTCTTGAAATACTCTGTGCTGGTTTTTATATAGACTGTGGACTAAAGGTGCACATCTCAGCTCTCATTAGAGGATCAACAACATTGGTAGGTTACTCTACTGATGTTACTCCTAGAAAACATTCTCTGTCTTCCATAGGACAGGGGTCCGTCATGGTCTGTCCAAAGGGTTTGCCAAAGTCTTAGGTTCCACCTTACCCATGTCATGATATTATTTGATCTTATACTGAAATTAAATAATTCTCGTGTCTATAAATCTACTTTCTAAAGGCCTCACAGATTAATACATTATCTCATGGCATGTCTCTTTCTAGTGAAATAGATGTGGTTATTATGTACCCTAACAACAAAGCATTATAACATTGTATCCTTTTATGGTATCAATTCTGGTCACATTTTGATTTGTTTTATATTTTTAGATTCAACTCATTCCACTGAGCCAATATTTTCATTCAATGCCCTTCAGTTCTTGAGTTATTATCATATTTGTGAACTGCATTTTTAATACTGACAGCAGTCATTGTGATTAAAAGTTTTTGTCCGTTCCCCCATTTCCCATGTAAAATACTTAAGTTCTCTTTCCCTGAAGTGACAGTTGAGGTGTATGCATTCTGATTGTATCTGGAGTCCTGATAATTGCTCTTTTGAAGCATGGCTTCTTCACTATCCTTCACAGTAAATAGAAGTTAAGTTGACAAGTCCCACCTTTCTTCTATTCTGCAGCAGGTTCTCTCATGGTGTCCCTCATCTGTATAAACAGAATATATCACCCTGTAAAGTCACCAGATTTGAACAGACCCTAGCTTCAAAGGCAATTGAGATATTGGTGAATTTACTAGTCAGCCTAATGGGCAGACCTGACTCTGGAATAGTCAGGAGGACCACTGGAAGGAGTGATTTTAGCTGTATTTTTTAAGTTAATTGTAAATAAAAAAAATGCATTGGTGCTCTTTGCCTGCGCGTGTTCACAAAACAGAAGTTCCCAAGGCCTGTGTTTGCACTAACAAAACATAATCACCCCATTTCCACCTCTTTCCACCTGGTCATTCACGGCAATGAAAGGTTGCATCCCATCTATTTAGACTTAGATTTACAACACTCACTACCAACACTAGTTCAAGTTACTTGATACCAGGGCTCACACTACCTTTCACAGACGCACCTCAACCGTATAGACTCTGATCTAGAATGCTCATTACCACCACCAATGCACACCACCCACACCCAGGAACCCCCATATCCATACCACATATTAACCATCTCCACCAAGGTCCCCCTTCAGGACACTGCAAACCCCACAAACCACCAGCACTGTGATGAACTCTCAACAAACAAACTCCCTTTATTGCGCACTTATCAATGTTAGATCTCTGGGTTCTCACGCTGTCAAAATCCAGGAGCTGATCCTTGAACAACATCTAGACATCCTAGCCACTACAGAATCCTGGCTCCATGATCCCTCCGGCCCCTTGCTCTCCGTTGCCATTCCACCAAACTATGCAGTCTATAGATTTGACAGACTAGACAGGGTTGCCCTTATAACTAAATCCACCCTAGAAATCAGAACCTGCCCTCTACCTCCAACAACTGGGAATGAAATGTCACTCCTGAAATTGACCACTGACCCTCAGACCACATTAAACCTGCCCCTAATTTACAGACAGCCTAATGGTCCCAGTGTTCCTGAGGCTGACATCCTGCTCCTTATCACGCTATATATAAAACCAGTTACAAAATGCACCATCCTGGGAGACCTCAACGTAGGCTACAACAATGTCACTGACCCCAAAGCAGCTGCACTTGCGACAGCTTCCAGTGTTATGAGCTCCACCCAGCTTATCACTGCCCCCACTCATTCCAAAGGACACTCATTGGACTGGATGCTCTAGGCTTACGCTAATATCAACATATCCTCCATTGATCTAGTACCTTGGTCCAACCACTTCCTCATCCTCTTCAATATTTCCTTGACAAAGCTTCAGAAAATCGCGGAACTGCCACTGAACCCTATAAAAATCTGTAACACACACAATCTTAAGCACAAGGACCTTAAACCTTCACTGCTTGCCTCGCTCACCACCAATGTCCCCTCTCAACCACTCATTGCACATGACATTGCAACTCAATACCATGCCCGCCTGCTCCAAGCCCTTGACCTTCACCCGCCAAAAATCCCAAAACGCATTAAAGCAAACAACACCTGGTTCTCGGAAGAACTCAGCCACCTGGGCAAGGAAAAAAGATCACTAGAACATTTCTGCAAAAAACATCCTTCCCCAGAGAACTGCCTGGCCATTGCCCCAATATTTTGCTCCTATAAGAAAATAGTCTTTGCCTGAAAATCTAATAGTTATAATGTTACAATTGCAAACAATGGCTCCAACAGCAGACAATTATTTCTGATTCTCAGGAAGCTGGAAACTCCTATCCACTCTGTTGCTAATACAGACACTGACAAAGACTGGTGGACCACAATGAAAGACGCCCTCACCCCCAAAATGTAATCATTAGTCACCAAGATCAGTGCAAAAAAGGGCAGTACCGCCAGCAAATTGCCCATGCTTATTTAGGATGTTCCGCTCAGCAGAGTCCCTATTTCTATCTCCCCCTTTTCACCTTCAACCAAGTCACAGAAGAGCAGGCAGCTGCTACCATTAGGGCACTGAAACCCTCTAATTGCAAAAGCGACTCCTGCCCAGCACATATAGCAAAACTGTGCCCTTCTACGCTTTCTTATATCTTCTCAACCTGTATGGCACTTTCCAACAATAAATCTCTGTGGGTCACTCCCCTACTGAAAAAGCCGTCCTGAGACCCCTCAGTCCCCACCAACTACTGCCCCATTAGCACAGTCCCATTTCTACTTAAAACCCTGGATCGCCTGGTCTATGACCAAGTCCAACAGTTCCTAGAACAAAACCATCTGCTCGGGAAAACGTAATCTGGCTATACAAACTATTTTTGACTGACATAGTAAAAACGAGTAAATAAAGGAAAAAAGGAAAAAGACAATCTGTTACCAAGAAGAATATGGAACGTATATCCCAAAATATGGCTGCCACCGTCAAGGGTGGAAAAACTGAAGAGGGACTAATGGAAAAATGAGGGCTGATAACAATTCAGGGACCCTCAGGAGAGGACGAACACGACGCGTGAATCAGGAACAATATAATTTGCAGGTGAGCCCTGGGATTTAGGTGGGAAGCCGACCACCGACCGCAGACACTTTTAAAAATCGTACTGCACGGGTGACAAGGGTTGGTTTCAGGGCAGGAAAGAAATGCACGCGGTGCGTGACATTTGGGGAACTTTATGATTACCATAGTGGCAACAATTAGCTGCCACTAGGGCATTGAGAAATGTCTCCAAAATAAAGGGTCTTGTTTTGCGGAATAAGGAAGAAGTAAATGGATAAACAGGGTAAATACACATGCACTGTCTTAAATGCACCATACCAAAGGGACAGGATATTGGAGAATGCAAATCAGTTTGCCATGGAATATAAAGATAATCAGCCCATCTTATAAAAAAGCGTACAAATTAAGTGCTTAACCCGTTTCTATGTGTGAACTAACTAAAACCGAAATACTACTTATGCAATCACTGAAACATGCATGTTTTTCTTTGTGTAGTTGGGATTGAACCCATGATTTCAGAACTATACCCATTAGAGTGTGAATCGCAAACTTGTAAAGGGTAAGACATCTCAAGAAATTTCACTATGGGCACTAAGCAAGAGAGTTTCAATCCTTTGCTATTCACGAATGGCGACATATATTTAATTTATGTACAAAACATATAGGTTTGTGATTAATTGACAAGAGAAAACCCACTCCCCCCACCCCTCCTCTCTGCACATGACCACTATAAATATGTTCACACTAAGGATCACTGCAGATGCACGAGGTGTGATGTTTTGAAAAAGGCGGAGTGTAAACGCCGAAACACGTGTCATCCAAAAAAGGCTGAAACTTCCAAACAAAATAAAAACGGATAAAACCAACAATCTTGAATGAGAATCGTTCTTTCACCAACGTTGGCGCAAAGTAGTGCAGGCGCAAGTGTCCTTTCTTCCAATAAAAAAAATAGATTGCCACTTTTTTAAAAAAATCCCTAGGTAAAATTTTGAGCAAATGAAGCTCAAAATTTACAAAAGGGAGCACATGGGGGCATCCATTTTGTGAAATCGATGCCCGCCTGTGCTTGCTTTTGTGGCACTAATGAAGGAAAAGCCAGCCAGCTGTAATAAACAAAAGCTACCACTGGGTGGCTTTTTCTTCATTGGTAACGGGACTCGGAGGACGCAGACCCAGGTCCTACCTCAATGCATTGGGTGTAGTTTGCCTTGCATCTGAAACGTGGGACATTTTTATGAACACTTTTTTCACTCTGTATGAATCTGTAACTGTGAAAAACACCGTTGCCGTTGTTTTCTGATAACACACACATTTTTTATTCTTAAAATAGGTCATTTAAAATATGCAGAAAATGACTCTTTACATATTTTAGCCAACCTGCCCCCTTTTGTTCTTTAGCACATAAACTGTATAAAATGACAGCTTTTGTCACTTTATCCAGTTACTATCTGGAATGTGTGGTGAAACTGTGCTTGGCTATCTGACATGTGCACTGGCGGCCGGATGTATCAAATTAAAAACATGGTTTATTGTTCTGAATGAGTAATACTATTAAGATCATTTGTTCCTCACTAAGAAATTCATCAATTATAAAGGGTCACACTTTTAAACTCCAGCTCATGCCTACGTTTTTATCTGTTAAGAAGGGGAACCACTCAGTCTCTTTTCATGCTCCGTAACTCTGAAATCAGGGAGGCTGATCACCATGTTAAATTCAGGAAAACTTTGAAAACAGTGTTTTACATTTCTAGTATGAACACAATGGTATTGGAAATCAGAATTTCCCAGTGGCAAGGTGCCCTCCAGGGCATCAGCTGCATTTTACAATTAGCCAAGTGTTGTCCCTGTACAAAAAGAACATGTAATATCTCACTACACCTGTGCACATTTTCCATAATATAGTCCTACATCTAGTGTAATCCACCAAATGTATATCGTCTTTGTTTTTCGTGAGTTAAGTGTGCATTCATATTAAAACCATCTATAGATTAACAGCCCTCGAACATCCATTTTGGCTTTGTGGTCTGCCTTCTTGAGACAGATTTTTGGGCAATGGCCCTGGGCACAATGCTTCGGGGACATTCGTGATCAAGAGTACACAGAGAGCAACTGTCATCTGGGGAGAACAGGATTCTAGAAGATAAGCCTGTGCTTCTGAAATGTCAGCACCATTTTTCACAACTTTACATGAATACAATCTGCAAATCTGAGGGGAATGAAGCAATATTTCACCAACCTTTTGGATAATCCCATGAGCATTACCGGAAGAGGAGAATGTTTTTTTTTTTATGAACCCACTTAACTGGGACCTGTGGGTTTGTGGTTACATGGAATTGTAGGGGAGCAAAGGAAATTGTGAATATACTTCTCACTCATGGAGAGGTGACGGTTTGGACGGGCAGTCAATTGCAGGATTGCTTTTATGCGATTGAATTAAGGCCTCTTGTGGATGCCAATAGTTGGCCTGACATGTCATTTATTTCTTCTGGGGTTATGATCAAAGGGGTTTATAGACCATAGAAAGCCATCTATTAAGTGTATCCAATGGTTACCATTGCTTCCCTTAGTTTGCTGTATTACTTCCCCTCCAATTTAGGCAACTTTGAGCTTTTCATTGTTTTTTTGGTTGATTGTTCATACTGTAGCCCTGTATAATGTCCATTCCTCCGGGTCACAGATCTAGTGGCATCCCTTTCGTTGAAGTCATTGAGAATGAAAGACATACCATGTAAATCTGCTACCACAGGTACTTAGCTCTAAAACCATGACAGATGTTTGTCTTGGTGATAACATCTGAGGTGAGCATTTCCATTAGTCTCCGCCTGCATGCAATGTTATGAAGTTATTCATGCCATGAGAGGGTGGTGGGGTGAGGGAAAGAGGGGGTGAGTGTGGGGGTTGTGACTAGGTTGTGTGAAGAGGGTCATGGCTTAAACCAAATGGGGTTTAAATGACAATGTTGCTCTCTGTAATTAAATAGCTCTATTGTTTTATTCTGAGTAAACCTGCACTAATAGACAGTTCACTGAACAGACAAGCTATGTTTAGTTGTGTTGAAGGAAAAATGTATCCCACAAATAAATGACTTGAACTTGTATGTGGAAGTCTAAAAAGTCTCAATACCCCACAGGCTTGCCTGGAACAATACTCTTTCCTAGATCGGTAAAATGAAGGTTCATTTGATGTAGGCAGCATCATTGAAATGGCAGCATTTTAGTATGTAGCAGTGTGTGATCAATTATTAAATGACTCGGATAATAATACAAATGTAACACACCCACAGATACAGATACAACATGCTCTCTATATGGTCTGGCAGGCCAGGCGTGATCTTTATTATGAGTTCTGCGGAAACAGTGAAACAGGCAGTATTATGGAGTACTGTCTGTTTTACCGCTCCCTGTAATTATGGGTTTTGCAAGCCATATCTGTAAAATACTGCCAGGTTGTAAGTGACGGTGTCACCACCACTTTCAATGCTGGCTGTAGTACCATGTGCCGTAATGGTTGTATACAAATTGTTCGTTTTACAACTGTTCGAATTACAATTGACCTTTTCACAATTGACCGAATTGTGAGGGTCAATTGTAACATATATGTGGGGGGAAACACAACCCCCCACCCAACGCCAAACCCCCCAAAATCCCTTTATCCCTATATATATATATATATATATATATATATATATATATATATATATATATATATATATATATATATATATATATATATATATGGTCAATTGTGAAAAGGTCAATTGTGACACTATAAATTCGGTCAATTGTTCATTCGAACAATTGTAAACGAACAATTTGGGTAATACCGCCGTAATACCACAAGTCCACATTGTGCACAATTTAGTAATTTAGTTTGGCGGTATTTACAAAGGTAATACTGTCAAGCTTGTTATGAGGCACACCGCCCAACTAGTCATGAGGCCCCTTATATTCTGCATTCATTTCAGCCCAAAGCCTGAGGGAACATTGAAAATGTGTGTTATTCATGCACATAAGATTTGTTCACAACTGCCCATGCCTTTGTGAATTTCGGTTGTCACTGTTTCAAAAGCAGGATAAAATAGCAATACAATGATAACAATTATAATAATAATAATGTAAAAAATACGTAATTTATATAGCACTGTTATACTAAACTCTTTACATAGAACACTCGCATGTACCACTATTATCACCCAATCGAAACTATTGCTTTGACAATGGATTGCCTAGTTTAGCATCAATCAAGGGCATTTTGATTATTTTTCTTTCCAATCCATGGTCTGAAGTAAAGCAGGACATCACTCCCTGTCCAGTTGTTACAATCAACACCTGCCTGACGTAACTTCCCTTCAGCATGACATAGGGCAAGGTTGTGTAGGACACTAATATCCTGCAACGCCACTGAGCCTACATTCTCGTGCAATGCACGAAGAGATGGTTAATGTTAGGCGCAGCTTCATTGGCCTCATTGTGTAGCTGCTATCATTAGATGCGCAGATCTTAAAGCTTTGATTTTGTATGACAAGCAGTTTCGATTTACAAATTGGAATCTTTAATCACTTTTTTTTTTAGTCTGGCTATAATTATAAATAACTCTTTCTTCTCCAGTTGTAATATTTAGGACTTAATAAAACTGTTTTAAGAATTTGCCAAGATGCATAAAAACAGAAAGAATACTATTTTTGTATGGGTCTGGGCAATTTCATTCAAATGTTTTTCATCAATGCTTGTAAAATAACATTTAAGCTCCTGCCCAGCTTGCTCTCAATTTTAAATGGAACGAGAAATCTATTTGTATTTTAAAAAGCCAGACATTTCGGTTTTCGACAATGCGTTTCCATATTTAGGCCAGCCTCTCTATTGCGAATGACTTTCAAACCCTGACAGAGGACGGAGTATCAGAGCAGGCCATGCAATAGTATCTGCTGGTCCATGTCAACAGCAAATGTGCAAAACACTCTTTTTATTTCCCTTTCCATCATCAAATTTGCCTACATCCTGACAGCTTCACAACTCACCTGCCCCTGACTGCCAAATCACCCTGCATCACTATGGACAGCCCTCTGTCCTTTTAAGAACAAATAAAAAAAGACCCAAACTACCAGGTGACAGCTAACTCTCCTCCCTAAAATAAACCCCTTTATTTCACCAAAAGACTTCAGAACCACAGTCCAGACCAAGGTAATCTCACACATTAATGGGGGAAATGCCCTCCTCATCTGCGATACAGTGACACACCTAGGCCCACTTAGGACCACCTAACACATTGTAATATGACTCACATCCGGAAACAAGAAATATGACTATATTTTTCGCTCTTTAAAGGAGCTACATTGGCTTCCCATCCCAGTCAGAATTCTTTTTCATACTGCCTGCGTCCCTCAGAAAGCAACCATCGCCCGCACCCCTGACTGCCTAGATACAAAACCCTGTAGCTTAGGTGGGTTGCATTCTCCCGGGAGCGAGGCCATCTATTGGCTTGAGATGAAACTGGCACAGAAGGAAAAAAACAGAAACAGGCCTTCTCTTGACATGCCCCTGCCTTCTGGAACACCATCCCCAGTCCATTCCACACCATGAGAGTTGTCTTGCAGTTCAGGAAGGGACACACAACCTTACTCTTCAGTCCATCCCTAGGATCAACCTAGGCTCCTTGCACGCCCGAATCTTATGACTCCCCCATGGCCAGAACATCCGCCAAAACATTTTGTAACCTTACCGTCTTATCTCATGTTACGCTCAACAATACGCACAGTGCCCTAATGCTTCCAATCTAGGTTTGCACTAAATATAACACAAATACAAAATACAAATGCGTGCTAATCCTTCTTACCTTCCGTAGATCCCAATCACTGGTAATCCTGCCAATCTGAGACTTATCTGCTGTTGTCCCTTATTCGTGACACTGCATCTTTATCCTTACAAACGCATACTTGTCCATCCTGCCTCCAGTGATATACATATCTAGCAAACTACCTCTCTTCCTATGTGGCCACTGCTACAACTTCTCCCACTACTGTTGTGATATTGGTACTTGCACTACATCCACTTCCACTGCTACTGCTACTCACATGCAATGATACATGAAAACAGCTACTTCTGCGACTATTTCTAGCTTCAGTGCTACTGGCATTACTTCCAATCCTACAAGTGTATACTAACTAAACTGATCCCATTACTTGTATTACTAGTGCTACCTTTAGTGCTGCCTCATATTTAACTATTACTTGAGTATTGGATGTAATATTGCCATACTGCAGTTGTTACCACTGTTACTGCTTGTATTAGTGCTAGTTCTGAATGCAAGTCCACCTTCTATAGGTACGATCACTACCTGTGTTACTGTTGCTACTATAACTACAACTATTACTACGGCTTCCCCTATTACTGTTGCTACAACGATTCTTCTAGTGGCACTACTAATACCACTTAGATTAGTAGTAGTACCATAACAACTGCCAATAATACTATTAGAATTACCAACAAAACTAGCTGGTAAGATAGCTCAGTGGGTTGAGCACTCGCTGCTGCGAGCTGAGGCGTGATCTGCAGGTTGCAGGATCGAATCCTGGCAAAGCCAACTCAGCCTTTCATCCTTCCAAGGTCGATAAATAAGTACCAATTTCGGTTGGGTGATATTGTATGTAAATATGTGCTCTGTAAAGCGCTTAGTAAGGTGCTATTTTTTTTTTTTTTTTTTTTTTTTGATGTGTTAGTTTAGTGATAAACTTTTGCATCATGGTAGATCTTATCTAAAAACGAAGAGAATGTATGAAGGGTTTTTACAATTTTTTTCCTTTGAGATGAAGGATATCAGTCAGAAAAAGGACAACTGTAAATATGTATTTGTTATTAGTTCCACTGAGGATGGTGTTCCATCTTTCATCCGTGATCATTTCTTTTAAAGCCAAATCGAAATGGGCCCCAAATTGCATACGTTGGGCTGCCAGAGCCGAACATTCCATAACTAGGTGAAATATGGTCTCCGGAGTAGTTTGAATTTCACAAAAACGGCAGTAATTATTTGCTTTAGGGATCCGGTTTGTTATGGCTAAGTAGCAATTTGTCAGCAGGATATTCAATCTAATTCTCAAGAATATTGATCTAATCACTGGATCCGGAAATAATTGCAGGTATGATTGTGGTTGATTTAGTTTTCTATTGTCCTTGTTGCAGTGTAGCGTCCGCTTGTAGGAGTTCTTCTGTTCAATGGTTTTGAGCCAGTCATTTTGTAGAAGTTTAACTTTGGCATGTTGGGGGCGCTTCATTAGAAGTTCTTGAGATATTTCATCTTGTTCCATTTCCTTGGCGATAGATTTTTTCCATTTTAATAGTGCCGTGGTATTTAATGTCGCCGTTTTAGTTTTGAAAATTTGAATTGCCGGTGTCTTGTCGTCGGACAGAAGTTTGCGATAGATGTCAAAACGTTTCCATCGTACCATTGAGGTGATTGATTGAGTTGCAAGTTCCTACCTTATTCGTGGCATGGGGTACGATTTTGGTAGAGATAGGATCTTACGCCAGAATATGGACTCAAATTTCGTCCAATTTACTTCTTGTGCATTCAGCATTGTTTCAGAGCCGTAAGTTATTATTGAAATGTATTTTTGCCTGTAGTACGCAATTATTGGTTTAAATGAAAACTTTCCAAATTTTCTGTGTAGGATACAGCCTTGGCGTGCCAATGCTTGCGCCTTCTGCTCGATTTTATCCAACCATTCTGCTTCTGTATTTGATTGGTTGATCGTAATACCCAGATACTTGAATGTTGTCACGTTTTCCAACTTGATTCCATTGATGTTGAAGGTCGGTTGTTTTTTTGCTTTAGGTTGAGTTTTCGTCAATTGCATAGATTTTGTTTTATTGATGTTGATTGTTAAGTCATTTTGGATCATATAGTTATTCAGGGCTGTGAGTGAATATTGCAGTCCATATGGAGTTTTGTCCATTAAGACAATATCGTCTGCGTATGCCATTATGGAGACAGGGGTTGAATTGATTTTTGGGGGGTTTAATTTATTGTTTTCCAGATGTTGTTCAATATCTGATGTATAGAGGTTGTACAGAGTCGCTGCTAAAGGACATCCTTGCTTCAATCCGTTAGATGTTGGTATTGCTTCAGTGGTCATTCCTTGTTTTGTAAGCCTGACTTTTATAGAAGTATCTGAGTAGAGTAATTTGATGGGCTCGAGAATGTTCGAAGGGCAGTTCCATGCTTTAAGTTTCGCCCATAATTTTTGCCGGGATATCGCGTCGAAGGCCATTTTTAGATCGATGAACGCGGCGTATATCTTGGTCTTGCTGTTAATCGCTTCATGTTTAATAAGATGTAGTAGAAGAAGATTGATGTTCGTTCCAAGATTAGGGGTGAATCCGGTTTGTCGTGTTGAGAATCTGCCCGTCGAGTTGGCCCAGGCAGTAAGTTGTTTTTGTAGGACTGATGCAAAGAGTTTCCCTAAAGGATCAAGTAAGGCAATGGGGCGGAAGTTTTGTGGCTTATCACGCGGGCCTTGTTTGTGTATAGGAACTATTGTTGCCGTTTTCCAGGTGGTAGGAATTTGATTATATGAATTTATAATCTCAATTATCTTGTGCAGAAAGCTTGCCCATGCCGAGGGATCTTGTTTAAGCATGGCATTCGAAAGTCCATCAGGGCCCGGGGCTCTTGAGGTGTTAAGTCGATTTATCATGGATAAAAGATCTTCATATGAAATGGAAACTGACCATTTTATCTTATTTTTGGTTTCCTCTTGTTCAGGTGAATCAAGTAGAGCTGCATACATGTTTGAAAAATGGCTGACCCATGTCTCCTTTGATACATTAGCTGTTAGCTTTTGTTGTTTTTGATGATTTTCATTCAAGAGATTCCAGAGTTCTTTGGTATTATTCGTCCGATATGTTTTCATTATTGTTTCTGCATCACTTTGTAGTAATATTGCTTTTTGAGATTTTTTCCAGTTATTGTAAGTTTGTTTTAGTTTGGCGATCTGATTGGTGTTTTCCAGTTGTCTATTTTTCTTTAACTGTCTTGTTCGTTTCACTAGCTCCTTTTTTTTTGCTGCTATTTCCTCATTGTAACTGTGCAGATGGGTTTTTTGTGAACGATTTTTGACTGTTTGCTGAAACGGGAGCAGAATCCATTCATAATTCAATTTTTCCAAATCTGGTTTTTTGGAGGTTAATAGTTTCTTTGGCAGTGATGTTAGTGCTGTTTGTGGGATGCGAAGTCTTGATGATGTACCATCCAGTTCAAGTAAGGGTAGTACTAAAGCTGCCTCTTGTTGTCTGGTAGAGTATGATTGAACTGTTAGCATATTGTGATCGCTGGTATCACAGATTATGGTTTGAGCAATGTCGACCGAATCTTGCAAAGTTTGGGAGAGGAAGATATAGTCGATAATTGCTACAGAGGAAGCTCTCCTCCATGTTGGTATAAAGGGGGAAGAATTATTTTTTGCATGGTTTAGCAAGTTAAGATCTCGGATATGGATTTCTTTCATCCATCTTAACGCTTTAGCGGATAGATGTTCAGGTAATCGTGGAGTACCAGTTTGTGTGATGAGATTGATGTTTAAATCTCCGCAAAGTATTAATTCCAAGTTTCTGTGGGTGTCAATTAGGTTATCGACTGTAATGAATACAGCGTCGATAAATTCATTAGTTGTAATGGCTGCAGGATTCCAGTAAAGATTGAATATGGCAATTTTTATTTCATCGTTTTCTTTTTGGTCTCGATGGGTCTTTATTGTTATTATGGTCATCTGGATCCACGGGTTTATATTTTCGGTTGTCAATACTCTCCAATAGGGGTTTATTTTAATTAGAGTGAGGAGACCTGATGCTGGCCTTCCCTGATTTTTTTTTATAGCAGGATTTAGGAGAGCAAGGAAGCCATCGCATGCTGGTGTATCAATGATCCAGGTCTCTTGTAGACAAATGATTTGAAAGTTCTCAAGATCAGTTGATGGCTGAGTGTATAAGTGAAGATTCCCTCTTGTATTCCATGAGCACAGTGACCATGTAAGATTTTTATTGTTTAATTGTTATGAGTATGAGTAAGCTGAGCTTCTTGAAGAGATGGTTTCAGCAGATGAAAGCTCTAGATCGTAAAGCCTTTTAAAGGGTCGATCATGACGGTTCCATTGGTCTGCTCTTTTGTCTCTGATCGTTTTTTCGTTATTGCCGTGGTGGTCATTTGTGCGAGCGGGCCTATCGTTTCTTGCCGAGTGTTTCCTTGTTGTTGTGGTGGCCCAGCATTTGAACCCAAGTTTTAGAAATTCAGCACTTTTTGATACTATCAGTTCTTGGTCATCTTGATTCGAAATTTCAGCAACAATTTTGTCTAGGTATTTGTGATCTTTAAAACTGATTAAATCAATCTCAGTTGTTGTTATGTGTTGTAATTGAGGTATTGCTCCAAGCAGGCGGAGAGTATTTGTTCTGTTCATTATAAGAGGTTCTTTTCTGTTGATTCGATTTTCAATATGAATTTCGTAGATTTGAGTTTGTTGCAATGGGTTTATAAACGTTGGCAAAATGCAGTCGGATGTAGATGTTATGTGTACAATGAAAGAGTTGTCCGAGACTTGATCAGAGTCTTCTGCTAATAAAGAGCAATTGCTAACGGATAATATGATTGAATTTTCCTGTAGAGAACTTTCTGAGATTTCTTCGTATTGCAGTCTCGACTGCAGGTCTCGGGGGCTGTTGTATTCATCGAGTATTATGTAACTTGAGGGTGTTACAGATTGTATGTCTGATGACATATCGTTTGAGTCTTGGTGTTTATGGGTTGTACAGTTTAGTAGATCATCCTCTTGCGAAGCGGAATCTGATGTGGATTGAGGGCGTAAGGATGGTGTTCCGTTCTGTAACTGCCTAGTAATGACATTGGTCGTATCCGCTGATTTCTTCTCCGCCGTTCTTAAATTGGTTTTTTCCAACAAGTCCAATGTTCTTGTTTGTGGGATTAGTTCTGTGGGTCTTATTGCTCTGAGAAACGCTCTGGAGCCTATTTGTCGTTTTTTGACGGTTTTAGGCTGTGTTGGTTTTGCAGCAGTGATTGCTTTTTCTTTCGAAAAGATCTTGTATTGTTCCATTTTATTCTCTTTTGGATGGCCGACGCTTCGTGCCTCTTGGTGTAAAGTTGAAGCAGCCACGAATCTCTGTTGGGTGGTGTTTCCATCAGGTATTTGCAGTTGTGCCTTTATACTTTGTATACGATTTTCATTTATTTGTGAAACTAGTGTTTGATCATTTCTTATATCCACCCGTTGGTTTTGTTGTTGTTCACGCTGTGCTTTGAGAAGGGTTAGTAATTCAAGGTTTAGGCTTGTTTTTTCCTCTCGATCGCTTCTAGCCATTTCTGCTAGTCGTTGTTGCCAGCGATTTGATTGTTCCGCTTCTGAGTTCAGTCGGACTTCTAGTGTATTGGTGAAGTTCTCGATGTATATCTGTTTAGAATGAATCATGGCTAACAGAGTTGCTTGATCTTTGATGTTATCCTTCATTGATTCTTGGATCTTAATGAAAGGTATCATTGATTGCGAAAGCACTGCAATCAACATATTTTGCAGGTCAAGCATCGTAGTTGGAATCCTGGGGTTGGTGTTTTTGTCCTGTTCAGTGTTCGCAGATGGTGGGATTGGACGTTTGCTTTCTGAAGCATATGCTGCCTGTTTTGACTGCTCAGTTTTATTGAAAATGTCGGGCGTGTAAAATGATTCATCTGTATCGTAGTTAAATTGATTGGGGAGCTTATGGTTACCCGATTGAATCGTCTCATGTTCTTTTTTGATTGTTCTGTTTCCAAGGTCTTGTAAAAGACAAGGCGTTGAAGTCAGTTGTGAGTTATGGATTCCTGATGTTGTGCCAAATATTTCTTTTCGTTTGTCAAGATTTAGCATGATAGATTCGATTTCTGTTATATCCATTGATAGTCTTTTTGCCTTGGTTATAATTTGTTTGTTAACGTTTTCAGTTGCTTGTGGATATTTGCCTGAGTTGTGTATTTGAAGCCATGCAAGCTTAGCTAGTCTTGCGTTCTCCTTTTTCGCTTGCTGAATTACAGTTATTTGTGAGTTGTTTAATGTTATGGAAGTCCGTTGTTCTTCTAATTGTAAATTGTGAGGGTCGTGAGGTCCCCTTTTGTTAGAGGGGTCATGTGGTCCAATTCCAATGGGGGTTATATCTGTATGATCTGTGTTAATGACCTGTACATCGACTGTTATTGGGTTAGACTCTCCTGTGCAATCGTTTCCTTGAATCGATTCTTGAGTGGCTATGTTTGCTTGTTGTCCTTTTATTATGGAAGTTGGCGCCTCTTGGCTTTTCTTTGCATCGTCGAAGGCTTGGATGTGTTCTATGAAGGACCGGTGGTTTGGATCAGCGTTCGTGTTATGTGTGTATGGTTCTTTGTTATGCGTCTGTCGTTGAGGGACTGCAGGCAATTCTTGGTTTCGGTTCCCAAGTGATGGTTGAGGTGATTTAGTTGATTTCTCAGATTGGCCTTGTCTTGAGCTCATGTATAACGGTTCTTTTATGTCTTTTATCCATTCGTCACAGTTTTCTTTTTGTTCTATTTCATCGAGATGTTCTTCATCGGTTTGTTTAGTAGTTTCTGTGGGCAGAATGTTTCCGCTTACTGAAATTTCAGGCGTACTTGATAGGCCTGGATAGTGTGATGTATTAGGGATGGGGTCTGGCAGAGCTGGTTCAACGTAAATTTTAGGTATATTTAAGTCGCTTTCCTTTAGGAGTTTGTTTTGAACGATTTCTGCTTGAGCTACACTTGATATTTCCTCATAGTTGTTATCAGAGGCATGTTTAATAAGGTGATGTTCAGTGTCGTGAGTAGCGGTCTGTATCTGGGGGTTCCGTGTCTGTTTTGCTAGCTGGACTCTCGAAAGTGATTGTTCTAACGTCAACTGTGATACGTCAAGGACAGACAATGCTGCTGTACCTATTTTGGTTCTTAATCTTGTTTTTGGTCGCACGGTAGGTTGTTGCTTCGGTCTCGGTGACGACATTTCTTCTTTAAATAAATCACCCACAAGAGAGCGAGAGTTGCTAGCAAGACGTTAGAAGCTAGGTATCAGATTCTCAGTTCTTGTTCTTATAAGCTCTTAGTTGTTATAATTGCTTCCGGGTAATGTTGTTTGCCACAAGATCCAAGGGACAAGCCCTTTCGGTCTCTTGTGGGATGAGAAGTTGGGGATCCCGAGATGACGTCTCGGTTGGTTTGGTAATATTGTTCACCACAAGATCCAAGGGGCAAGCCCTTTCGGGCTCTTGTTCTTATAATCTCTTAGTTGTTATAATTGCTTCCGGTTAATATTGTTTGCCACAAGATCCAAGGGACAAGCCCTTTCGGTCTCTTGTGGGATGAGAAGTTGAGGGTCCCGAGATGACGTCTCCGTTGGTTTGGTTGTAGTGTTCACCACAGGATCCAAGGGACAAGCCCTTTCGGTCTCTTGTGGGATGATAGGCTGAGGGACTCTGTCTGATGTCTCTATTACTTGATAGTATTTTCCGTCGCAAGATCCAAGGGTCTGACCCAATCGGTCTCTTACGGGGTGAGAAGTTGGGGGTCCCAAGGTGACGACTCTGTTGGTTTTGGGGTGTTGTTCGCCACCAGATGCAAGGGTGGAGCCCTATCGGTCTCTTGTGGGGTGAAGAAGTAGAGAGTCGCGAAGTGGCGTCTCCGTTATTTTGATAATGTTGATAGTATTGATAATATTGTTCACCACAGTCTGAGGGACTGACCCTATCAATCTCCTGTTGGGTGAAAGGTTTAAAAATTCCGAGAGTGTAGCTCCGTTGGTTAAAGAAGAAATGAATGGGGATCAGTTGGCAGAAGTGGAAGCGGTCTTACAAGCCTTGTACTGTGAATTCTGTCGCAAAAAACCGTGAAGTGTTTACAGGGTGCTCTTAATTGTTCGCCTGCATCAAGTAGCTTGGTTAGTCTGGTCTCAATGACGGCAATAGCGCTGGGGAGGGTATAGGGCTGTTTCACAGATTTCCTTAACTTATTAGGGAGAGATGTTTTCGTCACCAGATAGAGAGTAGAGGGGAAGATTGATGGAGTTCTCAGAAAGTTTGGGAATTAGCGATACGTGCTAGGTTCGTGTAGCAGTAGTACAGCGGAATATGAATAGACAGTGAGTGCAGGTGACAATCGGGCGGACGTGTCGGTGGAGAAGGGGGAGGGACCTAGTCGATGCCGTCGGTGGAGGAGGGGTAATGAGTTTGGGAAATAGCAATACGTGCAACGAAGGCTAGGTTCGTGCAGTAGTAGTACAACGGGAGATAAATGAGCAGTGAGTGCGGGTGAAAATCGAGCGGACGTGCAGGGAGGGGGAGGGTGGGGGGAGAGTGGGGAGGGGAAGTGAAAGACGCGGTAGGCGGGGTACCAGCAGCAAATGGTTAGCAAAGGGTTGAAGGGAGTTGGTGGGCGCCTCTGCAGAAAGAGTAGGGAGCTGGGAAAAGTGAAAGCGAGGGAGGGTTTCTTACTTGTGCAACGAGCCCGGTGGGCCGGGTAAAGATGTGGCCAAGCTTTGTTCAGATTTTTTTTTTTCCAGTTTAGACGGCAGTCCAGTGGGTGGATATGGCGCTCTTGACAATCTTCAGATGGAATAGGCCGGGGTCGCGAGAGCGCCGCGGGAGCCCGCAGAGCCCAAAGACCACAAGACTCTGTAAAGCGCTTAGTAAGGTGCTATATAAATAACACATCATTATCATTAAAACTAAAACTCTCTTTACTCGTAGTAGTATAGCACTGGTAATAGTACTTTACTAAAGAGACCACTAACAATATGTATAGCTTTCAAAGTAGAAGTAATAGGACTAACAGTAGTGGGGTAAGGAGTAATCATAAAATAAATACGTTGATTTCTAATGTAACACTTCATGCCAGTCTCTAAACGCGGGACTGGGAAGCAAAACCATGCTTCTCAGTGTAGTCTTGTTTCCAGGACAGGCGTGTTGTCCCTGAGCAATCCTGCCAGCTATGATACAAAGTAGTAATAATCAGTGTTCCTAATAGTTTTACAGGGTGTTGCAGCAGATAGCACAAGTAGAACTACACATATTCAGAGCTCCTTCCAGTTGTATAGATACTTCTAGCTGCTTTTGAGGCACTTTGCAGCACCATTAGTGGTTTCCTGAGCGCTCCTCGAGCCATAGTCCCAGCCCCACCCACTGCCCGTCCTTCCAGCTTCGAATTGGTGTTCCATGTCACAAGACACGGAAATCTATATTTGAATCTCTCTCCCAGGGCAGCCTTGCTGGAGCAGCCGGCTAAGGGTTCAGGTACAAGGCACCTTCATTCCATGTTTGCCTGTACGCCTTGTGCACCCCAGCCTTGCCAGGTCTCACCCTCACAGTCTGCAGCTACAACCAGGTAAGAGACTATGCCATTGCTGAACTGCTGCTTTTCAAATTTTCAGTGTTGTCTTGATACTCTTCCCACAGTGCTTCCCAACTGCATTTCAGGACTGTTTTCCACTGCCATACTTGCTTTTCTTCCCTTAAGGCCCAGAGTGTGGGTTTTCCAACTTTATTTTGCTACTGTTTTCCACTGCCATACTCACTTTTCTTTCCTTAAAATCCAGGGCTTGTGTTTCCCAACTGTATTTAGCAACTGTTTTCCATACTCACTATTCACCCCTTAATGTCCAGGGTGTGGGTTTCCCAACAGTAATTTGTGACTATTTCCACGGCCACATTGCTAGTTTCCCCTAAGGATCTAGGTTGGAGGCTCCTCCTGTTGTGAATTGCGCTACAGCTACACTGTGCCTGCTACCGCTATGTCTATCATCTCCAAGATTATAAGCACCAACTGGCGCACCATAAAAGCACCCACTGCCCAGGTGAGACCTCACCCTTACATACTAACACCACCCAACCAACTTAGCACCAACATGAGGACTCATCCTTCCCTCCCTTCTAGCCAAAAAAACCTCCCGCAACACCCATTCGAGTATCCTCCATCTCTCCCCCAGGCTGCCTTCAGAGCACTTCCCCTTCTCCAGACTGCCCCTCTTGCAACACCTCCACCGCCTCCCCATGCCCTCTCCAACACCGCAATCACACCACTCTGATCTGTGCTTTGCATCTCCAAACACTCTATGCTCAATCCTTGCAGTGTCCCCCATTCAGCTGCCCCTCCAACCCTTACCTGCATGCCCCAGCTCCCGCTAAACATCATCACTGTGTCTCCCATAACATACCTATCGAACACCCCCGCCCTACCTTACACACAGAGCCAGAACAACCCCCTTACCTACACCATCACTGCATACCCATACCACCAAACCCAGTAAAATCACAAACCCAACCTGCTAAATAGCCCCAAGACCCGCTCAACACACACCCCCCCTGAGAATCTGCAGAAGACCATCACCAGACTCCCCTAGAACCACTATACATGGTCTTCAGAACCCACCAATTCCTACTGGGAAAATGACTGGGAATCCTATTTGGAGCCTCTCAAACTCTCTCCACCCCTATACACCACATAATCCACCTCCACTATCCAACCTCACCCTCACATGAGGGATTCACTACAACCCCCGCACAAACTCCCATCCCTGACAACCACTACACCCACCCCTACCCATAGTTCTCCCACCTTCCCAGTTCCCTTCACACACACACACCAAAAATGCATGAATCCACCTCCACCTCTCCCTCCACAGGAAACCCTGGGCCACCCCAAAGAAACATCTCACTTTCAAACGCATCTCAAACCCAGTACCAAATACCACCTTCCGATTCTACCATATTACAAACACAAGCCTTCCACCTGACCACCCCCATCGGGACACTTCATTACAGCCATTACCACTCCAGCCTTCACCCTGTTCCACTTCTATATCCTCCCATCCTCCTCCACCAGGAATCACCTCTCCCCCACCTCCCTCTCAGAATGTACACCTCCCTAACTCAAACAAACAACAAATTGGTGGCCTAAAGTGCATTCTGATCAAAGCCAGATCCATCGCTAAAAATCACCACAACATTTACGACCTTATTTTATCACATGGCCCCAATATCCTCTTCATCACAGCAACCTGGTTCCCCCAAGACTTCCAGCCCATTGCACATGAAGCCTTCCCTCCAGGGTACAATCTCAGTGTGCATAACAGGACCAGCAGGAGAGGTGGCTTCCTATCCTCCACAAACGCCTCCTCTCCATCTTGCACTCAGAGGAACAAGCCTGCAACTCAGACTGTGAATCGCTCCTTGTAAAATGTCAGCTCACCCCTCGCTCACCCCCAGCTTCATGCTCATGTATGGACCCCCAGGATATGTTAGATGCTTCTCAGAATCCCTTAGTGACTCCTTAGCAGCCATATGTCCCTGAAACTGTGAACATTGTCCGCTTGGATCTTTTTGGTTGGAGTTATACTATTGTGTTGGATTTGAACATTTGCCCACTTTGAGAATCAGAGACAATCTCCTTTGCACCTTAGAGTTAGTTTTTAGTTTGAGGGCCAGGTTAGGATTTCAGACATGGGACATATTTTTGCTACAGATATCTTGAAAAAGGACATAACCCATTAGTTTGGGTTGAGGTAGGGAAACACCCCCTAGAATAGGGATTGCAGGGCATTTTTTAACCCCCTTTATCATTTAATAAAAGTTTATAGCCGCAACATGAGTCCTCTGTGTCTGCGTCTCATTCCTGGCTCCTCACTGTACCAAATGGGCCTTAAATCCTTACCAAGTGACTCCTGTGTAGGATTTCTACAGATGATTAAAAGCAGGGACCAGCAGTAAAACAACGCTGCAAAACAAAAGGACCGGGACATCTCATTGCCTCAGCCAATTGTTACACTTATCAGCTAAGTAAGGGCCAATGTTAATGAGAACAAGTAGGAACTGTCGATAGAAACTGAATAAGTACAGGAAGCATTGAATATTCTTGGTATTGGCAGGTATCAACCATTGTAATGCAGCATACCCTTTTGGTTATCCATGGAAATCCCTTCCAGGGACAGCCGGAAACCTAAGTAAACCACGGTGGCTACATAAAGAGGACATTTTTCGGATTTAAACAATAAGTGGTGTGTCTGTAACCATCTCAGGATTTCCTTGACATCTTCAGTGTGTTGAGCTATTGTCCTGGAAAACACTAATATATCATCCAGATATACAATGGCAGTGCGGCCAATAAGATGGGAGAAAACGTGGTCCATAAATTGTTGAAACATGGATGGAGCATTGGTGAGACCGAACGGCATCAACATACTTTGGAAACAAGTAGTAGGCCCTATGGTCACGTTTGGAAAAAATGACTGCTCCTTGGACTGCTGTGTCACAGATCTCCACAGAGTGACATGACTTTATAGCACTTGATTCAGGCTTTCTACAATCACAAGGACGTTTTCCCCATTCTGCCATGAATTCTAGGTGAACCGTCGCACTACTTTTTGTACATAGATGGAATCCAGGATGTAAACATGTTTGTATGTATAGTTAACCCATTTCTCTGCTCGCACACTGCACCTTTGTAATTTAGCAGAAGGCACAGGATCATTCCACACACCCTGCTCTCACATATACCACAAACACTATTGCCCCACACCTCTGCCATAAGAATGAAGCTACCTTCAAGGACAAAAATTAGAACTGTTGCTTCCCACATCATTCTCTATCTGTTTAAACACAACCCACCCTGTTTAGTTCATAGGTTACCTCTGCAGTGCCCATCCACATGCCATTCATGGGTGACAAACAGGGTATTGGCCACCCTCACATAACTCTAATGGCTGAAATGCACACATGCATAATATCACCTCCCAATTCAACCAAATTTGGACTCGTCTCACGAGGCCGTTCATCCAAAAAGCGCAAGGACCATAATTATGGAGAAAAGTGCTATACAAATGACAAAATAAATGCATGAATAATGTTCTCTCACCCCATCCTCACAATACATGGGGATGTCAGGATCTGGTTTGACATCCAATATAATCCTATGACACAATCCCTACTGGACAACCTGGAAATACTACAGCTAACACAACTAGGCACAGGCCCTACACACTCTGCAGGTCACACCTTTGAAGCAATATTTTGCTCACCAGACCTCCTTACTGCAGAGCCACCCCACCCACTCATCTGGACTGAGCATGCAGGCATCCTCTTCAATATTTCCACGACCGACCCTCACTCCCCTCCAGCAGCTCCTGTGACGGTTACCCAGTCTCGCCTGTGGAAGAAAGTCAAAGTAAATCCTGAACTTGCAAATTCCCTACTGGCCTGCCTGACCTCCACACCCCTCCACTCGAGTCAGATTGCCATCCCCCACTTTGATCTCTGCCTCTCTGAAGCACTCTGCCATCTCACTCCACTCCAATCCTTCTCTAGTAGACAAGGCCTTTCCCCCAGATGGTTAATCGCTGCCCTTAATATTCTTAAATCTCAGAACCACATCCTAGAATTCAGATGTTTAGCAGACCCTTTGCCGTCAAATGGATTAGCCTACAACTCCCAGCTCAAGGCCTACCGGCTGAAATACGCAAGGCCAAAAAATACTATTACTGGAATAGAATCACCAATGTGCCTAACCCCTCACGGGAACACAACAAGCTTATCTCAGAATTCTATTCACCAACATGCACCGCCTCCACTCCCATCCACACCCAAACCTGCTGCGACTCCCTCTCAGACCCCTTCCACAACATAGCCCAATAAAGAAACAACACCATTGTATTTAAAATAGCATTGCTCACCCCTCCCTCCCCCTTGACCTCAATCGGGACACCAGTACCGCCTTTCACCCTCCTGCTCTTCTTATCATTCTTGCCACTCTCCCACCCTGAATTTCTCAAGCTACTAACTAACAGCCATTCCTCAGGATCCCCTGGAGACCCCTTCCCCCACAGCCTGCTTTACTAAAAGAAATCCGCACCTGCACCAGAGACTTCACAAGATCCATCATCAGCACATCTCTCACTTTCAGCACTTTCCCAGAAGAATTCAAAACCTCCTACATCAAGCCCCTGCTCCAAAATCCCACACTCAACACCCTTGTCCCGATAAATTACAGACCTATCTCAAACAACCAATGTATAGCTAAACCATCCGAGCAGCATACTCACAACTATGCCAGTTCACAGAATCCAACCACATCCTCGACCCTGCCCAATCCAGCTTCAGACCCCTATGAGGAACTGAATCATGCTTAGTTTAGTCTGGGATGATCTTAAAAACACTCAGATGTGGAGGGCTGTGCCTCCCTAATCCTACTTGACCTCTCAGCAGCCTTCGACACCATTGACCATCCCACCCTCACAGACAGACTTCATTATGTCAGCACCAGGGACACAGCTCTGAAGTCGATATCTTCCATCCTCTCAAATAGATCTCAAATAGTACACTTGCCTCCTTTCTCCTCAACCACCAACCAGTCGTCCACGGAGTGCCGCACAGTGCCTCTATCTCCCCACTGCTCTTAAACCTCTACCTAAGCCTCCTTCCTGCACTAATTCGATCCCATGGCCTAACCTGCTATAATTACGTAGATGACACCCAAATTATCTTCAAAATCCTCAAGACCTCCTCTACCACCTCCTCAGATCTCGCAACATGCCTCTCAGAAATCGAGCACTGGATGACTGTCAACTACCTCATACTCAACCTAGGCCAAATGGAGAAAATGCTCTATGGGAAGACCTTTCTCTTTTCCAAAAACACCCTGTGACCACTCTCTCTAGGCCCACCGCCCACCTTCTTCAACACAGTTAGAAACCTTGGATGCATTATGGATGCGGACCTGACCCTATCATATCACATCAACTTCATGAAAAAAGCTGCTACCTACACATTTGCATTATCTGACACTATTCTGATCTTCCCACACAGAGTCTCTGCAATTGTGGCTATCACCCTTTCACGCTTAGATTATGCTAACGTCATATACCTGGGAGCCACCGTATTCCAGCTTAGAAAACACCAACAGGTACAAAACACAGCTACAAGGCTCCCCTACCCCCAGGTCCAGGAGAACACTTCTCACATGCTCTCCAGGCCCTTCACTGGCTTCCGTTCTGGTGGTGATCCTCCTTCAAGGCAAAGTGCATTACCCACCGAGCACTACACAACACAGGACCTGAGTACCTGCAGCATACAGTTACAAAATCTCACCTCAGATCAGGCGCAGCAGTTCTCTTTGTCATTCCTGTGACAGAATCAACAAGAACAGGGGGCTCCTCTTTCTCAGCCCAAGCACCCACCATCTGGGACTCAATCCCTTTAACCATCTGTTGCATAGAAGGTCAGCTAGCCTTTAGGAAAGCTCTCAAAACATGGCTCTTCCCTCCGACAGCCTGACATACTCAGCACGTCTCCATGAATCTTTACTCATCCCCTGACGGGAATGCTAGGGCACCTCAGGAGTCAACACGGGGGGCATATCACCACGCTAATTGAATGCATCACAGTTAAGCCTTTAGGGTCAGCTCTGCAAGATCTTGACGAGCCACATGTCAGTCTCTCTTCAATGGAACGTCAAGCATGCCACATCAACGAAACATAACCGCATCCCTCACAGCCACGGCCCACTCACCTGCATATCTCTCAATAAACACCACTAGATTACACACACCCAAAACACGCATCACCTCCTCCAATAGAATACAGATGAGGCCACGCAAAATTAGGACCAGCCTTTCAGATAACCTGACCCTTCTGACTCTCCCACTCCCCAGACAATTTCCCTTTGCACCCTTTCTCACTGCTGATCACATGGGTTGCTGTTAGGGACCTAGCCACTCCCTACCCACCTTCGTGCTGGCTAGACATGCACACCTGCATTTTAGAAACCCCTTCTTTTCCTCCTACATCTCTGACTATGGTCTTCCGAAGGGCGTTCAACCCCGCAGCGCTTTCGAGGCCATACCAATGGACACAGGCTCTATATAAGTTTCATAAAACATAAAAACAAAAGTAGTAATTGTAGTAATAGTCTGACCTTGCCTGGCAGACTGTTTGGTATAGGTTGTTACAAGTCATGTTAGTGTATTAGTGAAAAAGTAACCTGACAAGAAAACCTTTGCATTTTACCCATGATGCTGTAAAGGACTTACAGAATGTCCGCCCTGCCCTTTTCTGATGTCACATATTATTTCAGTCGCCGAAGAGAATGAACTAAATCAGGGATAGACTAAGTGCAGTATTTAAAAATAAGGTAACATAAGACAGGTAGAAATTTGTTTTGAATGGCAAACTAGACAGAAGATGAAACAATAGCAAAAAGAACAACCTTTTAGATCTGAAAAAGTGCACGTTCCCTTCAAAGCCGACCAATTACTATGATACAAGCTGCCCGAGTTGCAGCTGCGCTCTAAAGAGCAATATCTATTTGCTGGGCTGCACCTCCACCACATAATTGGACATTTTGGGGATGCAGAGTGAACTACTGAGAAGAGCTATTCCGTTTATCCTTCCATCCCTTTTTCTCTCCTCTTACAAAAACGAAAGAAAATTAAAAATCAATAACGAAAACAGACATCTTTAAAAGAAGTTAAAGCTGAGGAAAACTGGAAAAAAACGCGCTCTCAATTCTTTGGCGTTCAGCACAAAATCAATTTGCAGTGACCTTGGGAAATGACAGCAGTGTGACAAGAAAAGAAAAAATGAAATATGTACACAAGTCATGCTTCCTCCTTCCAGATTCATCCGAATGCGAGAGATTATGTGCAGCAGGCACTTGAAAGTTCCATTTATGTGGTCTAATGTGAGTGTTTTTCAAGTAGCACAAATTCTTTATATTTTGATATTGTCGGCATCCGCATAGGGAATTATGCCGCATGCGATACTAATGTATTCCATAATTTTGTGATAACTTTTTCTTTTGAAAACGCAAGAAATTGAAAAAATGCCCTTTATTCGTGCTCAGCCCTTGACTGGTAACCTTCAATGGTGTCCAGTCAATTGGTCGACAGCAAACTGGTCGACTGCAATTTGGTCGACACCATTTGTGTTTTGTGGGTTTTCGTGTGGGGAAAAAAAAAAGAAAAAAAGGGGGTTGGGGGGGGGACCCCCCCAAAAAAAAAAAAAAAAAGGGTAAAAAAAAAATAAATAAAAATTCGACAATTTGGCATTCGACCAAATGGTGTCGACCAGTTGTCCTGTCGACCAAATGTTTTCGACCAATTGACTGGTAACCATATATATAGTATTATTTTGTTCCGACGTCAGTCTTTAGAATGCATGTGTTTTATGCAAACCAGTTAACACTAAGGTGTCATTTTGCAGATGTTCTTGATCCATAGAAAAGTGGTGGCCTGATTACTTACTCGCCAACTTCACAACGCAAGTATTCTTCATCATCATCCTTACCTTATGGGGCAACTTGTAAACGCAGAGGTAGGCAACAATTGCTATTTAAAACAAAAATAAATAAATATCTATATATTTTTTATTCAAACATATTTGTTTTAGAGTGGTATATTCCACACTGAGGATTATAACACTTGTATGGACTCTCTAGGACACCCTGTTTCAGATGCCAAAGAGTAAACCACGTTGTGGAAGAACTGAAAAGGGCTTTCTGTGAGAAGGACGTCAAGGTCTTTGATGAATCAGTGCCTGTACACTTTCCTTATCGCAGATGTGCCCAAAATGGAACGTGCCAACATTTCTACAGCATTGGTACATTAACAAACTATTTACCTCCTCTAAAAAAACAACAACCCACAGACAATAAGGTAATAACCTATGACAATTCTAAACACATCTGGATAAGCGGTTGTAACAACCAAGCACAGAGAAGGCATTCGTAGAACTTTCATCACTTACAAAAGGTTCCAACAACACAGCCCAATGGGCTAATTAAGCAGTAGGCTGAAGCATGGGGGGCATTACCACTTCAGGTAATGCCCCGGGGCCCATAGTTACAGGCCCTTAAGACTGGGGTACTAAGAGCATTTTCTTTCTGTTCCGAAACACTCCAGCGATTCGGAACAGAAAGAAAAAATGTTAAAAAATACTGGCCGCGGAAGGAAAAGCAAAGTCTGTTTCCCTTTCCATGGCGGCCATTGAAAATGATTGTCAAAAAGTAGTCCCTTCTTTCTTTCCATGACAGCCTGTTGCGGATCATGAGCGAACGCGCTGGGAACAAAAGTGTTCCCAGCGCGTCTGCTCCTGAAATGGACAGGAAAGAAGGTAAGTGGGTTTGGGAGGGAGGGGAGAGAATTGTTTGGATTGGGGGGAGGAAGGGGGAGGGGAAGGGGAACAACACTTACCTTGATCCTCGGCAGGGGAAGATGGCAGCGTCCAGCTGTGTGGTGGCTCGGAGCGGAGATACTCCATTCCAAGTCTCTTCATTGGCTGAGTGACTGTCACACCCCCCTACCGGGGAAGGAAGGAACAATGTGGGGAGAGGGATTCCCAGTCACGGAACGCCCCAGTGAGGGCCAATGAGATTGCATGTTACAATCTGATTGTCGCTCGCCGGGTACAAATATTATTTTTTTAAAACAATGGAAAGCATAGATTTCCATAGATCATGGCCAGCTAAGACTACTGTACAACACAACATCTGGAAGACAGTAGCTAAGGAGCTTGATAATCAGGAGAACAATCCCCAATCAGATCCTTAAAGACAAGAACATAAAACTGAACTCATAGTTCTGTGAACTTAAAGTAGACCCACGTGATGTCCAAAAATCTAATAGTAGCAAAGGGAATGTGGTTCCCGGTAGGGGGGGATGGAAACCATCACCCTCCACTGGAGACACAAAGCTACCACATAAAAAGAGGGACTCGAGAGACACCAAACTGGAAAGCCAGATGCTTAACAAATCCTTTTCAGTATCCAAAACTCTGCACCTGCCTTGGGTGCCTGGGAGGCAAACACATCTGAGTCAATATCTAACCCTGAATTGATGGGAAAATCATTTATTACAAGGGTGCCCTCACTATGGGTGGGTAAACAGGATATTCACAGCAGCGTCACAACTTCAGCCTTATACACCACAGAAGAGGGATTGCTGGTCCAGGGCGTGGTGCAGTGGCATGAGGAGAATGCCAAAAACAAAGCCTTTATATAAAGGAAGTGTAAGAGTAAACGTCACAAAAGACAGATGTCAGAGAGGAGGCAGGCCCACCTTTACTGTTGAGTTTAGCATCAGACAGCAAAGCCAACCACAAAAGCAGTCTATGAAGAATCTTCCAAAACCACCCACAGAATTGGATTAGGGTGTGAAAAAGACAACTTTTAGCTAGAATGCCTACCACAGTAGTTACTCAATGATTTTCAACTTGAATACCAAGCAAACCTGAACACAGCAGATTCTGGTAAGTGACCAAATTACACCCCTGGGGAAAACAGAACACATTATAGCCTGAAGTGTAACTTTCTTTGACACCTCAGAGAGGGTGACAGTGAGACCACCCCCATCGGCACGAGTTACAACCCATTTGACTGGAATGCCATACCAATGCCAGGGAACCTAAAAGTCTGAAATCTGAGATCACCCCAAAACAAAAGATCCCAAGCAGAGAAACTACAAAGGTACTCAAAGCCAACAGTCACTACTGTAATCCAGCATCATGTGAAGATCACAGGCAAGCCTACGTCCAACAGGCAAATACTGTGTAGTCTTAGTTACAATTAACACAACCAGTGCTCTTCAGGGAGTCCTCCTGCCTAACTAAAGCAATCATGTAAAAACACATTGGCTACTTTAATTCCTTGAACCATACATGATATTATAGCCAGACGTTCCAGAATTATCCAAATCCTAGCCTAATCAACTCACCATTTGAGGTCAAGATTGCTAATTTCACTACAAAGCATTCATAGGGATCATTCTCCCAATTTCTTAACAGAGGAGCTTTAACTTTGGTGTATACATGAACAACATAACAGTGAAATTAAAACTGTGAGCCATGCATAAATTCTTATTGGCAATTTTATAAGATGAATGCTTACCATGTGTCCCAATCACACAAAGGGGCTGATCATGAGTTTGGCAGTACAAACGACAGTAATACCATCAAACTAATGTTCTGTTGCCGCATGTGGTAAATCCTGGATACTCAGACTGGCTCGCACGGTTCCAAGTCATGCAGACCTTTCAGTTATTCTGCATTTTGGAGTCAAAAGGACTCCACTGATTTAGGTATTTCC